>NC_142503.1:198475312-198788125 GCF_057876585.1 Rhinolophus sinicus | reverse complement strand
GGAAAAGGTTAGGTCTCAGAGGGATATAAAACTAAATTTAATCAAAGTCATTAGGACTTTCATGTCAATAATCTCTCTCCCCCATATGTGGACACAGCAAGAAGAGAGGCATCTGCAAACCAGGAAGAGAGCCCTCCCCGGGAACTGAGTCAGCCAGCACCTTGACTTTGGACTTCCAGCCTCCAGAACGGTGAGCATTGATGTCTGTTGTCTAAGCCCCCAGGCTGTGGTATTTGGCTACAGCCACCGAGCTAAGTAGGACAACCTGGTGAGATCTGAGTAGGGCTGGGGGGTGAGGCTGAGGCCAGGTTCCTGATCTTGCTGTTGGACTGTAGTGATACGAAATATTGTAACTAGGGAAACCAGGTGAAGGGTATAGGAAATGTCTCTGTACTTGTTTTGCAACTTCCTGTGAACCTACAATTATTTCCAAAGAAGACCAACACAGTGAGGGAGAGGACAGATGCCTGGAGGGCTGACATGAGGGGCCAAGGCCACGCATGGCAGGGCTCTGAGAAGTTGGAGAGATGTGTGGCCAGCAGATTTGTTCCACCGTCCAGCCGGCTCTGCCGGATCAGACATCTTGGGGAGGGGGTTACCTCAGGTAAAGAGGAAGGGGTGGGCTCTGACCAAGGTCCTGCCCTGCCAGGAGCAGGGTGTGACCGCTCAGCCCTGAGCAGAGAGCATGTCCCCTGGCTTCCTTTGCTCTCTGCTGTGTGGAGGCAGGGGGACGGGGCAGGCAGGGACTTGTCCCACCCCCACCTCCACAGAAACCAGCCTGATCTCAGTTGGAGAACAGGGGTAGTGCTTTCCACCAGAGGAGGGTCTCCCGGGCTCCCAAGGCCACAGCCTCAGCCTGGGCTTCGCAGCAGAAAGAAGTAACTGAACAGTCTCGCTTTGCACATTAGGAACTATCTACTTCCCACTCTCCTAAGTTACATGAGGACACAATTTATCTTTAGCCCGAAGCCACCTGCTTGCTAGTCTGTTTCTGTGTACCCAATTGATCCCACCATCCTCACATTAGCTAGAGAAACGGCTGCCTTTATTTAAAGCAATCAGCTCTTATGAATAAGCTGGACAGGGTGGTCCAGTGCCCAAGCTGGACGACTGCAGCCTTTGGGCAACCCTGCCCTTCTCTGAGCGATGGGATAGGCTGCCCCAGGCCAGCTGACAAGGGTCATGGAGCCATGTGAACACAGAGCCCTGAACCCCAACAGGAGGGTGTTTCCTACAGACAGTGAGTTTGAGACTTTTCTCCCCATTGGTCACTTAGGTCGTTTCTTCATTTTAAAATTTTGGTCCCTCTTCCAGACAAATGTTTAAGTTGGTAGGTAGAAATTCTGGAGGCCACACTGCCCAGTGTAGGATAAAGTATGAAACCTACACTGCCTAAACAGAAGACAATGGCAGAAGTAGGGTGAATTCCCTCCCTGCTTGAGCTAGGCCATCCATCTTGTTTGACCCGGCCATCAGGGCTCTGAGCCCTCAGGCCTCCTCAGTGGAACTTCACCACCAGCTTTCCTGGGCCTTCCGCTCGCAGACTTCACAGTGGAGGCCTGCTCGGCCTCCGTAATCATGTGAGCCAATCTCTCATAATGAGCCCCTTTCTATACATCTCTGTCTATCCTGTCAGTTCTGTTTCTTCAGAGATCCCTTACTAATAGAACCCCAAACCTATTAAGCACTCACTCCCCACTCTCCCCTCCTCTCACCCCCTCCACCCCAGCCCCTGACAACCACTGGTCTATCTTCTGTCTCTGTGGATTTGTCTATTTTGGGAATTTCCTACAACTTGAATCATACAGTGTGTCCTCTTTTGTGTCTGGCTTCTTTCACTCAGCATCATGCTGTCAGTTTATCCACATTGTAGCTCAGTCAGCAATTCATTCCTTTTTCCTGCTGCATAATACTCCATTGTATGGATAGACCACATTTCCATTGTCCATTGCTCCTCTGAGACTGCCTGGAGCCTCCAGGGGCCTTGGGGGCCTGCTTCATCGTCCTGAGAGCCCTGACTGAAGGAAGCCTCAGGGAAGCAACTTCTGTGACCCCCACAGCTGTGTCTCCAGCACCTGGTACAAAGTGGGTGCTCAGTAAATATTTGCTGAACAATGAATGAATGAATGAATGAATGAATGAGCCTTGTTGCTGGGAAACCGTGAGCGCATTTGTCCTTCGGACTGAAGAGAGAAGAGGGGGCATGACAGCTGCGAGGACCAGCTTTTGGGAGGATAAACAATGCAGCGCTCTGGAGGACGCTCACTGGACTGGGAGTCGGGAACCTGGGCACAGAGTCTTGACCCTCCTGGCACAGGGACTTTGTCACCGAGGAAGCTGAATTAGTGTCCGAGTGCTGCTTCACAAATTTCTACACATTGTGTGGCTTAAAAGGACACACACGTGTGACCTGGCTGTTCTGGAGCTCAGAAGTCTGGCCTGGGTCTTGCTGGGCTGAAATCAACGTGTTGGCAGGATTGGCTCCTTCTGGAGGCACCAGGAGGACCATGCTTCCCGGCCGTTTCCGGCTCCTGGAGGCCACCTGCATTCCTCCATCCTCCGAGGAGCATAGTGTCAGCAGGGTAGCATCGCGCTGACCCTTCTTCCCTCATCGCATCTCTTTCTGATCACCGCCAAGAAAGCCCCTCCCCTTTTAAGGGCTCATGTGATTAGTTTGGGACCATCTGGATGACCCAGGATGCTGTCCCATCTCAAAGCCTTCACTTAATCATCTCTGCAAAGTCCCTTTTCCGTGTGAGGTTTTTCACAGGTTTCTGGGATTAGGATGTGGACATTTTGGGGGAGGCATTATTCTGTTGACTACAGAAGCCCCTTGGCCTGTCTGAGACTCGGTTTCCCCGTATGAGAAGGCAGGCTGGACAATTGCCAAGGTCTTTCCCAGCTCTTGGAGTCAGGTGATTGAAGTGGGAGAGACCCATGGCTTCTGACTTAATGACAATATCTGTCCTCATTGGAGCAGGCTCCTTGGAGTGTGCCCCGTCCCACCAGGTGTTCTGTTGAACCTGTGAAACTTTTCTTCCTGACCCCTATTGTTGGCCTCTGAGAGCACAATCGTCCTCTTTTCACAAGCAAGGGACACAAGCTTCAGAAAGGCCAGTGACATTCCTGAGGTGACGTGGGGGTTTGAGCCACCCATGTCCATCCAGCTCTGGAGCTGATGGCGTCCTCCACTGTTTGCACAGGTGGGTGCAATGCAGACATTTTAGGGCATTTTTTTTAAAAAACCCAATGGCTTTTGCATTATTTTAAATTGGTCCTTTAGGAAGCTGGAACATACAATTAAATTAGTCATTAATGTAAAAGTTTTTGAAACTGACTTTGATTTAAAAAAAAAAGTGTAGTGTGTGGGGGAGGCTCTGTTGATGTGATTGTAATGGTTTAGTTATTTGTTTTCTCAAGTCCTTTCTTGGGAAGCGTGAGCTGCAGAAAGAAAAACTGCAGACTAATGCACACCATCCAGCTTCTAGGGGTGACTTTCTGAAGCTGGCACACGCAGAGCCCGGCAAGTGGCCGAGAAGATACACACGCATGTGCTCCTTGTCAAATCAAGACAAGGCTGACATATTCCCCCGGGGAGATCAACCAGCCCCAGCCAAGGGTGGTGAGCTTCCATCTTAAGCACCTGGGGCTCCTCTGTGAGTCTCACACACCAGCCTGAGAGACCAAAGGCACGAAAAGTCCCCTTGGCTTGGAAATGGCCCTGACAGTAGTTCAGAGGGATGTGTTTCAAGGGGCCGAGCTCTCTGAGCAGAGGGCAGGACTGTGCACAAATAACTGTGAAGGGCCAGATTCTTGGGAGTGGCTCTCCTTCTGCCACAGCCCGGAGAACCCAGGTCTGCAGACAGACCCAATGAACACCGAGCAGGGCTTCCTGGCATGACTCAGAGTGGAATTGTCCTTGTGGGTCCCACTGTTGGAGCATGTACATGTCACTTGGGGTCTCAGTGGTCTAATCTATAGGATGGATGTAATGTACCTATTTCTACGGATGTGTTTTCATTGGCTCCTTCATTCAAGAAACATAGATTCAACATCTTGGGAGCTCCAGAGGATGAAAGACAAATGAGAAGTGTTTCCTGCCCTCCAGGAGCTTACAGTCTGAGGCAGGCAGCTGCTCCAGTGTGGCCTGTGATAAACGCCCCTGTTTGTTGATTGATTCATTCATTCATCAATTGCTTCTTGCAAGTTGCTTACGTGGCAGAAACCATGGGTTTCACCAGAATGGGGTTCACGTGAAGCCATGAAATGTCAGCAAAAATGTCAAACATCACTTGTTGAATGGTTAGCAAACATAAACCTTTTGAATAGTTACAAAAATGGTTCCTTGAGAATCGACACTGCTTCCATTCTGGTCTGAATACATTGCTTAAAACTGTTTTATCTGAGAGGCAGTTTTGAGATATGGCAAATAATAGACACTCTGTTTATCCCCGAATTCATGGACCATTCACCATGCATCTGTAAGTACCAGCAGCTGGCCTCCCTGAAGGACAGAGGCATGAAGGAGATACAGCCGGCTCCGGAAAACACAAATGGTTGTCAAGAAGAAATTACAGCCCAGGGTGACAGTGCTGTCACCCACCCAACCCGTCAGCCCACAGCCAGTGCCTGGAGCTCTGCTGGGTGCTGTTGGCTTGACCTAAGTTCTCTGCCTCTCAGGGCACCACCATCCGCTTGATGACTGAGTGACTTCTGGTGGTCTCCATTGTCCCATTGCCTTACAGTGCTCCTCAGAGATGCATGGTGGTCCTGGGCTCGCACCCGGGCCACAGGGGCTTTCACTGAGCAGCACAGCCCACGGGCCACGGGGAAACTAGACAATTGCTACTCTTCGAACAGCATGGGCACACTCATTCCAGGGCACTTTCTCCTTGGCCTTGGCTCTCGCGGGAAAGGCACCGTCTTCTCCATTTGGAAACTTGGTCTATTTAGGAAACTGGAACATGCGATTAATTTATTCATTAACTTAAAGGTTTTTGAAACAGACTTTCTCAGTTAAAACAAGTGGAGGCGGAGGGAGGTGACTAAGGAGGGTGTTATGGCTGAATTGTGTCCCCAAAAAGATATGTTGAAGTTCTAACTCCAAGTACCTCAGTCTGTGACCTTATTTGGAAATAGGGTCATTGCAGATGGAATGAATTAAGATGAGGTCATACTGAGGTTGAGTGGACCCCAATCTAATATGACTGGTGTCCTTATAAGAAAAGAAAACACAAAGAGAGATGCAGAGAGAGGATGCCGTGTGAATGGACACACAGAGACACGAGGGAGGAATGTTTTGTGCAGGCGGAGGCGGGGTACAGATTGGAGTGACAGCTACAAGCCCAGGGATTGGCAGGGGCTGAGGATTGGCAGCCACCACCAGAAGCCCTACAGCTTCCAGGGGGAGCATGGCCCCACCCACACCTTGATTTCAGACATCAGGCCTCCAGAACATGAGAACTTGGTACTTTCTTATGAGAATATGGTACTTTCTGTGGCTTTAAAGTACCCAGTCTGTGGTCCTTTGTTATGGTAGCCAGCCCCGGGACACTAACACAGAGGGGACCGAAGCATCCCGTCCTGGGCCATGGCAGCTTTCATGGGTGTGGCACAGATCTGGTGGTTCCCCCTCACTTTACACAGGGAGTCAGGTGACCCTGCTCCCCAGCACACACGAAAATTCTCTGTCCTGTCTAGGACCTGGGGTCTGAGGGCAGACGCTCTCTCAAAAGCCGGAGCTGGTCTCAGGTAGTCATTCATCCACCGTTACCCCGCCCCCCACCAGTGACAGGCTTCCCAAGGCACCAGGGACCCTGACTTTAGACCTGAGCTCCTGGGCGCTCACCGCATCTGGTATTGACTTCTCCTGTCTGTTTTCCAAAGCACGGTGGTAAAGTTGAAGTTGCATCCGGGCCCCCTGGCCCGTCTCTCCTCTTGGCCTCCCTCCTGGGTGAGCAGTTTTCTGTGCACCTGCCCCAGTACCGCTGGGCCCTGCCTTCCTGTCCCTCGACTGGGCATTGGGCTGCCTGCTTCTCCCCTCTTTTCTGGTCAGGGTGTTGGCCTCCTTCACTCAAGATCAAAGCCTCAACTGAGGGACCGACTCCCCAGTTCTGTCCGCAGCCAGATGACACCCACTCGTTTCCAGAAATGTGCCTCTTATCCGTGTTCCCGTTAAGACAACTGGCTGCTCAACTTGGCAGCTGCTGTCTCCTGTAATCTGTGCAAAGGGACCTTGAGCTGGGTGTTGTCTGCAGCCTCAGGGCTGGAGAGTTCAAGTGCAAACCCAGTACTTCCCAAGGGTCTGTTCTGCTCCCCTGGGAGGTGCAAACACAGCGAAATAGAGCACTTATCTTCGGAGAATGAGGATATTCCCTGCAAAAACTCTATTCAACTTTGGAAGAGTAATTTTAATTACTACATGGTCTATGTTCAAAACTCAGCTTTCCCCCAAATATTCTTTATATTTGTTTTTATATATTTATATAAAATATATGTACTGTATTATGTATACATTATAATATATGAAATTATGTTATTAGTTAAGTTAAAATGTAAATATTAAAATATATAATGTACGTTATGTCATGTAATATATAATATAATTCTATTAATATCACAATGTAATTATATTACTTATATAATTTATTATAATTAGTTATAATGTGTAGTATTAATTATAATATATAATATAGAATATTATAATTACATATAAAATATAATTATAATAGCATAATATAATAATTATATCATATACAATATAAAACAATAGTTTATAAGTAAGAATGCATAAATAAATATATAATATTAACATATATTCAAATATATTATATGAAAATGTAGAAATCTATTTTATTCATATTCCCAAGCACTGCCAGCAAAAGAGGGTCCTGTGGCCTGGGTGATGGACACCCAGAGGAGAAAATGCAATCAGGGAGGGCTTTCCAGGAGAGGTGACATTCCAACTGCGTCTTGAAAGTACACAGGAGTTCTCCATCCGTGAGACGACCATGCGATGACTGATTCATCATGTTTACTGAGCACCTTCTCAGTGCCAGGACTTGCGCTAAGCACTGGGGCTGCGTACTGAACAGGACAGACAGCCTTGCCCTCAGGGTGCTCATGACCCAGGATGTAGAGCCGCGGACACCCCCAGGAGTCTGGTGTGCGGAACAAGGACATGTGATGAGGTCACCTGCACAGTAGAAAGGATGACAAGGTCTTGGAACCCTGGAGGGCCACACAGGGAACCTGGCCTTTGTCCCTCGGATGTCGGCACCATTTCAGGGTTTGAGTGAGGGGGAGGCTGTACAAGGTGGGGCCTTAGCACTCTCGAAAGCAACTGGGCTGGACAGTTTCCTATGCTAGACTTTGGGCAGAGTCCCTGGGACATAGTGTTTGTCTGAACAGGGCTGACCAGTACTCTGAGCTCAGGAAATCAGCCAGTTTGCCAAAGAAGTGTCTCATCTCTGCCTGAGATGCGTGCTCTGTGCTGGTGGGCATGGCTGGGGCTGGCAGGCAGAGGGGGCCCTGTGAGCGGCCACGGAGCCCCCCTGGTCCTGGGATGGGGCAGAGGTACAAGGGTGGGTGGAGAGAGGCGACTCCAAGGCTATGCCCAGCCAACCCACGGCATCTTTCTGCACACGGGAGACCCTGACCTAACCCAGTCTAAGCAGATGGGCTCTTCCCACCAATGAGGGCCTCAGACCTCTTCTAGGGACCCCAGGTCCATGGAGAGCTCAGAGCCCCCACCAATGCCAGCAGCAACCAACACCTATGTGATTAACCCTGGGGGTGGGGGGTCACCCTAGGGGCAAAACGTAGAAGACAGGGTCCAAGAGTGGCTGTGGAGCAGGTGGGAGGGGGCCCGGAACACTCTATAACGTTCCTTCTGCCAGGTGTTCACAGGTCCTCAGTTGAAAGTGAGCGTTTCTGCCAGAACCCCTGTGGAAATGCCAGAGGGCCATCTAGTCACCGTGGTGAGGTGGCTGGAGTTGGGGCTAGGGTCCTTACACACATCTTTTTGTGTTCATGACCCTGGCAGTGTCGACACCCACCAGCCCCTGGACAGTGGCCTGCCCATCCCTCAGTCAGTCTGAAATGTGGGGGGAGGGCCGAGATGGACAGACCCTCAGACCGGGATGGCCTCCGTGCCAGGGAGAGAAAAAGAGCCCGGAGCAGAGACCGTGCTGTGGTCGCCGGATTCAGCCAATGAAATACAGGACACCAGATACTTTTGAATTTCCCATGAACAAGAAATAATGTTTTAGTATAAGAAAGTCCCAAATACTTCATGTTTATCAGAAACTCATATTGTATCTGGCAACCTTGTAAGAGAGGCCAAGTTCTGACCATGACATCGAGGCTGCCACGTGGTGAACTTTGGTGGTGGGACAGCCCCCCTCCTCCTGCTGACCACTTGCCCCTGTCACCTTGGCCTGAGGGCCACTGTGCTTTCATTCACAAGCGTTTTTCTCTCTGAGGTACTCTATCTCCTGAAATAGAAACTCTTGAAAATACACCCAGTTGGGGGCCCTGAGCTCAGCCTGCCTTCCTCCGTCTTCAGTGGAGGCCAGTTCGCATTGCCCCAGGGAGGGGCTCCCTCTGCCCTTTAGTTTTCTTCTCTAAACAAAAGGCTGGAGTGGGCTGGTGCTGCTGTCCCTTCCCATGGCCACTGTGAGAGAGGATGCACAGCCCAACCCCAGATGGGCCTTGAGGGCCCTCCCCATGGGGCTTGGGGGCCATATCCCCACAGCAGGTCTCAGACCCCTGTGATCAGTCCTTAGAGTCTCAAATTCATAAGACATCTGAGAAGCAAGGACCCCCACCTGTGATAACCCAGATGGGCAGCCCAGGTTTGGGCAGGGGTGTGACCTGGGCAAGGCCACCAGGGAGCTGCTGGCAGACTGGACTACAGAGGACTGGAGGGGGCTGAGGGAGCTGGCCCCCCCTCTGGAAGGCTGGTGGGAGTGGCGGGCACCATCTTGGTCATCCAGACGTCTCACGCCAGAAGAGCTGCCATTTTCCTGGAGGGGGCCATGGGGCTGGTGCACCCTACCCAGAGGAGAACTGTGTATGGCCGTGGCTACTCTGGGGCTTGGTCGGCCAGCTCTCTGTCCACTCCAGCCCCAGGTCCTTGGGCGCCGAGGATGGCCACTGGGGGGCAGTGCGAGCCAGGACACCTGGCAGAGATCCACCCAGAGGCTCCGGCCAGCTCTGCCCAGAAGGGAGACTGTGAGAGTCCCCCCTTGGTGGTCAGTGCAGGCAGCCAGGACCCAATGGGGGCTTTGGAGCCAGGGCTCTGCCTGGGTACTGGGAACCTTCCTAATGTCCGTTATCACGGCCCCGCCCCATACAGAATCACGCACACCAAGTGCAAACACAAGCACACATACAAGCACACTCACATACACACATGTACACATACACACATGCACACCCACCACACATGCACAGACCCAGGTGGGTTACAGAGGCACTAAACACCCTCTTAGGACTGTGGGTCTGTGACGTCTTTTTGTTTGTCCCCTCTGGGCAGCCCAGCGGGGGTCCTGGTCTAGGCCCTACTGTTTGATGGGGGAGCCGCCCCTTGTCAGGCCCTACGTCAGCTCCTTCTCTAGTCCTGCTGGTTCCTCTGGGTCTCTGGGCACCCTGCCCCCCTCAAGCCCCTGCAAGCAGTGCCTCTGCAAGGTGGAACCCACCCTCGCCAGCCTTCTCTGCCCTCCATAGGCTCCTTGGCCCTGTGTCCCAGCACGGACGGTACAGATTTTAATTCTGTCCTTTGCATGGCAGTTCCCTTACTGTGCTGGGAGCTGGGAAGGCCCCTCACAGGTGTGCCCGAGCCGGCTGGACAGGGGAGGACCAGCACCTGCAGGTCCCCTCCCCCTTCTCTCCTCCCATGTTGTCCCCTGCATCCTGCATGGCTCTCAGCCATGTCTCATTTTACAGATGGCAAAACTGAGTCCCAGAGGAGGGGCATGACTTGCCCAGGATCGCACAGCAAGTCAGGTAGTGTCTTCCTCTCACACATGCCTGAACACAGGGGTGGAGGGGGGCTGCTCCCCTCTCAGGGACTGTGAGAGCCCAGCCCTGCAGGGCGCAGGGTGGGAACAGATGCCCCTGAGGTCCTGCCCTTGCAGACTCTAGATCAGTCCTTTTTCATCTGATTCTGAGAATATTAAACAAGCCCGCCACCAGCTCCCTCCCTTTTCCTCTCTCCAGACGCACATTTCCTCAAACCTCAGTGAGCTGTCCATGTGCCCAGCCACATGCACAGCCGAGTTGCCTGGGGACTGTCCCTCTCTCCCCCAGGAGGGTGTCCCCTCTGCCGTTGGGAGGCAGAGCTGGCCCTGTCCTTAGTGAGTTTTCTTGGTGGGTTTGGTCGGGTATTCTGAGCTCCTCCCACCTTGCAAGAGGGTGCAGGTGGCCCCAGCACAGGGGCACACCTACAGCAATGCAGCGGGCCAGGGGTGGCATTCTCCCCACTCGCTCCTGTATCCTCTGAGCAAACTCCACAATGCAGCGGCCTTGGTCCATGGAGGAAGTGCGAGGTGCAAGCCCCCACTTTTCCCAGTTATCTGACACCAACAGACAAGTGGCCACCATCCTGTTACCTGGCCTGGGATATGGTTTAGCTGAATGCAGACAAGCGTGGTTACAGTCCCACGCACAGAAGTGTGACTTGAGGGACTTCCTTTGGGGCCGGGGCCCAAGGTGGTGAGCAGTGGAGGTCAGGCCCGTTCTGCTCCCCTGGTGTGTGGCTGTGGGGAGCTGTGGCTTCTCAGTCTCAGCTCTCCCTCCTCCGCATAGTGGGGACGTGCTACCCACTTCTTGGGGCTGCTGTGAAGATCATAGTTTGTGTAACACAACTATGTATTCAAAGTTGTGGCCCCTTTCATAGTGCACCCCAGAAAGGAGGAGGAAAGTCCCGGGGGACCCTACTGCGATCAGGGTAAGTGGTCTCCTCTTCTCCACCACCACGGGCCCTGAATGGTTACCGTGGTAACCCAGACTGAGGTTTGCCTTGAAGATGCTGCTCTGAGCCCCTCCACCCTCACGCTGTTCATGTGATGTCTTCAGTTTCCCAGGCCTTGGCTGGCAGGAGCCTCCCTGGGGCTCTGGTCCTTTTCCATCATCTTCTCACCAAGATTCAGTCCCATCCTGGGTGGGCTCGGAGAGGAGGGGTGCCCTGTGGGTTAGAACATCAGGGGCAGGGGTGGGATGTGCGGGAGGTCGGGGCCTTGCCCCAGGAAATGCCCACCCGGGACCCTTTACAAGCAGCCCCCTGGGGCAGGAGCCAGGAGCTGTTGGAAAGAGCAGTGGTGGGGAGGGACGAGGAAGAGGTCTGTGTGGGCTCCAGGGGCCTCAGCTCCCCTCGGAGGAGCGTTTGCAGGCAGCCCTTGGGGATAGGGCTCATTGTGGCTCATTTTGTGCAGCTCGGAAATATGCCACTGTTCTCTCGGGCTTTGCAGGCTCTGCTCTCCAGCTGCCAGTATTTTTGACAGCGAGGCCCAGCTCCCCAGACTCCAGCTACCAGGCTGAGGACGCTGCATCCCCAGGCACAGAGCAACCCCGGGGCTGAGTGCCATTAGACCCTGCACATTCATCACTGGTGACGGCCCGGGAGGGACTGAGGCTACCATTAGCGCTCTCATGCTCTATGTGAGTGTGTGCATGTGTGTGTCCTGTGTGTACATGAGAGTACGTGAATATGTGTGTGAGCATGTGCACGTGTGCTTGTGATTGTGTACGTGTGTATGGCACATATGCATGTGAGTATGTATGTGAGTGCACATGTGTGTATGTGTGTGCTTCATGTGTGTGCAAGTGGGTGCATGAGTGGGTGTACACGTGTATGAATGTGTTGTGTGTGCACATGTGTGAGTGGGTGCACACGTGTGTATAAATACTTCGTGTGTGTACGTGCGTGCATGCTGCACTGTACTCATGCTGGCTGCAGCGTGTCACACAGCATTCCACATGGCCTGACATCAGCAAGGGGGAGAGGGCTGACGGCTCCAGCGAGCACTGTTTTGAAAGGTTTTTCCTTCTCAAAGCCAAGCTCTGCCTCTCTGCGGAATTTGCCCATGGCCCTGGTGGGGATGTTTACTGGCCCCTGGTGAGGCCTGATGGCTGGTTTCCGGTGGGGTTTTCCATATTATTAAGAGGTATGGTGGGTAGAAATATCTCGTTATCCACAGTTTTCATCCTGGTCCCAAAATCTCTAGCCAAGGCAACTGACAATCAGTAATAATAAATGAATCTCATGTTTATGTGGCATCTCCACCTGGGAGACCGTTACCTTGTGGGGGTCTGGGGGTAGATGAGTTGGTGCGCGTCCCGTGTGGGTGAAAGCCAGGAGAGCTGCCATCACGCTGTGGGACTAGGACTTGCCACCCACCCTCTCTTGGCTTCCATGTCACCTAGAAGGAAGCAACAGGCCAGGCGTCCCTTTGGGCTCTGACGTTCCATGAGTCAGAAAATCCCTCCAGACTTGGGTCAGTGTATCTTCCCTTGGAGGGTGTTGCTGTGAAAGACAGCATCCGCCCCAGGAGTGTGCATAGCCCCAGGGAGAAGGAAGGGGGAGGAGGAGAGTCTGCTCTTGGCACCCGTGGGCTGTGTGTGGCTTGGGCGGTGGCAGCTGGATCTGTTTCAAACCCTGCCTTATTTCATGAACGATTATCTCAGTCTATAGTCAAGATAAAGCAAAAAATGAGTGAAATGTAAACCCACAAAAGCTCCCCAGCTAGAGCAAATGTAAATAACAATAGGAACTGAACAAGGGAAAAAGTGGAACAGATAAATGCAGGCCAACAGGCCCTGCACAGCGGCCTTGATTGGTGTCTAGAATTCGGCTGTGTGATTCCTGGCAGCCAAAGTGAAAAGGGAAATAGGGCTAGTTCAGTTGTCCTCACTGTCGCTTAGGCTAGGACTTCCCAGCTCTCTTCCGATCGAGGCGCACAGAGGTGTGTGAGAACCCTGGGGAGCGCGAACAAGGCCACTCCCATCAGTCTGGAGATGACCACCCTGAGGAATGAATGGGGCCGTGTCGCCACACTTCCACTAGGAGAAGGCTCCATCAAAGGCGGTGGTCATTCAGTGCTCTGGAAAGCGCAAAGATTTTTCTAGCCTTGGCTCTGAGAGACACTTTTCTCTTCAGGCTCCATCTAGGTGGCCCTGAAATGAAAAATGGATAATGTCCCCAGTAGCATCTGGACAGCAAATGTGGTGCCGACTCTCATGAAACTGCTCCTTGTCACTGCCCCAGGTGAAAGCTGGGGACACGCTTCCAGCCCACGGAGCCTGCCAGGAGCTAGCGAGCTCTCGGTGGCTGTGCCATAAACCTAGCTGGGTGCAACTCAACCTGCAGGAGGCAGGTGGGCTGGTGCCTTTACTGAGCACCTATTCTGTGCAAGCCCTGGGTAGGGAATTTACATGCACGGTCCCATTTCCTGGACTCTATCAGCTCACTTTACAGATGAGGGCCCCTTGGCTCAGTGGTCACATGCCATGAGTAGCAGGAGGAGGACTGATACCTGGGCTCTGTGGCCCCACAGCTGGCTCTGTACACCCTCCCCACCTGTGCCCCCCTAACTTAGAGGTCACCCTGGTGTGCAGCACTCAGGCTTGGGTTCCAGGGCTCTGTGACTTGCTCAAGAAGGCAGGCGAGGTGGTTCTTGGCACTACTGGTCACTGGTAGCTGCCTCTGAGGCCCAGGCCCAGCCTGGCTTTAATGGTAAGGGACACGGCTCAGATCTGGACAGTGGGCAGGGTGGCAGAAGGCGTTTCCTGCCGTGGGTGGGGGTCCTGGCGGTGGCTCTGGGAAGACAGAGCTCCACTGGTCAGCTTCCTCTCAGGAAGGGCTAAGGCTCGTGTAACCGTACAGGGTGGCATCCTCCAACTCCTGCCTCGTCCCTGCCCACACTGAGCCCTCCTGTGTGTGACCCACCTTATCCACAACCAAGCCTTTATCCTTATTTTGCACACTTGGACGCAGGTACAAGCGAGGTAATAATGACCACACCTGGATGGAAACTCAGACTCAGCCTTCTTCACCAGCCTGGGGCTCATAGTCTACAGGAGGGGACACTGCCTGGCCGGCTTGGACACTGCATAGGACCCTCTCGGGAGGGGAGACGTGATGGAGGGTCCCATGGGGCAAATAACAGACATGGAGCTGTGGGGATGGAGCTCAGAGAGAGAGTTGGAGGCTGTGAGGCCCCAGAGGGACAGAGAAATGTGAATGAGCTGGAAAAAAAAGAAAATCGCCAAATTGTCAAGAGGGGGGAAAGAATACTAGAAAGTTACATCCTGCGCTGGGATGGCCTCCCTGTAGCTCTGGCCTGTGGGTTCAGATTCTGCGTGTTGGACCAAGGCCGCAGCTCACACTGTGTACTTTGTGGTCTGCAGCTTGTCCCTGGAGCAGAGACAGCTTTGTCCTGGAATCCAGCTTGTAACTCCATTGCTCACCAGGCCTGGGGCAGCTGGGGAGAGGGCCCTTCGTGGTCTTGGGCAGAAAGACAGTCAAGGTGGCAGCTGCACTGCCCCGTCCCACATCCTGTCAGTCCCTCAGGGACACCAGTCTTGGATGTGATGCTCCTGCTCCTGCTGCATCACGCTCCCTGGGGTGGGCTGGACCCAGCCTTCCCTGGCAGTGGAAGGGTCACAGGCCTCCCGGCCCCGCCCTACCAACCTCCAGGTTTTCTGAAGCACAAAGCTGACTGTCACTACCCCATCCAGACTTCCCAATGGGTCCCTGTGACCACAATGAGGTCCTCACTCCCTCAGCCTGGCATGTGAGGCTCTCCTAGTGGGGCCCTGCCTACCTCCAGTCCCTGGCTGCCCCAGGTGGAGGACTTGACTGCTCTCTCTCACTCCTGCCTCTGCTGTGTGCTTTGAAGCTCCGCCTCCCTTTGCACCAGGCTCATCCCCATTGTCCTTCAAGGCCAGCACAAGACTCACCTCCTCCAGGCAGCCCACACAGACTGCTCACAGAGTTCTGTTGTGGCCCATGTGACCTCCTTCCCTCTAAATTGGGAAGATTAGGCCCAGCTCCCAGCCCCACACTGGCAGGCAGGCGGTGCTCAAGTGTGGGCTCTGTAGCGGGAACACCCACTCGGTGCCTGAGAAACGAGGGGTGAAGTGGGGTGGTGCTGAAGGTGCTGGATAGGAGCAAGCAGAGGGTGGTGGTGCCACACACAGGGACACAGGACCACATGCCTACCTGGCCAGGCACCAGAGGAGGCAAAGGGGGGCCCTTCCCAGCTACTACCCCTAGTATATACCACCCACTCCTTGGAAGGCTCATTCCAGGAACCACAGCACCCAGGAATGGCTAGATCATCTTAGCCAGCAGAAGCTGAGATGTTGATTCCTGGAAAACAGGGCCACACAGCCCGTAGGGGGCCTGTGCAGGGATGGCTCACAGCTGGCAAGGTGCCAGGAGCCAGCAGGAGTGGGAAGAGTCTAGGGTGCCCGCCTGGACGCAGCTGGTGGCGGGTGTGTGCTGGAGGGGGAGGTGCAGGGAAGGAAGAGAGAGAGCACTGCGGCCAGAGGAGCAGCAGGCCTTCCTGAGTGCCCCCTGGGTGCCTGGCAAGGGCTGTGGGGAGGGTACCTCAGCTGGCACAGTGACTCGACAGGCTGCACCAAGTGTTGCTCACGGACCAGCTCCTAGTCCTCGGTGCCTGAGCAGCCACCTGTCAGGGGCACTGCCTCATTTAACCCTCGTGGCTCCTGCAGGGTTGGGGCGACCCCTTCAAACTGGTGTGGACAGGAAGTCCAGAGAGGTTTGGCTCCACAGCCGGAGGCCGAGCTGGACTGGAGGGGAGGCTCAGTAGCTCCCAGTTTTCCCAGTGCACTGGCTGGAGCCCCCACTGGCCGGAGGCCAGCAGCAGACGGCTCAAACCCAGGGCCTCGTGTCCAGGCACAGCACTGAGTCTCAGACAGAAGCAGCAGCCCAGCAACCAAAGAATGTGAAAGGGATCCCGGTCTGCTGGCGTCTTTGAAACATTTTAGGAGCTACAGTTCAGAGATCAGCAAGACTGTGTTAAACCCTCCGTCCCTCACCACCCGGACGCCTCTGCTCTCTCCATGCTCTGCAGTCTTTCTCTCCTCGCAGCCCTTGTGAAACCCCTCCTCACTTCATCACACTGGCTTTCTCTCTCTGACTGCCCCCCTCTCCTGGCTAATGATGAGCTAGACTCCACCTCCCTTTTGTTTCCTTTCTGCATGGCCCATTCTCCGTATTTCTCTCCCACAAAGGGGAGTGAGAATGCCCCTTTCTCTCCCTCCGGGGACCTTTTTCTTTGTGCCCTTTTGCCCAAATCTGCATCATAAAAAAAGCTTGAAACCCAGCTGGCAAATAGAGAGCTCTCGCTGTGGGGGTCGGGGGATGGAGGGGGGGAGAGAAGGGGTGACACGCAGCCAGCAAGGTCAAAGTTCCCTTCATTCCATGGGGAGCAGGGGACATTCACATGTTAATAAATCATATTCCCATCCCGAATCAATGAAATCTTTTTACAAGCTGCATTTTAACCTTACACAATTTGCTCATGAACAATTCTGCAAATAAACAGGAATGTGTGTGTGTGTGCGCGCGCGCGTGTGTGTATGTATGTATGTGTGTGTTGGGGGGATGGTAAACCCCACATTCTCCCCTGCCTCGGACTCTGTCCGTGCATCCCAGAACAAAAGCTGGACCTGACCGTGTGTTCTATAGACTCATGCTTATGACCAAGAGCTGATGAGGACCCAAAGGGGTGTTTCTGAACTGTCTTAGTTTGATCCCTGAAGCAGACTATATAGCATTCCCTGCAATTATGGCACACACAATTTTGTGCTTAATATTGATTAGTCATACTGTTTAGAAAAGTTAAACCTAAGCTCTTTGAAGAGAATTGACTTGGAAGAGAGTTGGCTCCAGCACCTTCCAGAAGCATCCAGAATATTCAGGTGCAGGGTGGGGGTGGGGGCAGAAGAGCTCTTCACTCAGAGGGTTGGGGGGTGGAGGGGCCCTTGATCAGCAGATGGCCTCAGCCCGTGCAGCTTGGCTCAGGAGGCAGTGTCCTCTCTTGGGGGCTGGACCGCTTTGTAAGGTCCAGAACTGTCTGAGTTCCAAAAGTTTGCTTTGTTTGTTCTTGTGCCTCTTCCGAGTTTGTGGGTTGGGGTGGGAGGAAGAAGAAGGCAAGGTGTTTTAAATGTTTAGGGAAGTCTTACAAAAACTTTAGGAAATTGTTCCTGTGAAACTACAGAGCTGAAAGATTTGGAGGAAATGCACCTGTCTCCTCACCGCAGCCTGGGCTCCCTGGGGGCTTCAGGGACCCCCTGAATCCTAGTTTTCTCCCAACTTCTGTAGTGTAGGTTTCCGAGGTGATGGGAAGGAGGGGAGGAGACTGCAAGGGACATTGTGCTGTTGGGTCCTCAGCATATCTTTGTGAAGTGCCTTCAGCTGGCTCCCATAACCTGGACGGTGGTCGTCACCTTTTCTACAAGCTGTCCCTTTGAGTGTCCCCAGCCTCTGGGTGTCCCATCCAGACTGCAGAGGACAGCCCAGGAGGGAGTGCAGGCTGGTGTGGAAGGCTCTAAGGCTCAGAGCCATACAGTAGAGGATGACAGGCTCCAGAAGACAGCGCCAGGTGAGAGCAGGGCACTGAGCTGGGGGATCAGGGCATCACTGGTGTGAAGGAGGTTGAAGAGGGTGGGTCAGGCTGGGTGTGGGACAGGGCCTGTCTGCGGGGCTGGTGTGATGGCAGGAGCTGGGGCCTCGGCCCCCTGAAGCCCAAGTGTGGCAGGAGAGCAGGCAACCTGAATGTTGTGGGAGAAAGGCAGGGTCCAGGGGGCCTGAAAGCAAGGCCCCCGCACTACATGGTGACGGGACCTGGCCAGCGATGGGGACAGCAGCACAGCACTCTGACCACTGGGAAGGAAGAGCCTCTGCATTCACACACAAGCACCAGCGAGGGTGACCCCAAGGCACAACCCTATCCAGAGCAGGGGCATGTGGCCAACCCTGCCTCCGTCTGTGAGGCCAAGCCCATGTCCAGAGGGAGGGGACCTCTCTGGGGACTCAACTATGGAAACTGCATGTTTCAAACTCAGTTGATGGCCTTCCAAGTGCTCCGTCTAGACCGATGTGAGCCGTGCAGCTCAGCTGCCCTCAGTCACAAGAGGCCTGATCAAACCCAGACACTCACCAGGAAAAATGTGTTTTCTCCTTGCATTTGAGTCCTAGGATTTGTAGAATAAACACTTGTAAACTCTGAGAGTGTGTATACCAATTAATCACGGCTCGGATGGGCCGTGGGGCCATGGGGCCGTGTGCCATCCGAGAGGCCATGCTCACGGCCAGGTTTCCTTTTACGTGTCCCTCCAGGCTTTGGGGATCAGCAGAATCCTCTAGCAGAGTGGGGTGACCTTCAGGAATCCAAGACACAGAGTGAGGCCTCTCCAGGGAAGCTGTGCTGGCTCCCAGTGGCTTTAAAATCCTGTGATCACATGAGGGTCTGGGTGAGAATGGAGGAAAGGGAGCAGAAATATCACCTCTAAGATCTCTCCAATTGGCCATTTAAAAATGCACACCCCTCAGCACCCGGTCCCCTTAACTTGCTCTGCTT
This sequence comes from Rhinolophus sinicus, assembly GCF_057876585.1. Taxonomy (NCBI): domain Eukaryota; kingdom Metazoa; phylum Chordata; class Mammalia; order Chiroptera; family Rhinolophidae; genus Rhinolophus; species Rhinolophus sinicus. The sequence continues at coordinate 198,769,514 of NC_142503.1, read as the reverse complement.
CTTTCTTTTTCCTGCAGCACCTTCTAACATTCTTGCTATGGACTGAAGTGGGTCCCCCAATCCACAGACTGAGGTCCTAAACCCCAGTATCTTGAAATGTGGATGTATTTGGAAATAAGACTTTGAAAGAGGTGATTCCGGTTAAATGAGATTATATGGGTGGGTCCTAATCCGTGTGCCTGGCAGGACGTCCCATAGGAAGAGACGAGGACACAGGCACAAAGGAAGCATGTGCAGACACAGGGAGAAGGCGGCCGCCTGCCTACGAGCTGGAGGAGAAACCAGCGCTGCCAACACCTTGATTTGAGACATGAGGCCTCCAGAAATGAGAAAATACATTTCTGTGGTTCAAGCCCCCAGTCTGTGGTATTTTCTAGGGCATCCTGAGCAAACTGATAAAATGCTGTATGTCATTTATTGATTTCTTTATTTGTTCTTTTCTGACCACCACTGCTTTCCCCAATGTTAGAGATGTTGGATTTTGTTTCCCAGTGCAACCTAAACGCACAGAAGACTGCCTGACATTCAATCATCTTTGGTACTTAGTAAATATTTGACATTCAGCAAATATTTGATGAACTTTTACCCCTGGCCATGATGGGACGACAGGAACTAGATTTAAACCTCCTGCCTGAAACAATTAAAAGTCTGGACAACATAGATACAATCAATAGTTTTCAGACATTGGACATTGGTTTAAGACGATAATCCCTGAGAGCTGGGAAACAAACAATGTGAGCCCTGTGACAGCTCCAGCTGACGGCCTGGAGAGTGTGCAGCCTGCGGCACGGGGAGGAGGAACCCAGACAGAGCCGGGGGCTTCTTGAGTTGAGGAACTGGAACTGGAGTTTGAGGGAGCTGAGGCAGCTGGAGTCCACAGGTGGCCGGACCGCGACGGGCAGAGCTTGACTCAGTAGGGCCTTTCGGGAAAGAAAACGAAACAGCAGCAACTGAAGACGGGAGGTACATCCCCAGCACCCCCTCAGAGCTGACCCATGGCAAGGACGGCCTGACAGTAGTGCTGGGGGAACATGGGACACCACTCAGCCCCAGAAAGGAGCCAACTATTGAGATGCAGTAACGGCTGGATGTCAAGGGCCAGACACTTTGAAGCAGGTGGGTGTTTGGTGAGCAGTGAAGGAACTGGCCATGTAGCCACGTTGTGGACAGGGCACAGGGCTGTGAGGGCGATGTCATTGTCACTGTCACCATCTTCAGCTCGTGGGGCCTGTGGAGTTTCTGGGGCCTTCGGGTCATTCCATGCCCTTCTGGACCACCGTAGCATGTAAACGCATTTTGTGCAGGTCACCTCCACGAAGGAGGGTTGTTGCCTCCACTTCCAGATCTGCTCCCCAAGACGGTTTGGCTCGATGGCAGCATGATGAGGAGGTGAGGGCTGTCACTGTGTGGCCTCAGGTGAGTCATTGCTGGGGAAATAAGACAATCCTGCCGACAAAAGACTCTTTCTGTGCCGATATCGAAGACAGAAAGCAATTCACTCCTGAGTAAGCACGGTGAGGTTTGCCTGCATGTACTGTAGTGTGAACGTGACTACAAAGTCTGGAGAGAATTTCCACCAATTTAGACAGTAGTGCAGAAGAGAGAAGGAGAGGACCCACCTGTGAGGGTCAGCTAGGCAATCGCAGAGGTTGAGCTTTCAGTCCCAAGTGGCGGGAGGCCTGAGACCTTGCACAGTAAAACCAAAAGGCTTCGCCTTTTGTCAGACCTATTGTATTTTCAAGGAGATGCCCCAAGGAGGAGAGGATGGAGAGGCAGCTGCTTCCTTCCTCTCTATTAACAAAACACGTGATCATCTTACAGAGCCTCCATTTTCTCAGCTGTAAAATGGGCTCAGATCATCATCATCAGAGTGTGTTGTTGACAGGTTACACCGTGTGCCCAGGGCCACTCCCTGCCATCCCACCTCCCTTCCCCTCCATGTAGACATCTGGGGTGGAGGGCTGGGGAGGCCAACCAGTCTGGCCCAGCTGAACAGTCCAGAATCCCCTCGCCCCCCAGTACCCTTTGCTGTCCCGGCCTGCTGCCATCCTGGCTGGGTTGTGTCACATTACTGCCCCTCAATTAGGACTATGTGTTAGGTAATGTGACTTCTTCCCAAACATTTCAGGGGAGCGTGGCCTCCCAGCTCATGTCTGCTGGAGCCAGCTGTGATTGCACTGATTGAGATTTTCATAGATTGACTTTTCCCCTTGGAAAGCTAGACTCCCATAACGATCACGGAACCTTCTACAAAGAGTTCTGCTGTCAGTTAAACATTTTTGTTTGAGGAAGGCATGTCATCATTTCCACGTGTTAAGAAGCTGAAGCAAACATTTACTGCAAATGTTTTTGTAATGGTTTCTATTTCACTTGGATTGTGTTTTCGATCCAAGTGATGTTGATCAGACTATTGAGAGAGCTCGGTCCACTCGGAGTGACACCCACGGTGGCTCAGCCACTGTCGCTGACTTCCTGCCCCCACTCGGCAGGACCTGGGGTCGGGCTCCTCCAGAAAAACCCCTCCCTCCTGCTTTTCTGTCTCTATCCACTGAAGCAAAGAAGCCCAAGCCTGGGGCTGTCATTAGATGAGACAAGCCACAGAGACATCAGCTCACCAGTCGCTCGGCCAGAAGCATTTCAGGGGCCATCTGGTTCCACTGTCATCAGCTGAAATGCTTGCTTTCCTTTTCACTGACTTCAAAAACAACAACTATATGTGTACATCAATTCACTTTTGACATGTTCAAACATAGCACACTTCATCTAGGAGTCCAGAAGAAAACCAAATAGGCCCTTGCTCAGAAGCACTGCCTGGACCCCACCTGGAATGACTGTCCTGAGGTCTGAGGGTGGTCCACACTGGCTCCTCGGTCATTCACCTGGGCCTTAATGGAGGGTGTGTGTGCGTGTGTCTGGGGTGGCAGCATGAATGGGTGCGTATGTCTGTCAGTCTACAGCTATGGTGTGTGCATGTGTGTGGTATGTGTATGTATGTGTGGTGTGTGGCATGCATACATGACATATGTGGATGGGTGTGTACAGAGGTGTATGTGTGTGTGGTATATGTTTGTGTAGACACTATGTTTATGGGTGTGTGTGTGTGTGATTATGTATGTGTGTGGTGTGTGTGACTATTTGCAACATGTATATATGTATGTGTGTGTATTAGGGTTTTCCAGGGAAAAGAACTGATAAGATGATTTTATATATATATATATATATATATATATATATATATATAGAGAGAGAGAGAGAGAGAGAGAGAGAATGGAAAAGAGGTTTATTTTAAGGAGCTGGCTCATGTGATTGGCAAGTCCAAAATCTGCAGGATGGAGCATCAGGATGGAACATTAGAGACCCAAGAAAGAGCTGCTCTTCAAGTCTGAAGGCCGTCTTCTGCCAGAATTCCTTCTTGTTCAGGGGAGGTCAGGCTTTGTTCTATTCAGGCCTTCAACCAATTGGACGAGGCCCACCCACACTGGGAGAGCAATATGCTTTACTCAAAGTCCACTGATTTAAATGTTAATCTAATCCAAAAAACATCATCACAGTAACTTCCCGAATAATGTTTGGCAAAATGTCTGGGTACCATGGCCCAGCCGTGTTGATAAATAAAATGAACGATCAGAGTGTATTTGTATGTGTGTGGCACGTTGATGTGTGTGTCTATGGATAAGTGTGTGTATGTATAGGCCTATGTGTGAATGAGTGTTTGTATGTGTGTGTGACTGCACATATGTGTGTGGTATGTATGTGTATGAGTTTGTATGAATATATATGTATGTGGGGTGCGTACGTGTATATAAGTGGGTGTGGTGTTTGTACCTATGTGGGGTGTGTTTGTGTGTGTGGTGTATGAGTATATGTTTGCAGTGTGTACATGTATTTTATGAGTGTGTGTACGTGCATGTGTGTGTGTTGGGGCTACTTTGTTCTTGTTTCTCCCGGTTGCATGACGTAGGGAGTCTTGCAATCCCAGCTGTCCAGAACAGCCTCTTTCCTGAGTTCTGCCCTTGAAACCAGCATGATTCCTCATGAGTGTTATAGGGTCCTCTTCTTAGGATTCAGTGAATCAGCGCCTGTGAGTATTTATTTTATGTGTCTGGCATGTAGTGAGCACTTGATAATAGCAGTTGTTGCTTTTGTTAACATTATTACATTTGAGATAGCAAGATACTGTTTAGTGCACAAGTGAGGAAGAGGGGAGTGAAATGTACTGAGCACCTACTATGCGCTAGAGGCTGTGTTTCTCTTCTTGTCTCACTGATGAAATTAAAGATAAAGATGATGATAGCATGACGTTGATGATGGTGACGTTGATGATGACAATGACGTTGGTGATGGTGATCATCACAGGGGCAGACATTCAGGGGGCTTCTTCTTGAGGGGAGCACCTCCGTTCATCAGTGGGTGTGGAGGGGTTAGAGCAGGAATGGCAGAAGTCCTCAGAGCCTTCTCAGCACCTGGAAACCCTCTTAGAGAGGTAGATTTAGGCGGCACCAAGGGAAACAAATGTGGGATTCTGGGTCATGAGCTCAGCATTCCCATGTTATGCAATGTCTCACAAAGATTTCTCTCCTGTCAATTGAGAACGATGCCATAGTACTTGCCCCCACCCCACCCCACCTCACAGCTGTCTTGATGGTGGACATTCATGTTCTGTGATGTGCAGCAGGTTTATAAGTATAAAGGCTGTTTCCTACATGTACCAGCCTGAGGGCAGGGAAAGTCTCCTCCATATGTCCCCCAGCGGCCAGCATGAAGTGCTGGCTGTCCTGAATGGCTGAAAGGGCTCTTCAGTGTCCAGGTTCAGATATCTGAATGGAGTGTCTGGGGATTTGAGACTGGGTGGGTGTGTTACTCGGGCTGCCATCAGTAATAGCCACAGACGACAGGGCTTCAACAGCAGAAATTTATTTCTTACAGTTCTGGAGGCTGGAAGTCCAAGATCAAGGTGCTGGCTGATTCGGTTCCTGGTGAGGGCTGTCTTCCTGGCTCGTGGACAGCCATCTCTTCCCTGTGTCTTCACGTGGTGGGGGGAGAGAGAGGTTTCTCTCAGTCTCTTCATATAGGGACATTAATCTCATCATGAGGGCTCCACTCTCATGACCTAATTACTTCCCAAAGGCCTGATATCCAAATACCATTACACTGTGCGTTAGGGTTGCAGTATGAATCTGGGGAAGACACAAGTCATCCAGAGCAGTGGAGGAAGTGGGTCAGATAGCTTACATGTAGGATTTGTCTGCCAAAGCACCTATAGGGAAGAGCCTTTCCCGCTTGCCTCATAGGGCCATCTGCCCAGGCCCTAGTAGGACTGGTGCCCTGATGCCCCAACTCTTCCTGGAGCCCCAAATCACCCTCTTTAAAGGGGCAAACCTTCCTGACCACAGCTGAGTTCAGGCCCCCACATGCCCACCTTCTCTCCTGCAGAGTATCCATCCCCCACAACGCTCAGGGACACCCAACATCTGAACTGGGTGCTGTTGGGACTGGTCATTTCAACTTGTGGGCGATGATGCATTAGTGAATCAGGAGAGTCACTGTGGTGGGCAACGACTAACTCATTTTTTAAAGAAATAAAACAGAGAAAACCCACAGCATGTCCCTGAAACAGCAGCCGTTGTTTAGTGGAACTTTCGTCCCACAAGCAACGCATGTGAATCAATGTGTCTGCACAGGTGCATGGCTGGGTCGTGATTTCTGAGTGGTTATGGAAAAGAAGTTTGAAAGCTGCCGCTTCAGGGGATGCCGAGAAGAAAAAGATTCCCTCTCTGCTTTCAAGATGCCTCTAGGCGAGGTACGGAGACAGGAAGCTTGAGGTGAGGAAGGATACCCTCCGAGACCATATTTGCCCAACATCTCTTTCTGCAGCTCTGAAAAATGAGGCCAAGAGCAGCAGAGACAGTTTCCTCAGGCCATCCAGTGGGCTTCTGCCTCCGGCCTCCCCCAGGCCTCCTCCTGGGATATAGGAAGCGTCCGTGAGAGAGGCAGACAGGATAATGTCTGTGAAAATGGACCTCTGAAAAATCTCTCCTCCGTGAAAATGAGCAAGCAGGCAAAAATTAGCAGGACCAACCTTTTCTGAACTCTGGAAGTTGAACAAAGGCTTGCAACAATTCTAGGAAAATTTATTCAAGAAAAATGGCTGGACCTTGATAAGAAGAACAAGCTCTGTATTATTTTAACTGACCCTATTCCCATCCCCTTTTCTCCAGCTCTGTGGCTGCTTTGTGGCCCAGCAATCATGCTCCTTGGTATTTACCCGAAGGAGATGAAAATTTATGTCTATCAGAGCTGACATTCATGATGAAGATCAGAAGTGGGGTGAGAGTGTCCCCCCAATGTCAGGAACAAGACAAGGATACCCATTTTCTCCACATCTATGCAACATTATAGTGGAGGTTTTAGGCAGGGAGATGAAGCAAGAAATAAAAATGAAGTCATTCACATTGTAAAGGAAGAAGTAAAACTATATTTACAAATGCCATGATCCTGTATATAGAAAATCCTAAGGAACACACACACACACACACACACACACACACACACACACACACACAGTATTAGACCTAATGAGTTCAGCAAGGTTGCAGGATACAAAATCAATCTACAAAAATCAATTGTATTTCTGTACAGTATCATTGAACAAACCAAAGTTGAAACTAAGAAAACAATTCCATTTGCAGTAGTACCAAAATGAATAAAATACTTAGGAATAAATTTAACAAAAGAAGTGTAAGGCTTGTACATTAAAAACTATGACATATCATTGAAAGAAATTAAAGCAACAGAATGAATTGACTTTCTGACCCAATGATCCTTGGGGAAAGTACGATGAAAGGCTACAAAGTTGTTATAAAAAAAAAAAAGAAAGAGAGAGAGAAATTAAAGAAGTCCTTAAATTAATTGAGAGACTTCCCAAGTTCATAGACTGGAAGCTTTAATATTGTTACGATGGCAGTACTCCCCAAATTGATACAGTCAGTGCAATCTCTACCAAAATCTTAGTTGGCATTTCTCAGACATTGACAAGCTGATCCTAAAATTCACATGGAAATGCAAGAGCCCAGAATAACCAAAGCAATCTTGGGGGAAAAAAATGTTAGAGGACTCACACTACTTGATTTCAAAACTTATTACAAAGCTATGAGTTTTGTAGGATTCAAGAGTGTGGTACTGATATATGGATAGGCGTATAGACCAATAAAACAGGTCTGAGAGCCCAGAAATCAACCACGACAGGTACATTTAGGACTTTTAAAAATTCAATGGTCAGAGAATGATCTTTTCAACAAATGGTGGTGATCGAACTGTATATCCACATACAAAAAAAAAAAAAAAAGAATTTTGGACTCTATCTCACACCATATACAAAATTAAAGAGATCAAATTTAAGAGTATCTACAATTTTAAAACTCTTAGAAGAAAACACAGGTTTCCTGACAAAGAATTAGAATTAGATAATGATTTCTTAGTTATGACATCTTAAGCCCAAGCAACCAAAGACAAGTAGATTAATTGGACTTCATCCAAATTAAAAACTGTTGTGCTTCGAAGGACACGGTAAAGAAAGGGAAAAGAAATCCATCATACGGGAGAAAGTACTTACAAATCACATACCTGGTAAGTTTCTAGTATCCAGAATACACATATAAAGAACTCGTACAATTGAATAATAAAAGAGCAACTAACCCCATTGACAATGTGCAAATGATTTGACTAGACATTTCCCCAAAGAAGATACACAGATGACCAACAGGCTCATGAAAAGATGCCACGGTCATTAGTCATTAGGGGACAGCAAATCAAAGCCATAGCCAGACCACGTCACACCCAGTAGGGTGGCTGACGACAATCAAACAGATAGACAGTAATAGTTGCAGTGAGGATGTGGAAATACTGCACCCTTGTGCACTGCTCGTGGGGACGTAAATGGTGCGGCCGCTTCAGAAAACTCTTCCTCAAGGATGTAAACATGTACCATATACCTCGGCAGTTTCACTCCTGGACATATGTCTAAGAGGACTGCGGACATACCTTCACATAAAAACTTGTATTCAAATGTTCCTAGAAGTACTATGCATAATAGCCAAATGTGGAGACACCCCAAATGTCCATTGCTGAAGCCAGGACCTCTGGATGGGCTGCGGCCATCCCGCGGTGGGGCTGTGCCCTTCCTGCTGTGGGATGTGTGGTTCTTGCTTCTATTCCAACTGAGAGATCACTTGGCCTGATCCTGCAGTCATCAAGGACGTAGCACAGAGGGAGAGAGGACACGCATGGTGTCCACGGTGAGTGGGTGCCCCCACTCTAAAGCAAAGTGTGGTGCTGGTTGGTAGGGCTGGGGTGAGAGGGGTGGCCTGACAGGCTCTGGGGCTGGGAGTTTGGGCAACTGCCTGGCCTAGGAACCTTGCCCAATCCTGTAAACCTGCTCAGCCTCAGAGCTGAAGCCCCTTCTCCCTGAAGATGAGGATACGGCCCTAGGGTCCAGAACAGGCCCACCTGGCCAGCCCAGGGTCAGCCAGCCCTGGGGATGCTCTGTTTCTGCAGCCAGTCTGCAAATGCACACTGAGCACCCTCTGTGAGCCAGGCCCTCTGTGCCCTGGGAGGAGGAGGCCCGGGGCCCAGCCTGCAGGAGCTCAGGTTTGATCAATCGGGCAGTGGAACAAAGAAGTCTGGAGTGTCAGAGGTACAGTGGGAGCCCAGGGGACCCAAAGTTCTCCGAGGAACCTTGGAGGATGTGAGCCACAGTCATGTTCTATTTCTTTGGATTTTTTAAAGGACAACTTGTATTTTGTTTCTACCATTTTGTTATTTATTTATTTATTTATTTATTTATTGACATTCAATATTATTTTATATTAGTTTCAGGTGTACAGCAGAGTGTTTAGACATTTGTATAATTTAAGAAGTGATCCCCCTGACTAGTCTAGTCCCCACCTGGCACTATACATATTAATAATTATTGCCATATTATTGATTATATTGCCTATGCTTTACTTTACATCCCCATGATTATTTTGTAACTGCCAATTTATATTTCTTAATGCCTTCACCTTTTTCACCCTGTCCCCCAAATCCCCTCGCATCTATCACACTGATAAATCTAGTGCCCATCTGACACTATACATAATTATTACTATATTATTGACTGTATTCCTTATGCTATAACCTAACCTCCCCATAATGACTTTGTAACCACCAATTTGTACTTAATCCCTTCCCCTGTTTCATCCCCCCAACCCCTCTACCATCTGGTAACCATCAAAATGTTCTCTGTATCTATGAGTTTGTTTCTGTTTTGTTCGTTTATTTTGTTCTTAGATTCCACATATAAGAGAAATCACATTGCATCTGTCTTTATCTGTCTGACATGCTTCACTCAGCACAACACCCTCCAGGTCCACCCATGCCCCCGCAGATGGCAAGAACCCATTCCCTTCCATGGCCAAGCAATATTCCATTGTATAATATATATGTACCACCTCCTCTTTATCCATTCATCCTGATGGACACCTAGGCTGTCTCCACATCTTGGCCATTGTAAACAGTGCTGCAATGAACATATGGGTGCACACATTCCCTCAAAGTAGCATTTTGTAGATTTCTTCAGATAAATACCCAGAAGTGGGATTACTGGGTCCTTCTTTGTCTCTTGTTACAGCCTTTGTTTTAAAGTCTATTTTGTCTGGTATAGGTATTGCTACCCCAACTTTTTGTTTGCTTGTTTCCATTTTCATAAAATATCTTTTCCATCCCTTTACTTTCTGTCCATGTGTATCTTTCAATCTGAAGTGAGTCTCTTGTAGGCAGCATATACCGTAGGATTTTGTTTTCTTATCCAGTCAGCCCTCCTATGTCTTTAGATTGGAACATTTAATCCATTTACATTGGAAGTAATTGCTGATAGATATGTAGTTAGTGCCATTTTATTCATAATTTTTATCTTTTTCCATCTTAAAGGAGTCCCTCTAACATACCTTGTAATATTGGTTTGGTGTGATGAACTTCTTTAGCTTTTTCTTGTCTGGGAAGCTCTTTATCTGTCCTTTGATTTTACCTTGCTGGGTAGCGTACCCTTGGTTGTAGGTCCTTGCTTTTCATCATTAGCTATTTTGTGCCAATCCCCTCTGGCCTGCAAAATTTCTATTGAGAGATCAGCTGACAGTCTTATCTGGAGCTCCCTTGTCAGTAACTAACTGCTTTTCTCTTGCTGCTTTTAGGATTCTCTTTTTGTCTTTATCTTTTGCCTTTGTAATTACAATGTGTCTTGGTGTGGGCCTGTTTGGGTTTACCCTGTTTGGGACTCTCTGTGCTTCCTGGACTTGTATGTCTATTTCCTTCGCCAGCTTAGGAAAGTTTTCAGTCATTGTTTCTTCAAATAGGTTCTCAATCCCTTGCTTTCTCCCTTCCCCTTCTGGTGCCCCTATGATGTGAATGTTGTTATGCTTGATGTTATCACAGTGGTCTCTTAAACTATCCTCATTTTTTTGGATTCTTTTTTCTTTTTGCTGTTATCATTGGGTGTTTTCTGCTACCTTGTCTTCCAAATCACTGATACAATCCTCTGTTTCATCTAGCCTGCTGGTGATTCCTTCTAGTGCATTCTTCATTCCCATTATTCTATTCTTCACTTCTGACTGGTTCTATTTTTATGGTTTCCATGTCCTTTTTTATGCTTATTGTCTCTCTGTTGAAGTTCTCACTAAGTTTCTTGAGCATCCTTATAACCATTGTTTTGAACTCTATCTCTGGTAGGTTGCTTGCCTCCATTTTGTTTAGTTCTTCTCCTGGAGTTTTCTCCTGTTCTTTTATTTGGAACATACTTTTTTGCTTTCCTCATTTTGGCTTCCTCTTTGTGTTTGCTCCTATACGTTAGGTAGATTTGCTATTTCTCCCAATCTTGGCCAGGTGGCTTATGTAGTAGGTGCCCTGTGGGGCCCTGGCACAGTCTCCCTGGTCAACTGAGCCGGGTGCTCCAGAGTGTCCCTTGTGTGGGTTGTGTGTGCCCTACTGTTATAGTTGAGCCTTGGTTGCTATTGGCACATCAATGAGTGGAATTGACTCTCAGGCTGATTGGCTGTGGGGTTTGGCCATATCCACAGTTTACGGGCTGCTGTGTGTGGGGTTTACCCCACTGAGTGGGATTCGCTCCAGCAGGCTCTGGTGCCTCTTGAGACCCCCCTTTGGATGTGCCATTTGTGGGCCTAATTTGGCAGTGCTCTGCTATGATCTAAAGCCAATCTCCAAGTATGTTGGTTTGAGGACTCTGGCGAGGGGCTCTGTTGCAGTCCCAGGTCAGCCACTGCCTGTGACTGACCAGGGACTGCCTGATAAGAGCTACAAAGCGACCCATGGTTTTTCGCTGCCTGTCCTGGACCTGGAGGCATGAGGGAGAGGCCACGCAATGAACTGAGAACATCTGCCACCAGTACCAGGCCTGGAGTAACTCGGTAAAAAGCCAGGACACCCTGAGGCCTGCTGCCACCTGCCAGCTGCCTTAAGGTTCAGCTGCTGATAAAGCTTCGTGCAGTATACGAGTTGTGTGAGGCAGGGTCTCAGAGAGTCTCTAGAGTGGGAAGAATTGTGGTCACCAGGTTAATGGAAATTCTGGTTTGGTGTCAGTGCTGAGCCTGGAGCTACTCAGCAAAAGTCTCAGAGCACACCGAGACCAGTCACTGTCCACCTGGGGTGTGTAGGACTCTGATAGTTTTCCAAGAAAGATTACAATGCAGGTGGGGTCTGACTGCTCTTGGAGAAAGTGCCTCCAGCACTGGGGAAGCTGGGTGGGACGGTGTCCCAGTGAGTCAGCGGGGCAGAGCTGCGGAGCTCGCCAGGCCAATCAGATTCAGATTTGGCTGTAAACGTAGGGGGCGGGCTCAACATGGTAAGAATGGCGCCTGCCCGTCAGCTACACGAGAGGAGGACGTCCTCACAGGGAAGTGGCGACTGTCCTCCAGCCCTACACCCGAAGCGACACAACGCAGTCTGCACCCCCTTATGTCTCCGACGACCCCAAGTCACCATCCTTCCCCTGGAGCCCATGGTGAGTGCCTGCGAGTGAGAGTCTGTGCGCGGCCGTTTAAGAGGACGCCTGGGTTTCTCGCCACTTCTCTCCCACCCAGATGGTTAGAATCCCCACTGTTTTGCAGTCAGCTGTTGTGAGGGCTCCTCTTTCCATACTCCGGGCTGGGGAACCTGGTGTGGGGAGCTGGGTTCCCTTGTTCCTCTGCAGGGAAAACTATGGCTGAGATGTTCCTCCCAGTTCTTAACCGCCACACGGAGGTTTACGGCCTGTTCCGTATCACCGCCCCTCCTACCAGTCTCGACATGGCTGCTTCTTTACGTTTTTAGTTACAGGACTTCTGTTTGGCTAGACTTCAGATGGTTCTCCAGGTTGGTTGTTCTGTAATTTAGTTGTAATTTTAATGTGTTCGTGAAGGACACAAGCACAGTGTTTATCTACTCCGCCATCTTGGATTTCTCTGCCCGAGCCACATGCTGAGGCCACATCTCAATGGTCTGTGAAAGAGGAGATAGAAGTTGTCCCAGAAATAAAGTGTGCATGTGTGTGCCCATGTGACTGTTTCCTGGACAGAGTGAGGAACCTGCCCGTAGACTTGGTCTAGGACTTGCCTGTAGCTGAAGCACTGACACAGACTGCGACCCGGGCCCACCTGGACGCAGTGCCTATAGCACATGGATGGCCAATTAGAGATCAAGCCGCCCTGGAGGGTGGTGATTTCCAGGCGCCGGGTCCAGTGATACAAATCCGATTTATATGAGTTGTTAATGAGAGTCAGAGGAAGCCCAGGTCACTGTGGGAAATTGCTGTCAATGTGGCCAAGCCGGGTGGTGGGCTGGCCCATGAGGGGTGCCAGAACCCACAGTTCCTAGCAGGCCCCCACCTCCATAGCCAGCAGGTGGCCTGGGGGTCAGCTGGGCTGTCTCAAGCCAGGACACAGGGCTGCGTCAGCTGCACAGACCAGAACTTTCTAGCCTCCTCTCTCTGCCCTTGCGGAGAGGACCCACTCAGCACTGACAAGGGCACTCTGGCGAGTCCAGCCCCTCCAGGCTGGTGCTGTCTCAGGCATGTGGGAGCAGTAGGTCAGAGTCACCAGTGCCGCTGGGGCAGCCCCTCCCCCAATTCCTCAAGGCCTCCAGCCTTCCTAAGACAATTCCAGGCAGGGCCAGCTTATGCTCAGAAGGATAAAGGCCACAAAGATGCCCACGCCTCAATCCCCAAACCTATGACTATGTTACCTTACACGGCATAGGGACCTAGCCGGAGTGCTTCCGTTAAGGATCTGGAGATGGGGAAGTGAGCTGGATTATCCACGTAGGCCCAGGGCCATAACAGGGATCCTCACAGGGTAAAGAGAGAGGCGAGAAGGTCCGGGTCAGAGTGATGTGACCTGACAAAGACCTGACCGGCCTTTGCTGGCTTTGAAGACAGGGAGAGGAGTGCAGGTGTCTCTAGAAGCTGGAAAAAGCCAGGAAATGGCTTCTCTTTTTGAGCTTCCAGAAAGAACTAGCCCTGCCGCAGCCTGAGATTAGCCCAGGGAGACTGTATCAGGCCTCCTACCTCCAGAACGGCAAGGCCATACATCTGCACTGTTGTCAGGCACTGAGTGGGTGGGGAGTCCTTACAGCAGCGTAAGGAACCAACTCACAGACCGAACCTGAGCGTTCACCCAGGATGCATGGGGAAGAGTCGGGACGCCACCCAGGGCACTGTGCACAAGGCCCGAGAAGTCAGCCACTCTCCCCCTCCCAGCTGCCACAGGGGTCCTGAGAGATAGGGGCCCTCATCCCTGTCACCAGGGCCGGAGCTGGCCACACAGGCGGTCCTAGCCCTGCCTGCCAGCTTCTCCAATCCCAGCCCTGGGTGTGGGGTGAGTGGGACGGCGGTGCCCTGCCTTGACTGCTCACCCTTAAGTCTTCTCTATTTGGGCTCCTTGAAAGGTATTTCTCCTGAGAAGCATCCTCCAGGCTCCAGAGGATATGAACTGCCCAAACCCCCTGGAAAGGCACATTGGGTGGCACCATCCAAAACACAGAGGGCGGGAGCCAGGGAACAATGAGAGGGGACAGTGGGGAGAAGACATGACAGTTCATGCCAGCATGCACTTATTATTTGCTCCTGCTAGGTCCGCAACCTGGGCTGGGTATCACTGGGGATCCAGACAGAAACTCTCTAGCGAGGAGTCGACAGGCCAGTGTGCAAAGAGGAACCGTGGGAATAGGCAGAGTGGTACGAGAAAGGTCCTGAGCAGGTGCAGGTGAGCACCTGGGAGCCTGGAGCTTTCTGCTGGCGGGGATGGTCATGCTCCTCGTCTGGGACATGGATCAGGGGACTGGCCACTGTGACATCAGCAGAGGCCGCAGGTGGAAGGGGATTGGACTGGAGGCCGAGCTGCCTGGGGCAGCCTGGGAGCTGATGCCCGGCCCTGGAGGACCGAGTGTACAGCCGAGGACTCGGGCCCTGGGAGCCAGGTGTGTTGCAGAGGGCTCATCCGAGTGAACTAGGAAAGGGAGACTAAGGCTGGGGAGGAGGCCTGAGCCTGCCCACCCAAGAGGGGATGGAGGGAGAAGGAGGCAGATTCCTTATGTGGGGAGGGTGGTTGGGGTGGGGGCACCAGGACCTGCTTTTTCCAGAAAAGTTAACTAATGGTGGAGCATCGGGAGACAGAGCCAGACCCTCCTCCGGTTCCATGTCCTGCAGGCCTGGCCCCTATCCCACCTCCTCCTGATGCCTGATCAAGCCCCCCCACGCCCAGCTGAGCCAGGCCTTCTGCACCCCCTTGCTTGTTGGGGCTGTTTTTCCTCTGAGAATCCCTGCCTGCTCGCCTCTCTGAAGGGGCGCCGGCTCTTCCCTCTGCCCTGGGCTCACAGATTTCATTACCTCTAATGAGCCCGTCGGAGGCCAGGCAAGGAGGCCAGGCAAGGCAATTAGGAGTGCCAGGCCTTCCCGTAACCGCTGCTCAGAGCGGGCAGGCGTGCGGCCCCAGCCACACCGCCCACCACCTCTTAATGAGAGGGTGAAATCCGGGAATTAATGAGGACAGGAAAATTAATCACAGGTTGCCGGGCAGTGCTGTGCACCCAGCGGCACTCTGCAGGTTTGGAGCCCCAGACCCCCACTGCAGATCTGGGGGTGCGGGCCCAGAAGGAGAAATCTGGGCTCCACGATCATGCCATAAACACATATGGAGACTTCCTCCCCCCTCCCCCCACCAGGGGGAGGAGGCAGCTGGGGGAAGAGTTGCTGCAACAGCAGGAGTTTGAGGATGGAGGCTGGGTTCTAGCCCTGCCACATGCTGGGTGACCTGGGACTGAGTGCTTAACCTCTCTGAGCTCTGCTGCCCTCCATCTCTTAAAGGAAAATAATAACCTGATCGTCGTGCTGGTGAGATGTGATTAAGGCTCATCAGCCCCACATCACATCAGATCGTTGGAGATGGGACCCTCCCCTGTCCCAGGAGCTCACGTCCCTCCTACAGGACCCACATGATGATGACCCACGGTGGTGAACTGGGTGTAGGGATAATGGGTCTGGCCTTCTAGGGCTGCTCTGCCTTCAGCAGCCACACAGTGTCCCCCAAACGGACTCATAAGAAAGGGGAGGGTGGGGGAAGGGAAGGAGGGGCCTGCAGGCAGGCAGGGGCACTACCTGTGCAAAGGCCTGGAGGTGGGAAAGAGTGGGTGCATTTGCTTGTTCAATTTGGGGGTGCCGCTTAGAGGGGTGTGAGGAGATACACGGTGAGGATTCTGGGTCCAGCCAATGAGGGTGGGTGCGGATGCCAGGCATGGGCTGTGGCTGTGCGCCTGTCTGCGTGGAGGGAGGCTGAGGCCTCCCCCTCCTGCCTCCTGCCTGGATTCAGCCCTGGGGCTCGCTACAGAAAGCAAGGTCTGTGTCTGGGGTATCATCTGAAGGCAGTGACAAACAATAGCACATCCAAAAATAGCGGCTGGGGCCCTTTTTATGAGGACAAAGACATTACAAATGTGTTTTCAATCCCCTTCCAAGAAACTAAGTTTACATAAAAGAAATGTGGCCTCCCAGGCTCCCTCCTCTTGTAAAGACTCTTCGTTTACAACCATTAAGGCCAGTATGTGAGATCAGGGGGGCTCTGGCTCACAAGGGGTGCAGGTGGGAGCAGGTAAGCTCAGCTCAGAGGTGACCGGATCAGGATTCGGGAGCTTGCCTCACAGGGAGAGGGTGTAGGAAACTGAACCGTTCCCTCCAGGTGGGGAGAAGGCAGTGAGGGAGTGGGGACAGCTCTAGGGGACACGGAGGGGCCAAGGGCAAGAGAAGGGGCGAGAGCTGAGGCCAGGCAGGGAGAGGAGGGGACCTGGGCTGCATCCTGCAAGGCACTTGGTTGCGAGCAATAGACACCGACTCTGCCAGCTCTAGGAGCAACAGAATTCAGAAGCAGCTCCCAGGAGTGATGGGCTGAGCTAGGTCACGAGCTGCACCCTGGCTTCCAGAAGGTTCTGACTAACTCCTTTACCTAGTGATCTCTATACTCCATCCACCCTGACACTCGACTCCCATTGCACCCTCCCCTCCAGGAAGCCTTCCGTGAGGCCCCCTCTGGCCTGCTGTGGTTCCTCATCATACTGATTGGCCCTCCTCCCCCCACCCAGAGTTCCTCCAGGGCAGGCCCCACCCCCACTCATCTCTCCTACCCAGGGCCTGGCTCCTCCCTTTGTCCCCAATGCCGACCCAAGTGAGGTAGATAGAGCAGCCGGTGGAAAACAGGGCCCATCAGCTCTGATGGGCTCTCATACCCCGGCCCTGCCCTGCCAGCCAGGCTGCGGCTTGGCCCAGGCCTCTGCTTGGCTCTGGGTGGCCTGGAGAGGATGGGATCCCCATGTTCATGCTAATTGAGTAAGCCTATTGGCTGTGTCTCCGTAAAGGTTTTCCCAGTTGCTTTAATAATGAAATGTTTTATGGCATTAAAGATGCCTCCTTATTAGCCCAGGAAGGTCAGTGAGCTGTGCCTTCTGAATTTCGCGGGCAGTTGGGTCCGACCTTTAGTGATGGAGGCTTGCTGCTGTCTCCAGCAGCTGGCAAGGGGACTCACATTGGGTTTGGCCGTCCTGCTTTGGCCTTCGGCTCTTTGACTGCCTTGGGGTCACCCAGCCTCAGTTTCCCCATCTCTGTAACGTGTTTAGTTGGACCCAGTGAGTCAGGGCAAAAGGAGGGCACATTGGGCTCACGTTCTTGGAGGAAGTGTGGCCTGAGAAGCCTCCTGGCAAAGGGTGGGTGCGGGTCTGTGCCCCTCGCCCCAATCTCAATCCACCTGGCTGACAAGCCTCGATCCCACTTTGGGGCCCTGGGAGGCAGACAGCAGAGGGTGCCTCTTTACAGAGGGATGCTGGAGCCCACCAACATGAGTTCGTCTCTTGTCTCCCATCCACAAAGGGTTAATAACCCCTTCTCGCTAACCTGACCGGCAGCATGAGGCTCTGGTGACTTAAATGAGTAGAAATCAGAGTCCTCGGGAGCTCTGTTTACTTGGAATGGCATAGCAAGCAGGGAAACTCAGCAGCACTGTGACTGCCACATAGCGCTCACGTTGAGCCACACACTCATCTGAAGAAGTGGACTCTCTCATTGCTATTGTGCAAACGGTACCACTGATGCTCAGTGCGCGGAACCGTCCCCAGACCTCCCATGCGACCTTCTTTGGAGCTGGGCTTTGAACCTGGGGCCGTGCCCTCTTACCCCTCCATGTTTTCTGTCACCTTTGCTGGAAAGTGCACCTCTCAGGGGACAGGGGAGTCCTGACTCGCAGACCAAAGTCCTGTCTACATTGGATGCTTGAGCACTGCCCGGGGCTGGCGGCTGTGGGGCAGACAGTGGGGCCGGTGCGAGCAGCTGGGCTCAGTAGCCGGTGGAAAGCTGAGCAGGGCCCCGTCCTTCCCATGATCAATGTGGTGGTTTGTGGACAGCCGGCAGCATGGACCAGAGAAACCCGACCAGCTCAAGGAACACCGTTTGCACAAAAACCTCTTTGCAAATGTCATCGGGAAAACGAAGCTGCCAGAGACTTGGGGTTGCCCTGCCTGCTTCTTTTGAGCTTCTCGGGCCCAGTTATTTGAGAACGACCCCCCAAGATCAACTTCCGAGATGCTTCTCCCTGCAAGGAGAAGGCAGAACAGTCGAGAGGAGCGTGAGGAGAAGAAAAGCACGGAACCTCCCCCGACTTGCCCGGTTTACACTTTGAAATGAGAAGCAAATGTTGGGAAAACATGTCAGACGTTCCAGGCTCCGAATCCAGCCAGCAGCTTGGAAAGAAATAAGGTGGGGGCGATGACAGCCTGTGTGGGGCCAACAGGGCTCCCGTCAGAGGGGAGAGGGGACCCCCCTGGGCAGTGACACCCTCAGTCTGCACTGGGGGACCCAGCTTGTCCAGAGAAAGAATGAAAGGACTGAGGTATTTACCCTGAAGATGGGAAGACTTGGATGTTTGGGGGACTGGATTCAGAGATGAGGACTGCCCCCTCCCCACGTCTGCAAAGCTCCAGGGGCAGGAGCCAGAGAAGTTTCTAAAATTAGGGGATGCCTCCTTTGTGCCCAGCACTGCATCCATTCCAGCTCACACCTGACCCTCGTACTGTCTCCCATTGTCCTGTGAGGAAACACAGTCCTGAGAATGAGCTTACTGGGATCTTCCCCACACCCTGCCATCTCCTGGGAGCAAGCCAAGGGCCACCTTCCTTCAGAAGCAGCAGAAGGATTCCCACGCGCTCCTGCAGTTCCCAGATTTAGGGGTGAACTTGGCGGGAGACAGGATTCTGGGGGCTCTCGGTGCCATCTCCTTCTTGAGGACTCCTCTCTGGCTCCCGTACCTCCTTGGTCTGGATGTAACCAGGCTTCCACTGAGACAACTGCTCACAGGGCATATGCCCTCCCTCTGCAGAAGGCTCCTCTGTGTGGCCCTGAGAGCAGTGCATGTGCTTCGGTCCCGCTGGGTCAGTTTTCATATAATCTCCAGCAGTTTCTTGTGCTCCAAGCCAGCTGGGCTGGGAGTGAGCGCCCCGTCCCGGGAGGGTCTCTCCTCGTGTACGGATGTGGGGGGAGAGTTTCAGGCAGGGCTGACATTAGAAGCCCTGCAGCTCCGATATTTGCAGTGCTGGGCTGGAGGCGGCCCAGGCAGCTCCGCCGCCGTCCATGTCCCAGTGCTCCGCAGTTCTGGGTCTCGGCGCGGTTCTGCCCCCCACTGGGGGTTTATGAGGATGGAGGCACTGTCTCCAGACTGGGCTTATGGCTCTCGTGCTCCTGCTGGGCTCGCCCGACCCCCATGGTGGCGGCTGGCGCACTGATTGGCACTCCGGGCACGCCCTCATCAGGCAGATGTGATCATTCCCGCCTGCTTTGGACACCCGGGGCATTGTGGCGGCAGGTGGCACACGGAGTGTCACAGCTCCGCGGCAGGGGGCGGGCGCGTGGCGGGAGCACTAATGCGGCAGTCGCATGCTGAGGTGAAGGTGCTCTGTTATGTAACCGGCGCCCCACAGGCCGCGTGGCCCGCACTGGTAACCGCTCATTATACCCCCAGCCTCCTAACAAGCCTCTGGGGGCTTCTTCCTGCAGGAAGCCTAGTGTTTTCTTCTGCTTCAGGGGAGCTCGAATCAAAGAATGACATATGTGTCTGGTGCAAGATGCAAAGAGCTCAGACGAACCGGACTTTCTCCCTGGGTGACTGGAAGAGCCCAGATACACCCTCCGCAAACTGGAAATTTCGGGGAGGGGATCGGGCGTGGGCCGACAGGCCAGGCAGCACTCACTGTCTTGCTGACCAGAGGCTGACCGTGGACTCTGGGCACCTGTATTTACATTTAGGGAGCTGGGCCTGAGCCACTGCAGTGAGGACTGAATAAGAAAGTGAGGCACGAACGTCCCGTAGACTTGGATGTACCCATGTGGCCCCAGGCGGACGTGGCTGTCCCCACAACAGGGTCCATCCACACCCCCAGCTCTTCCAGTGTGGGCCGTGTGAGTTTGGGAATGAGAACTGTGAGCTTCCCGCGTAGGACATGAACATCGTGGACACACAGCACCAGGGTTCTTTGTCCTGCTGGCCTAGGCAGCCAGTAGAACAGGTAAGGACCACGAGACCAATTAGCTTCCTGGCGATTGTCCAGTTAGCGGAATGGGGTTCCAGGCCAGTCTGACCCCAAACCTTCCCACAGCCCCCCAAGCCTTTCTTAAGACCAGACGGGGTGACCCCTCTGTTATACACAGAGGCCTTTGGAAATATGATGAAAATTGTGGATCCTGTCCCCAGAAAAATGTATACACGCACACTTGGGTGCTGGAGGGGTTTTGTAGACACTTTCATGTTTGGGTTGCAGAGGGTCCTGGGACCCCAGAGTGAGACCCCTGTTCTGGAGCCATCGCCTCTCTCGGGGTGGGGACCTGTCTGTGATCAGCGGTACGTCCGTGGCCGACAGAACAAGGACCCGGCACTCACTCATCTGTGTGATGGGCTCCTCCTGAGCCAGGGTAGCTGGGAGTCGGGGCAGGTCCCGTGAGGTGGGCTGTTCCTAGTACGTGCCACAGGATCCAAGGAAGAACGGAATAGGGCTGGCTGGTAGGTGGCGTCCACGGAAGCCTCTGGTCCCCGAAAAGGCTGCAGTGTCTGTTCATTACTTTGAATGTGTCCCTGGGCATCTGGGGAAACCTGCACTGGCCAGAGCTCTTACTGGAGCATCCAGACTCTTCCACAGAATCGTCTGGAATGTAGCTGGATTGGCCTCCTTGCCTCTGGGTCCTGGTTCACTCCACTGCAGCCAGGGTCTCAGGGCAGGTATGGGTGAAGCTGGAGTCAGCAGCAGCCTGGTGGTGAGATGGGGTGCAGCCATTCTTCACCCCCCACCCCTTCCTTGTACAGGTTGGCCTCACCCATGCACCCCTCAAGGAAGGCCCCTCAATTTTAGTGACTTCCTTCAGCAGCACGAATGAAATGTGGGCTGCCCTGTAGCTTCGATGCTGAGGCCTTGGGGCCTGCGTCCACCCCGACAACCTTCTGGAAGCTCCACATCCAAAGCGTCTGTAGCACACCAGGCACCACAGTGATGGTCCTGGCTCTTTCATCTCTGCCTGTCCTGCAGTGGGGCAAGAAGCCATTGTAATATTGTCAGTACTGCTCCCGTTTTGCAGATGAGGAGAGCAAGGTGCAGATGAGAATAAATGACTTTCCTGAAGCTGCTGGATAGGAAGTGGCTGAGCTGAATTTAAAGCACGCCCTCCACACAAAGCTGCTGCCAGGCTGCCAGCAGCGCCTGGGGAAGACTCGTGCCCAGAGATGGGGTGGCATGGGTGCAGGGACAGCTCAGTCCTGTGAGCCCCACCCCTCACCCTCACTCACTGTTTCCGGTGTTCCCACAGAATGCTCACTGGGGCCCTCTGCCTCCCACCCCAACCCTGTGTATGCATGGCCATGACCTGCGTGGCTTGAGCCTCCCAGCCCAGGGGTGCAGACTGACTCCAGCTCAGGGCTCCACAGCTTCCCGAAACCCATCGCTGGCCCACATAGCCTCAGGCTCCAGGAAAAAGTTGCTCTGCGTCCCACAGATCGCTGTAGCATGGTCCTGCCCAGGGGCCCAGCCCGGCCCACCACCCCCATCCCCTACCTAGCAGGAGCCTCTCAGGGTTCCCCACATCTCACAGAAACCCATGACCTTGCAGCAACTTGTTAACAGCATCTCTTGTTCCCAGACTTAACCCACAGAAGCTGAGGCAGAGGCCAGCTGACTACCATGCCAGCGCTCCCCTGACCTGGGGCCTTGGGCCCTTTTCCGAAACGCTCCTGGGGTGGGTGCCCAGCCAGGTCTTTAAGAACAGCAGGGACAAGAATGAGGCAGGGCCCAGGCTGCCCAGTTCCCAGTCAGGGCCCACCCTGTACCTGGCCCTTGAGGCCCCTGGGGACGTCAGAGGGGCCTTGTGTTCTCCAACAGCAGTGAGAACAGACCTGGAAACCAAGGGAAAAGCAAATCCCTCGGCCTGCAGAAGGCACTAGAGGCCTCAGAGGAGGGAACATTTGGGCAGAAACCCAAAGGAGGTGGGAGGTTCCCACAGGTGGGATGACAGGGACATCCCGTGCAGATTGGGAGACTGGGGTGGGCTGGTGCTAAGGATGGAAACCAGCTGCAGGCTGCTCATGGAAGCGCCTGTGGCCCCACTGAGGACTTTGGACTTTACACGTCACAAGGAGCTGTGTGGTTTTAGAGAAAGAGTGATGTGTAATCTGTTCTGCAGTTTTCAGGTGATGCTGTCAGCACGTGGACTTTGGGACAGAAAACTGGAGGGAGCAAATAAGGGAGGAAGGTAGGTGCTCACCATAACCAGGCTGGAACACCAGCCTCTCATTCTTGAGTTCTCTGGAGACTCCCATCCATCCATCATCCATCCATCCAATCATCCATCCATCCATCCATCCATCCATCCATCCATCCATCCATCATCCGTTATCCACCCATCCATCAACTTATCTAACACCAGGGGTAAACAAGAAGTGATCTCAGCCTAGGGTCTCGCTTGAGTGCCCTCAAGGCTGGGGAGTATTTGCATTGACAGGAACCTCCCCCTCCAAGGGGCTGATCGGGTTCAGGCATGGTCAAACACCTGGCACTCTGAAATCCCAGCAGCCCACAGCTCTAGGTTCCCCTGGGTACCTGGTGTGTTGAGCCTATAAATGGCAGCATGTGGCTGGGAGCTGCAGGCCATCAGCTGCCCTCCATGGGCCAGAGGCCAGGGTTGGCCAGGGCTCGTACACCTAGGCTCACTGCAGACAGTGCTTTCCCAGGCCAACCGTCAGCTCCACCCCCAGAGCCAGGTGAATGAGGCCCGACGTGGGAATGAGCTGGGTTGAAGGGAGGAGCTTGTGGCCACAGGGCACTCGTGCCTCCAGCTGCTGTGGAGGGGCAGCCCCCAGGGCATGGAGGGGTTCCTGGGCAGCATGGCCCTTTGTCTCTGGTGCCCAGTGCTTGCTGCTTCGGAAACCAGCTGTGGATGGTCAGCAGCTCTGTGCTGCTCTCTGCATGGGAGCAATGACTGTGGGAGCCCAGGGTGCTGAGGCTTTGACAAGACAGCTTATCCAGGACCCCAGCGTGTCAGCTGCTGGCTGCATCTGACACAGGTCAAGCATGCGTTGTTGGGTGTTGGGGACACACACTCATGTCTCACTCCTTAGCTGCCTTTAGGGTTCTGCTTTCCTGTTAGCCGAGAAACAGAGCCTTCTTGTGGGTGGGTCTGGCTTCAGAAGTGCATCTTGTAGGCAGAGGAAGGCATCCCACTTTTCATTACAGTTCGTTAAATCTAGACACAGGGAGGTTTGTGGCAGAAGAAAGCTGAGTGATTTGTAATAACAGATGACAAAGTAATGCCAGCCGTTTTTAACTGACATTCTAGTGAAGTTGTTTCCCAGACCCCCGGGGGTTGGCTTGCCTGATTGACTCTCTGGAATCTTCTTGGGGAGAAAGCCCAGACCACTCTGTTGTTTACTGGAAATTCTGTTCTCTGCCCTGGCTCCAGCAGCCCCAAGAGCAGGTGAGCTGGGAGGCCTGTGTCAACACAGGAAGCTGCCCAGTGCCCTGGCCAGGCCCCTAAACATGAGGACAACTCAGTGTTGGCCAGGTGAGTGCAGAACTGCAAGTAGCACCTCCCACCCACTGAAGACCCAGCTGAAAGACCACCTCCTCCAGGAAATGGTCCCCACCCCCTCTTGGCCTTCCTCACCCCTGACAGAGATGGCCAGTCCCTTTTCCAGATCCTGGGGCCTCCTGTTAGACCCTCTCAGGTGAGTCAGCACCTGGGCAGGAATTGAACCTTGCTCCGCCAACACTGGTGCCCTATGGCACCAAACACAGGAGTCCTTCGGGACGGGACAGGTGTCTCAAGACCACAGACCCAAGGATGAAGTTTTCAAATAGGAACCCTATAGCTCCTAGGTCTACATGGCAAAGCTTCCTGGTGGTTCCCAGCGAAATTCCAGAAGAGACTTTATAACAGAAGGCCTGAGAGCATCTGGGCCAAAAAACGTGGTTGGGTGACTGACCATGGGCTCACTGAGAAGCAAGCCGGTTTCCTGCTTTGATTTGGTTGCTAACCTGGTGGCCAGAAGACAGGCAAATACAGACCATTTCTGGACTTTAGTGACAGAGTTCCTTGGGCAGCCATGGGAACAAGATGGAGACATAAGGTTATGCCATAAAATCACAGAAAGGAATTGCAGATCCATGATTTTGTCCATGGACACAGCATGGACCCTGGACGGAGGTCCAGCCACGAGGCCCACCCTGACCTGCTTGCCCAGAGTTTCCCTTAGTCGCTTGGGGAGGATGAACGGCAGCACGGAGATCTGACGGGGGCCTCAGCTCATGCCGGTGCCAACTGTGTGCAGTTGGGGAGGGTGACTTAGACGTCTCAGCCTGTGCTGAGAGACGCATCTGCAGCTGGATCAGCTCAGGTGACACTGTCATCTCACTGCGGGAGGTGAAGGGCAGTCAGTGCTGGAAGGGGTGTTTCTTTTCTGGGAGACCTGCTCTGAACCAACACCAGGACGGACGTCCCTGTAGAAGCTGCCCACCCACAGGCCACCCTGCTTTCGGGAACTGAGTCACATCCTACTTAGTAGCTTGGGGATGGTTTCACTTTGCAGTTAAGTAATCTTTAATAAGTTCGTTTAAAAAAAGAAAATGACGTAACCACATGGCAGTGTTGTTTTCGGGGAGGGGCTGGCCAGAGATGAGAGTGTCTCTTCCAGGTTTTGCCACGACACCCCTGAGGGCCCCAGGTGCTTCCAAAGTGTCTCCGATTGACACTATTACAGTCTATTCATCCAGATTTGCCAAAGGAGGGGTCTGTCTGCTTCCTGTCATCCATCCATTGATCCCCTCATTCATCCATCCATCCATCCATCCATCCAATCCTTGGCCCTCAATCATGTCATAGCTCTGGATTTTTATAGTCTGAGCCTCACAGTCCCCACAGCTGTCTCTCAAATTCAACTCCCTCCTCCAAAACCGAGACCTTTTCTAATGACCCCTTGGAAAGCCCTTTCCACTGAGAGCTTTATACTAAGCTTCAAGGGTCTGTTCCTTCTGCCTCCTCTCGGCCCCTCCCACATCGCATCCCCACATTCCTGAGTGTGCTGCGTCCTGGGACCAAGAGGTGGAAAGAGTGGTTATCCTTTTCTACTTCGGTTCCCGAGAGAAAATGGAACTAAGAAAACCCATTGTCACTTGGCCCCCGTCACAGCCACAAAAGCTCTTGGAGGTCTGGAGTGCTGGGTCTTAGATGCTCACACACTTGGCAACAGCTCTCACTACTGAGGAGGACAAATGTAAGCGAAGAAATGCACAAAACAACCCAAGATGAGTTGAGTATGCCTTTTCTCTTTTCTATATTTTAGTGGTGCCCAAGACTGAGGTTCTTTTCACTATGTCAGGTCTTAAAAAAAAAAAAAAAAGATTGAAATGCACCCGATTATTAAATAGAGATGTTTCAGACTTCATTTAGCAAACTGTAACATTTTTATCATTTTTATAAAGCCCTTTTTAATGAACACCGTCTGCCAGGAGACCAAACATGAAGGCTGAAATCATGTTTTCTCTGTATTTGTCATCCCTGAAGATGTTGTTTCCAGATTCTACAGAAATAATAAATTTCAGTTAGAAGTTTGGGTGTCCGCTGCGGGGCTACACATCCCTGAATGTTCCAATTTCCAGCACAAGAAGCTAATCCCGCTGTAACTTTTCTTCCTTGCCAGCTCCCAACCACAAGTTCATACCTTCCTTGCCTCTTTGTAAATGGGGCACTTGTAGCAACATTCGACCCAATATGTTTATTTTACTGAGCCTGAAAAATGTTGTTCTAATAAGCATCAACATATTTTCTCAGTGACAAAATGTTTTCATCCTGTTGCTCCTGATTTCACAGGTCACTGCTTGTTGGAGTTTCCCACAAGCAGCTCCTTGATCTGCTGGGTGTTGGACAGGAGGTGTCCCAGTTGGATTTGTACCTCACAGAGCAGAATCAATCTGGGAGCTGCGTCTGCCCGTTCAGCTTCCAGGCCTGTCCTGGACACCTCTCCAGTGACACCTCGTTAACAGAGGTGAGACTTCCAGCCCCAGACATTATGACTGGGCAGAGAGCTACCCTAACACTCCCTCGAAAGTGATTTCTCAGGTCTGAGAGCCTCTGACCTGGCTTGGTGGCTGCCCGATGACCTTGGGTCTTGCTCTGTGTTAGAAGCAGGGGCAGCTGGAGCTTGGGGAGCCCTGTGAGGTGGGCCAAGCCCCGAGACCTCAGCTGGCGAGGCAACTGGTCCTGTCCACTCAGAATTAAGCCCAGCTGAGCCAAGGTCATATGGGGGAGTCACTCACCTGGTTTGGCCCCTCTGGCTTCCGAAGCCTGGCTGCACAAGTGACGTGGGGCCGTGAGGCCAGGCCGCCCTCCCTGACTCCTCCTGGAGGCCATCGTGTTCACTCAGGGACCTCTGGAGACGAGAAATTGATTTTTTGGGGGATGAGCACCAGTCCATCTGATCCCAGCAATAGGCAGAGTTTAGGGGAAAGTCCTATTCTGCTCAACAATCCAGCTCGGACTGGATTCTGACAGAAACTTCCAGTCCCCCCATCTGAGGACTGGATGGGAAGGGCCGTAGTGTCCCGGACCGTTAAGAGGCCGGATTCTGCTCTGGGTCAGTCTCCTGGGGGCTGCTGGACTAGGGATAGGTTTTGCACACGCTTCTCAGCCACGTGTTCTCAGTTCATGTTCAGTGCCAAGCTTTTCATCGGGCTGCAAGTAGGGTGACCAACCGTCCCAGTTTGCCTGGGACTGAAGGGTTTCCTGGGTTGTGGGGCTGTCAGAGCTGATACCAGGAAAGTTCTGGGCAGACCCGGAGTTGGTCACCCTATCCTGGGAGACAGGCAGTGTTTATGTTACCTTCTTTGGTGGCAAGTCACTTTCTGTTGGGGGTCCAAGTTGAACAGGTCTCCCCTCCACCGTGGTGCAGGAACACAGACACCAGAGCATTTCCTGTGCCACACCAGCATGTGTCCCCCAGCTGCTTCCAAATGCCACCTGAAGTTCTCCCACCTCTTCTCCCCCCAGCGTAGGCAGACAGCATGTTTACGCTCTTCCCTCCACACCAGGCGTAGTGCCCAGGGACCTGATTCTATGGGCTACTGGCCTTCCCAAGAGGTCAGCAGTCTCATCTGACATGGGAAGAGACAGAAGCCAGAGAGGGGCAAGCCTTACCCAGGGTCACTCAGCGAGTTAGTGACATAGTGACGAGTAGACAGTCAGTCCCCAGGCCTCTGACCTTCCAGTCCAGGGCTTTTTCCACCCCACCCCATGCCCAGTCCTGGCCCCAGCAAACGTCCCCGCACATTCTTCCAAGAAGTTAGGCCAACTTTCAGTTCAGCTGAGGTCGCGAGAACTCCACGCTGCTTGTCACATCCAGCCTCACGCTCTCCATCACTGCAAGCACGCCACTGGCCCTACCGCCAAGCTAGCAATCTTCTGAACCCCGTGCTGTGAGGAACACAGGTCCAATTCAGTCTCCCTCCCGAGTGGGAAACGGATCTCATTAAGGCCCTGGCAGCCGACGTGGGGGCTGAGGTATTGTTTTTAATGGAAAAACAAGAATTTGCTGTTATGTGTTAGATTAAGGCTTTATCCAGGGGAATTAATCGTATTGCTACCGGCCGTCATTCGCGTAGCCTTTGACTTCACATCCTGGGAGAAGGCACGACCAGGGCCGCGAAATTGGTTCATTTCTCTTTCTGGTCTTTAATGAAGCCCCAGACAGCTCGCGCACGGCGTCTCCTCCCCGGGGCGGCTGTGAATTACCTCTCACCTGCCCTTGCGACCGTCTCTGAGCAATCACCAGCCTCCCTCCCGTGCCTCTCGCCAATCCATCTCGCACACACTGCCAGATCCATCATCCAAAAACACAGCTCTGGTCACGAACTGCCATTGCTCAGAGGCCTCCTGGGTCTGCCCACTGCCTCCAGAATAATGTTCAAACTCTCCCGTCCCCGAGCTGGAGTTTCAACAAATTTTAACTTTTTATTGGAGTATAATACACAGGCGGAAAAGTCCACAGATCATAGGGGCAATATTACATTTTCAGAAAGTAAGAGGCACACCCCTTCAGACCGTCTCCTCCAAATAAAGAAACACAATCTCACCAGAGCCCCGGAAACCCATCACCACACCTCCCTTCAGGTCAGCACCCCCATGTCCCCCACACACACATCACGGTCCCAGGGGTGATCATTATCCTGATTTTTACACTTTTTTTTTCTGGTTATTGCATTTTATGCATGAAATCATACATCACGTTGTGCACGGTTTTGTGTTCTGTTCACCAAGCTTGAAAGTGTAATGTCCTGTGGTTCGGCACACTGGGAAACAGAACTCCCCTCCCCCACTCCCAGGCATTACCAATAGCTCAAATCCGTGACAATCAGACTCAAGACCCCTTCTCCAGGGACCCCCTCTGTATGCCCTGCCCCCTGAGAGCTGACCCACGGTGAAAACTTTTCCCACCCAGCCCTTCCGGGGCCAGTGTGAACTTCCAGTTAGATAGGGAGCTGCCAGAGGGTGAGGGTATAGGACTATTACGGGTACCTGGCTGGCGATCTGCCACCAGGGGGAAGTTCATGGAGCAAGTCCTTAAGTGAATGACACTTGCCACTCGGCTGCTGAGTTCCTCTCTCAAGGTGGGAGTTGGCCTCCCATTGTCATCACGGATTTCAGGTGGGGAAATGGCAGACCAGACAAAGTATTTGCGGCATTTCCAATAGACTAAAGGGGCAAAGTCCTTAATAAGCAAAAGGCGCCTACAAATTAATTAATCACTCTCAATAGAAAAATGGATGGAGGCTCTGAATAGGCAATTCACAGAAGTAAAAACAGTAATAAACATCTTAAGAGCTTCTCAACAGGTATGTTTAAATTACAAAATGAAAAGAGATTTTTGGAGGGCTTTTTACCTGGGACGGTAGCCCAACATCTAGGGCTAACAGGGTGGGGGCAGTAGGCACGTGTGAACCCATTCAGGGCCGTGTGCACTGAGAGCAATTTTACTCGTAGGACTCTAGTGTTACTGGCCGTGTGACCTCTTTCTCTCTGTGCCACAAGGACATGTCCTGCCCACTCACTCCATGTCTATCTGTAAAGCACTCACCTTGGACCCCATAAAAATGGAGTAACGCTGGCCCCCACCACCATGTGAAGAAGGGCGGGGCCCAGGCCACGAGGAGCCAGCCTCCAGGCCACTGCTCATGCTGCTCCCTCTGCCCGCTGGCCTCTTCTCCTGCGGCCCCATGCCCCCATCTGCGGGGGACTAAAGCCCCACTGCCTTGCTCTCACAGGTAGACCTCGTCCTCTGGCCCCCACTGGGCGGAAGCCCACCGCACTCCTAAGCACATGTTCACGCCGGGCCACAGGTGGGTGTAGGGCTACAGGTGCTCTGCGCCCCTCGCCCCTCCGATCGCAGGCAATCTGTGTGTCTGTGCGTGGGTGCAATCGTGGCTCGCAGAGAATAGCAGTGTCAGTGGCCGCCACTGGGTCGGGGCTTGGGGCCCTCGGCTTGGCAGGCTGTCCTGCACATGGGGCTCCCCACACTGGTTCTGGGGGTGGGGAGCCAGAGGCCGGGACCATCTCCATCTCTCAGGCCCAGGACCTGCCAAAGGTGGCTGAATTTTCAGGACGGGGGTTGGGGTTCTGTTGCTCTGCTGGGCCTGTCTCCCAATCTAGTTGGTCATAGCCTCCCTATCCAGCGGGGAGAGACCCCATTGTCCTTCCTGGCTGGTGGCCATTGTTCTACCATCTGCCCACATGTACTGGCCTGGGAGTGCCAGGCCCAGCGGTTCCGGGCACCCCTGCTCCTTGGGCCTGGTGTAAAGGCTGTGCCACCCGCTACATTGCCTGGCTCCAGAACTGAGAAGAGAGGCTCTGCATCTGCTCTCCGGTTTCTCTCCAAGCCTATGTGTCTGGGGAGGCAGCAGCCCGTTCTCCATGGAGGCTCACATGGCCTGCAGTAGGAGCTAGACTGCTTGGCCAGCCATGCTGGGAGCTAGGGCCGTGGGGTGGGGTGGGAGGGCCTGACCCCTCCCTCAGCCCCTCATAGCCACAGGTCTGGAACCTGGCTGGTAAGGAAGAGGTACACTCAGGGGGACACACCACTGCATGTGGCGGCTGGACCCCCATGACCAGTGGTGTCCTAAGCACGGTCATCCCAGCTTCCTGGAAACCCACCCGTACTGGACACCAGGCTACTGCAAATGCCAGGGTGGACAGAACCCTCCCCCCACAGACACTGCCTGGGCCCCAGGATAGAGTCCCAGGCACTCCTGGCACCTCTCTCTCCAAAACCAGCCCTGCTCATTCCCACGGGGTTGTGGCTGGCCCGTGACCCCCTTCCTGGCTATCCCTACCTGGTCACGGGGAGCCTTAACTGCAGACAGGCCCTGCCCCTCGGGCAGCTGCCCTGCGGCCGGCCGGCTGGCTGGCTGTGGCCTTCCCTCTTCAGTGCTCCTTCCAGGTGTGAAAGGAGGCAGGAGCTGTTTCTCCTGGGGGCTGGGGGTGCTGGGACCTGGCAGAGGGCTGCAGTTAAGGGAGTGAATGAGGGGACGGGTGGGTGAAAGAGAAAGAAGCAACAGGAAGGAAGGAATAAAAAGGAGGGGGATGTTCTAGTTTTTTTAATTTATTTTTCAGTTGACGTTAGTTTCAGGTGTACAACATAGTGGTTAGATATTTGTATGTCTTATGAAGTGATCACCCTGGTAAGTCTAGTGCCCATCTGACACTATACATAGTTATTACAATATTATTGCATATTGTAATATGCTGTACTTTTTATCCCCGTGACTGTTTATAACTGGCAACATACGAGATCTGACAATTAAGTTCGCGAATGTGTTTCAACGATGCTGCTAACCTTTTTTGCTATCAGAGCAATTATTCATCATGAATTTGTACCAACTGTACAAACAGTTAACCAAGTTTACTATTTGGAAGGGCTGAAAAGGCTGCGTGAAAAAATTAGATGAAATGACCTGAACTTTTCGCCAAAAATTCATGGCTCTTGCGTCACGACAATGCACCAGCTCACACGGCACTGTCTGTGAGGAAGTTTTTAGCCAGTAGACAAATAAGTGTAGTAGAACACCCTCCCTACTCACCTGATCTGGCCCCCAATGACTTCTTTCTTTACCAGAAAATAAAGGAAATATTGAAAGGAAGACATTTGGATGACATTCAGGACATCAAGGGTAATACAACGACAGTTCTGATGGCCATTCCAGAAAAAGAGTTCCAAAGTTGCTTTGAAGGGTGGACTAGGCGCTGGCATCAGTGCATAGCTTCCCGAGGGGAGTACTTCGAAGGTGACTGTAGTGATATTCAGCAATGAGGTATGGAGCACTTTTTCTAGGATGAGTTCACAAACCTAAGTGTCCGACCTCATATGACCCAACAATTCCACTTCTGGGTATCTATCCAAAGAAAGTGAAAACACTAATTCAAAAAGATATGTTCACCCCCCCTGTTCACTGCAGCATTGTTCAGAATAGCCAAGATATGGCTGTAAACTAGGTGTCCATCGATGGATGGATGGATAAAGAGGTGGTGCGTATACACAATGGAATATTACTCAGCCATAAATGAGAATTAAACCTTGCCTCTGCAACAACACAGATGAACCTAAAGGGTATAAAGCTACGTGAAATAAGTCAGACAGAGAAAAAAAAAATCTTCTCGCCTCAAGTATGATCTCACTTATATGTGGAACATATTAAAAAATTAATAAACAACACAGAAACAACACAGATACAGAGAACAGACTGATGGCTGCCCGAGGGGAGGGGGTGGGGGGCTGGGTGGGAAAGGTGAAGGGAAATAAAGAGAGAATAAATAAATAAGTTGTTGGATGGAATGTATAGCACACAATATAGTCAATAATATTGTAATAACTGCATGGTGACAGATGGTTACTAGGCTTATCGTGGGGACCGTATTATAAGGCTTATAAATGTCTAGTCACTACCTTGTACAGATGAAACTAATATAATGTTGCATGTTAACTATACTTCAATAAAAACATGCAAAAAAAAAGGAGAGGGAGACCAGGGGCTGGATCGGATCCTGGGGACTCCCCACCCCCATGCGCTGCTCCCCACCAGGTGATTTGGATACCAGCCCTCCCTGCTCTCCAGGGCAGCATTCTGCTCATCCATGAAAGGGTTTGAACACCGGACCCCTCTCTGCCCCAATAACCTCTGCTTGCCTCTTAATCTGGTTGGGAGGTGTGGGGAGCAGCCTCTAAGATGGTCCCCAGTGTCCCCCCTCCCCGGTGTTCACACCTGTGTAATCTTCTCGCCTCAAGTGTGAGCTAGTCTTGATGACTCGTGTTTGATGAACAGAAAACAGCAGAAGGGGTGGGATGCCATTTCTAGGGTTTGGTTTAAAAAGCCGTGGCTTCTGTCTTCGACTCTCATTGCTCACCCCTGGGGAGGACCCTGCTGTCATGTCCCACGGTGAGGAGCAGGGTCCCTGAAGGGAAGGAAGAGCCTACAGCAGAATTTCTGCCGAGTAATAAGAAATCTGGGACCGGCACCCCAAAACCAGATGTCCTGACCCAAGGACTAGACTCCACAAACCCTCACTAAGTCTAGAGACCAGAGCTGCCTTGGAAAGGAGAGGGGATCAGGGAAGCAGATTCACCCATATCTGTACCCCACTTCTGAGGTCAATGGGTCTCCCCACTTCCTTACTCATCCCCTTTGGGTTCCAGTTCTGGGTTGTGTGGAACAGTGCTTCGTGCACTGCATTCTGGAGAAATGAATGACAATGTGGCATTGCCAGATAAGCTACAGGACACCCACTCAAACTAAATATCAGATAACCAGCAAATACATTTTTAATAGAAGTACGTCCATGCAATATTTGGAACATACTTGTATAGTAGTGCCCTTATCTGACGCTTTGCTTTCCATCGTTTCAGTTGCCATGGCCAACTTGGGTCTGAAAATATTAAATGGAAAACTCCAGAGATAAACAATTCATAAGGTTTAAATTGCATGCTGTTCTGAGTGGCGTGTAGAAATCTCGTGCTGTCCTGCTCCTTCCTGCCCGGGACGTGACCATCCCTCTGTCCAGCGTCTCCACCTCCCTTCATCTCATCATGTGGGCCTTGTATCAGCTCATCGTTACAAGAAGAAGAAAGGTGAGTACAGTTCAATATGATATTTTGAGAGATATCACAGTCCCATAACTTTTATTACAGTATATTGTGATAATTGTCCTATTTTATTATTAGTTACTGTTGATCATCTCTTACTGTGCCTAAGTTATAAATTAAATGTGATCCTAGGTCTGTATATAAAGGAAAAAGGAGTATTATAGGGGTCAGTACTACCTGCAGTTTCAGACATTCACTGGGGGTCTTGGAACGTGTCCCCCAGGGATAAGGGGGCGACTACTGTGCTAAAAAAGTATCCGTTGTTTATCTAAAATTCAGACGTGATGGGATGTTCTTTTATTTACTAAATCTGGCAACCGTGTGACAAGGGCAGTGTTCTGTACATGGGGAAGGTGGGAGCCTGCGGCTTAGGGCTGTGTCACACTCTTCCTTTCTTATTGTGTGTGGGAGTCGGGGCTTAGCTGGGAAGAACCACAGCCTATCGTCGACACCGCCCCCCCCAGCCCCCGAGGCCACCTGAAGCTGGGTCTCAACCCACTCACCTCCTCAGCCCGGGCCTGTGAGCAGGGAGCAAGCCGCACAGTCCTGGGAAGACCCGCGGATTGGGCTGCCTTGAGAGGTGATGAGCTCCCCGTCACAGGAGATATGCCAGCCCCAGCTCTCAGCAGGAGTGTGGGACAGAACTGAAAATGTCATCATGGGTGAAGAGAGGAGTGCAGAAGCCACTGAGCTCACCAGTGAGACTGGGGACAAGTCGCCAGGGCCTCGCCCGCCGAGGGGCCGTTGGAGCAGACCCAGAGCCCTGGGGTGCCCTGGAAGAGGGGCCCCTGTGCCCAGCCTGGTGGGCAGATAGTGATGAGTGGTATATGTGTTCCCTGTCGCTGCGGTAACAAATGACCACAAACTTAGCGGCTTGAAACAACACAAATCTGTTATCTTACCGTCTGGAGGCCAGAAATCCAAAAAGCGGCTGGAATCCAGATTTCAGCAGAGCTGGCTTCCCTGGAGGCTGTGAGGGGCACCCATTCTGATCTTTTCCACGTCGAGAGGCCTCCTGCCCTCCATGGCTCGTGGCTGCATCAGTCTGCTCACCAGTCTGCTCACCACGTCCATCGTCACATCGTCTCTGGCTCTGACCCTCCTGCCTCACCCCTGCTTCCCTTATAAAGGCCATATGATGACGCTGGCCCACCCGGATCTACCAGAATCATGCCCCCATCCCGAGGTCCTTAACTTAATCATCTCCCAAGTCCCCTCGCCATGCCAGGTGACACATTCTCAGGTTCCAAGGATTAAAACACGGGCATTTTTGGGAGGGCCGTTATTCTACCAGCCACAGGGGGGACTGTGATTTTCTCAAGGAAGGCAGCACACAGGGCTGTGAGAGGCCCATGGGAGAGTCTTGAAGCCCAGTCTCGGGGGCTTGGACCTTTTCCTAAGGCCCTGAGGAGCCTTTGCCATGTTTAAAGTCAGGACCGTCCCCAGGGCCTCAGACCTACCCTCTGAGTAGGGCCAGCTTCAGGCCCCACTGGTCAGAGGGGGTGTAGGTGCGGGCAGCCCGAGCTCCCCGTGACTGTGGCGTGGTAGGCCATGGCGGTGGCTGTGTGCTGGGACAGCTGCTGCTCAGCCACTGCTCCCTCTCCGCTGGTAACACATGCTTTACATTAAAGCGGTAAGAGTATGTTTTCCATCCTGGTCTGGCACATGAGGGACGCCTGCTGCAAATAGTCTTGGAGGGGCTGCGTTGGAATTCCGAGGCTGTGAGCTCTGCCGTGGAGGGGAGGCCTCTGAAGCTGATGAGGCAGGAGGGGAGGAAGCGGGGGGTGAGGGACAAGCGTAAAATCACCCTGTCCCCAGCTACCCCGGCTGCGGGCCACTGGGTCGGCAGGATCTGCTTTCCATAGAGCCTGGTGCTCGCCGAGGACCCTGTTGAAGGGTTCTGACATGAATCATGCTAGCTGGGAAGGTTGAGCCAAGGTCACTGGTGAGATGGGATGCTGGGTTTCTCAGACTCAACGTGGAGGAAGGTTCTGGGCTTAGCCTGTGCCTGGGGCCTCGGCCCCCTCCTCTCTACCTGAGCCTGGTCCTTCACCTCAGGAAGTCTTCCACCGTCACCTTTCTTCAGGAGGGGTCGGACAACGGCTGATGCGTCCTGATCAGACTCCGGACACTCAGGATCCGTCAGGTTCTCTGAGTCTCGGGAGGACTCATCACAGCCCTCGCCAACGGCCCATCATGCTGAGTGTGGGGTCTGGGCTCCAGCCTCAGGGGACAGCTCCTGATTCCCACACCCTGCCCAGCCTGATTTTAAACCTTTCTCATCCTACACCGCCTGCTCCTAACCGCCCCTGACCTCCCCCATGGCACCTCCTCAGCAGCCTCCACATTGCTCTCCAGCCTCGGCCCACCTGGCTCTCTTACCCATCTGCCCAAAGCACCCTCCTCCAGCCCTGACCTCAGTGCCTACCCTGCTGCCCAGCACCCACTTCCTCATCCTGTGCTCTGAGCCCCCGTGTGGCCCAGGCCATGCTAGGGACAAGGGCACCACGGCGATCCTGACCCTGGTGGAGTGATTGGAGCCCATTGGACCTGCAGACCCCTCTGCTCACTGCTCCCCAAATTGCCCTGCCAGTTTCCCACCTGACGACCTTGCCTATTCTGTTCCCTCCCTGAGAATGCCCTTCCTCCAGCTCCAGCCTCTGAGCCCCGCCTGGCCTTGGCTGCCATGGCCCTTCCTCCCTAAGCCTTTTCTGAAACCAACTCATTCCCACTCACCACTGCAGTTCACCCCATCGTGCTGTTCTTAGTTCTCAGAACCCTGGGCCTGTCTCAAACATTGTGACAGTCACTCAGGCAGGAGCTGAAGAGCGTCAGCTTCCTGGCACAGGGTCACTTTGGAAACTTGCGACTCTGAAACTGGGCAGTATTGCCACTGAGCACACTCTTGCAGCTCGTACCTGGAAGCTGCCCCAATAGGTACTGGGGAGAATGCGGAATCAAGACGACATCAAGGGTGGATGCCTTGCCCTGAAGTCCTGCCGGGCCACAGGGCAGACCTAGGCTATAAGCGCCGGGAGGAGGGAAGCTGGGAAAGACCTCCTGCAGGAGGGGGCATCTGAGCTGGCTTGTGAAGGGTGAGTAGGAGTCTATGAGACAGAGAAGTGCAGAAATTAGTGCCACATGAGCATCTATATCCCTGTGGACCAGGGGTCTGCAAACTACAGCCCCATAGCCAAATTCTGCCTGAGACTTATTTTGTACGGTCTGTGAGCTAAGAATAGTCTTACACTTTTGAAGGCTTATAGGGAAAAAAATCAAGAGACTTGTGCAACAGAAACAACATGCAGCTTGCAAAACCTAAAATGTCTACTCTCCAGTCCTTTACAGAAAGGCGTGCAGAGTTCTTTCTGCACAGGGGATGGGTACTTGTGAGACTGTCCCTTTGTTACCAGCCTGGAAAGAGTGGGGAGGGGAACTGAGCTTCCCACAAGCTGATTTGCACGTGGGGTGAAGAGTGCATCACTGCATGACCAGGGCAAACCCCCGGCCCTCTCTGGGGATCCCCAGATGTCTCTCATTGGGTGATCACCCCTCTCTCACAGGGAGTGGGGAGGGCTCGGTGAGATCATGGCTGTCATGGGCCTGTGCAGGGCCAGCTACGGGGCCCACTGTCCCCCCAGCCAGATCCGTGACCTGCAGGGCCTGGGATGGAGCGGACTCCCACACTCATTTTTGAATTAGCCGGATTTTCCACCGGCTGGCTGGGTCTGGAGGGACTTGAGAAGATGACGTTCCAAGCTCAGTAACGTTTCAGCTCTAATGAGCTGGAATTCTGGTGGTTTCTTTTAATCCCACTGTGTTTACCCCAATCAGCAATTGAAGGTTGGCTGGGATGGTTGTCATTTTTCCTGTGATTAGTGCTCTGGCAGACCGGCCTGTTTTCCAGGAAACGCCATTCTTCCCCATCTCCGCGTCGGTGAACAGTGTCCTTGGAGGCCCCTGGATGTCAGGTTGGGATGCAGGTCACAGAGCCGGACACTGGGCTCTGGCTGGGTGCTGGGCCTCCTGTGCAAGTCAAGGGCTTTTCACTTGCCCTGGTGCCCCGTGGTAACCACCAGTCACTTCTACCAGTCACTTCTACCAGTCGGTGAGCTTCCTGAAGGCAATGTCTGTCTCTATTATTGTTTCATTTTGGGTGCCTCAGAAGCAGACCCTGAGACAAAGGGTCAATGCACCAAGAAGGGGGACAGGATAGCTTTCCAAGCACATTCCGTCTTAGACAGCTGGGCTCAATCCCCTGCGGACTCTGAGAGTCAGGAGAGAGCTGCCCCATGTGAGGGTGGGGAGCTCCTGGCTGCGCCCAGAGGTGTTAATTCCCCAGTATTCCGGGCCAGCTGTGCATGGGTAGAGCAGACATTTGCAGCTTCAAAGAAAGCCCTCAGGCAGATACGCAGCTGCTGGCAACTGGAAGGCTGCCTGGCTGGCTCTGAAGTGGGAGACCGAGGATAGGCAGCCCGGCGGGCATAGCACATGCGCCCCGGCCATTTTTACACACTCCCCACCCTCCACGCCCATCCCACTGCCACGTGCAGACTTGGTGCTCTCAAGCCCTGGATGGCTAAATGGCTGCTGTTTAATGGACAGGGAAGGGCCCGGGGTTCTGGGAAGACACACACGTGGCTGTCACCTGCTTCCCGTGGCCTGCCTGGGTTTCTCAAGTGCCTGCTGTATACAGGCCTGGAACACTAAGAGACTTTCGATCCAGGAAGGCCCATGGCTTCCCCATGTCTTACCCTCCAGGGCTCTGCGTGGCACCACACACACAGGGTCTCAGGAGGGGGCCGTGTCCGAGGCCCCAGTGGTGACCGAGGGTGGGAGCATGGTGGCCGGGGAATCAGAGGCAAGGACAGGCTCCGGCCCGAAGCTGGCATCTCCACACTTGCCTTTTGTCTCTCTCCCAAGGCTTGTGCTATTGTGTCAAAAATATGTATTTTCCCCTCTTTCTTTAGTAATTGTTCACCTTCTGGAAGAGAGCTGCTGAGAAGCATAGGCAAGGGGCTGGAGGGGCTTGTACACAACACCAACCCATCACCGAGGGGAAGGCAGACATCAGAACCTGTCCTGACAAAGGGGAGCCATGGGCAGCGGGCTCCCGGCCATCCAGGACCGACCACGCGTGTCTCTGGGGAGCCCTCACCCACACACACGCCCCCGGCACACGTGCTGGACAGTGCCTCGCTCACCTGGACCTGCAGGCTCACAGGCCAGCAGCACACTCAGTATTTTTAATCGGCCTTTGCCAAAGCCTGCCCACTCTGCTGGCCCTCGACCGTGCTGGCTCCCTGCCTCGGCATGGCTGACTGACATTCTGGAAAAAGTGAACTCAAAAAGTGTTGAAAGAGGCACAGGCAGAGCCCTTCTGCCAACCAGGAGCTCAGGAAAGCCCCTTCCCCTCCACAGGCCTCACCTGTAAAACGGCCGAGGAGACCAGGTCCTGGATTTCATCAGAACTGAGGGCCAGGTGGGAATGGGTCCCTGGATGTATGCTCCCCTCTCAGACCGGACTCTGAGGCTCCCAACATGTGTGCAGGGAAGTGTTCCTTTTTTGTGAGTGAACTCCAACTTGTTAATGTTTACAGCGACAGGAAACTTGTAACCCCACTTAGTAATTACATGGGCCTGGAGTCAGCAGAGCACGGTGGGGATTTGTTTGGAGGAAGAGCTCCAGACACCTTTCCAAACATGCAGGGCAAGCGATGCCAGGGCTCTTACGGGTGCTGCCACCTCAGGTGCCCTGAGACCCCATCAGAATTGTGGATCCACGCCTGAACCCACCCCCCGCCCCGCCCCCACACACAGCATTTGTCTGGAGGTCCAGTTCAGGTTTCTGTCAGAAGATGGGAGATCGAGCTGGTACCTCTCTGCCTCTTGAAGCAGGTGCCTGGCTCCTTGAGTCCACACTGAGTGCTGGGCAGGGAGTCAGGTTGCTAACATGTCCATGTTGCAATACCAGAACCAATGACCATGTGACACTGCATAGCAAAGGGACTTTGCAGATGTGATTAAGGATCTTGAGATGGGGAGATGATTAGGCGCCACATGGCAGTGGGTCCCTGGGCTTCCTTTCTGCCTCCCATATACCTATGCCGCTGCAGATGATAAGAACCCATTCCCTTCCATGGCCAACCAATAATATTCCATTGTATGCATGTACCACCTCCACGTTATCCGTTCTTCCATCGACAGACACCCAGGCTGCCTCCACATCTTGGCCACTGTAAACAGTGCTGCAATGAACATATGGATGCACATGTCCCCTCAAAGTAGTGTTTTGGGTTTCTTAGGATAAATACCCAGAAGTGGGATTACTGGGTCCTTCTTTGTCACTTGTTGTAGCTTTTGTTTTAAAGTCTATTTTGTCTGGTATAAGTATTGCTACCACACTTTTTGGGGGTTTCCTTTTGTCTATTTGTTTGTTTGTTTGCATTTTCATGAAATAACTCTTTCCATCCCTTTACTTTCAGTCTGTGTGTGTCTTTCAATCTGAAATGAGTCTCTTGTAGGCAGCGTATGTAAGGGTTTTGTTTTCGTATCCATTCAGACCTCCTATGTCTTTTGATTGGAGCCTTTAATCCATTTACATTGAAAGTAATTGTTGATAGATATGTAGTTATTGCCATTTTATTATTCATAATTTTATTTTTTTTCTATCTTAAAGAAGACCCTCTAACCTTCCTTGTAATACTGGTTTGGTGGTGATGAACTCCTTTAGCTTTTTCTTGTCTGGGAAGCTCTTTATCTGTCCTTTGATTTTAAATGACAGCCTAGCTGGGTAGAGTACCCTTGGTTGTAAGCCCTTGCTTTTCATCGCATTGACTATTTTGTGCCAATCCCTTCTGGCTGCAAAGTTTCTGTTGAGAAATCAGCTGACGATCTTATGGGGGCTCCCTTATCAGTTATTAGTTACTTTTATCTTGTTGCTTTTAGGATTCTCTCTTTGTCTTTAACCTTTGCCATTTTAATTATAACGTTT
Source organism: Rhinolophus sinicus (assembly GCF_057876585.1). NCBI lineage: Eukaryota > Metazoa > Chordata > Mammalia > Chiroptera > Rhinolophidae > Rhinolophus > Rhinolophus sinicus. The sequence goes on along the minus strand of NC_142503.1, from coordinate 198,729,248 downwards.
CTTGGTGTGTTTGGGTTTATCTTGCTTGTGACTCTCTGAGCTTCCTGGACTTGTACGTTTATTTCCTCTGCCAGGTTAGGAAAGTTTTCAGTCATTATTTCTTCAAAAATGTTCTCAATCCCTTGCTTTTTCTCTTCTTCTTCTGGTACCCCTATGATGTGAATGTTGTTATACTTGATGTTATCCCAGTGGTCTCTTAAACTATCCTCATTTTTAAAAATTCCTTTTTCTTTTTGCTGTTCAAATTGGGTGTTTCATGCTCCCTTGTCTTCCAAATCTCTGAATCGATCCTCTGCTTCATCTAGTCTGCTGGTGATTCCTTCTAGTGCATTCTTCATTTCAGTTATTGTATTCTTCACTTCTGACTGGTTCTGTTTTATGGTTTCCATGTCCTTTTTAATGCTTGCTATCTCTCTGCTGAAGTTCTCTCTAAGTCTCTTCAGCATCCTTATAGCCATTGTTTTGTACTCTGTCTCGGTAGGTTGTTTGCCTCCATTTTGTTTGGTTCTTTTTCTGGAGTTTTCTCCTGTTGTTTCATTTGGGACATGTTTCTTTATTTCCTCATTTTGGCTACCTCCCTGTGTTTCTTTCTATGTGTTAGGTAGGGCTGCTATGTCTCCCAGTCTCGGCTGGGTGACCTTATGTAGTAGGTGTCCTGTGGGGCTCTGGCACAGTCTCCCTGGTCACCTGCTCTGGGTGCTCCTGGAGCGTCCCTTGCGTGGGTTGTGTGTGCCCTCCTGTTATAGTTGAGCCTTGATTGCTCATGTCAGTGGGGGGAATTGACCTTCAGGCTGATTGACTGTGGGGATTGGCCATGTCCACAGCTCACAGGACGCTGTGTGGGGGGTTTACCCCACTGAGTGGGATTTACTCCAGTGGGCTCTGGGGCCTGTTGAGACCACCCTTTGTGTGTGCCACTTGTGGGGCTAATTGGGTGTTGTTCTGTTGTGGTCTGAAGCCAGCCTCCAAGAATGTTGGTTCTGGAGCCTTTTGGGAGGGGCTCTGGTGCAGGCCCAGGTCACCCACTGCCTGTGACTGGCTGGGGGCTACCTGAGAGGACCTACAAAATAATCCGCAGTTGTTTGCTGTCTGTGCTGCACCTGAAGGAATGTGGGAGAGGCCACGCTGTGAACCAAGGACAGCTGCCACCAGTACCAGGCCTGGGGCAGCTCCGCAAAAAACCAGGACACCCCGAGTCCTGCTGCCCTCTGCCAGCTCCCTTAAGGTTCAGCCACTGCTAAAGCTTCGTGTAGTATGTAAATTAAGTGAGGCAGATGTATCATTGACAAATATCTTCTCCCATTCCGTAGGATGTCTTTTTGTTTTACTGATGGTTTCCTTTGCTGTGAAAAAAATTTTTTAGTATAAGGAATAGAGTCAGTGGAATTGTAATAGCTATATATGATGTCAGAGGGATAGTAGATTGGGGGTGAGGGGTTGTCACTGTGAGGGGTGAAATGTCTAACTATTACATTGTTTTGTACACCTGAAACTAATAAAAAAAAAAAGTGAGGCAGGGTCTCAGGGGTCACTAGAGTGGGAAGAGCTGTGATCACCAGGTTAATGCAGATTCTGATTTAGTGTCAGTGCTGAGCCTGGAGTGACTCAGCAAAACTCTCAGAGCACACCAAAGCCAGTTGCCACCTGCCTGAGGTCCATAGACTCTGATAGTTTTCCTAGAAAGAGTGCAATGAGGACAGGGCTGGTTGCTCTTGGAGAAAGTGCCTCCAGCGTTGGGGGAGTAAGATGGGGCGGGGTCTCAGTGAGTCAGCAGGGTGGAGCAGGGGAGCTCACCAGGCCTATCAGATTCAGATTTGGCCATGTGGGGGTGGGCTCAATACAGGAAAGATGGTGTTCTCCTGCAGGCTTCACAGAAGGAGAGCCCCACACAGTTAAAATGTCCTCTAGCCTTTGTCCGAAGCCACCCTCCTCAGTCTGCCCCCCTATATGTGTCTGACACACCTTAAGTCACTGTCCCTCCACCAGAGCCCCAAGTGAGTGCCTGCAAGTGAGTAAGCTTCTGCACCAGCTGTTTAAGGGGACGCCTGGGTTTCTCACCACCTTCCATCTCACATGCATGCTTGTAATCCCTACGGTTTTTCACAGCCAGATGTTGTGGGGGGCTCTTCTTCCCAGCACCAGTCCTCCTAGCTGGGGAGCCTGTGTGGGGCTGGGGTTTCTTGTTCCTCTGGGGGTACCTCCATGGCCAATATATCTGTCTTGATGCTCAATGGCCACATGGAAATTTGGGGCTGGCCCATTTCATGCCTCCACCCCTCCTACCAGTCTCCACATGGCTTCCTTTTTATACCCTGAGTTATAAAATTTCTGTTCAGCTAGACTTCAGATGGTTCTCCAAGTTGATTTTTCTATAATTTAGTTGTAATTTTGATGTATTCATGGCAGGAAGCAGGCACAGTGTTTATGAGTATCTACTCTGCCATCTTGAATCTCTCCCTGTTAGCAACTTTTTTTTTTATGTTAAAAGATCATGATTTTTTATGTTTTATTTTATTTTTTATGTTTAATTACTTTTTATTAGTTTCAGGTGTATTAAACAACATAATGATTAAACATTTACACCCCTTACAAAGTGATAACCCCCCCAAGTCTACTACCCCTCTGATATTGTACATAGCTATTACAATTCCTTTGACTATATGCCCTATGCTGTACTTTACATCCTGTGACTATATATATATTTGATATTCAATATTATTCTACATCAGCTTCAGGTGTACAGCGCAGTTGTCAGGCATCTACACAATCTATGAAGCGATTCCCCCAATAAGCCTAGTATCCATCTGGCACCCTACATAACCTTTACATTATTGATTATATTCCCTATACTGTATTTCACATCCCCGTGACTATTTTATGACTACCAATTTATACTTTCTAATCCCTTCACCTTCTCCCCATTCCCTGACCCCCTCCCAGCTAGCAACCATCAGATTTTCCTCTGTATCTCTGAGTCTATTTCTATTTTGTTTGCTTGTTTATTCTGTTCTTTAGATTCCACTTATAACTGAGATCAGATGGTGTTTGTCTTTCTCAGTCTGACCTATTTCACTTAGCGTAGTATCCTCTAGACCTATCCATGTTGTTGCAAATGGTAAGATTTCATTTTATTTTTTATGGCAGAATAATCCTCCATTGTATAAATGTACCGCAGTTTAACCAATCATCTGTTGATGGACATTTAGGTTGTTTTCATATCTTGGCTATTGTGAATAACGCTGCAGTAAACATAGGGGTGCGCATATCTTTTTGAATTAATGTTTTGGATTTCTTTGGATAAATACCTAGGAGTGGACTTGCTGGGTCATAAAGTAGTCCTATTTTTAATTTTTTGAGGAACCACCATACTGTCCCTCTTAGCAACTTTTAAATATGCAATACAATATTATTATTTTTTATCATTTATTCGTTCCTTTTTTATTTATTCATTTTCACTGACAGTTGACATTCAATTTCATTTTATATTAGTTTCAGGTGTGCAGCATACTGGTTAGACATTTAAGTAATTTACAAAGTGATCCCCCAATAAGTCTAGTACCCTCTTGGCACTATACATAATTATTACAATATTATTGACTGTATTACCTATGCAGTACTTTATATTTTGATGACTATTTTGTAACTACTAATTTGTATTTCTTAATCCCTTCACCTTTTCTACCCAGCTCTCCAACTACCCTCCCATCTGGCAACCATCTGTTTGTCCTCTGTGCGATGCAATATTATCTACCATGGTCATGCTCTACATCATATTCCCATGACTCATTTATTTTATATCTGGGAGTTTGTACCTCTTGATTCCCTTCATGCATTTTGCCCAACCCTCACCCAGCTCCCTTCTGGTAACCACCAATTTGTTCTCCGTATCTATGTACTTTGTTTTATTTGTTTGTTTGTTTCGTGTTTTTTTTTTTGATTCCACATATCAGTAACATCACACGGTATTTGTCTTTGTAACACCGGTCTTATATTATATTAAAATAAAACCAGGTCTTACATTAAGTTTTGCTCCAAAAGATGCATTAGAGGTGATGGTCTGGCTAGGTCTTATTTTTGGGGAAACACAGTATGTACCACTTTTTTTTTTTTTTTAATTGGGTGTATTTTATGTTGGTTTTTTTTTTTTTTTTTTGTAATTAGTTTCAGGTGTACAAAGCAACATAATAGGTAGACATTTACACCCCTCACAAAGTGATAACCCCTCCATCTACTACCCCTCTGACATCATGCATAGCTGTTACAATTCCATTAACTATATTCCCTATGCTGTACTCAAGATCCCGTGACTATATATATATATATATATCTGTATATATAGTTATAGTTTACATTCAATATTATTATATATATTTAATTATAGTTGACATTCAGTGTTATTCAGCTTCAGGTGTATTGGTCAGGCGTCTACAGAACTATGAACTGATCCCCTTTATAAGGCCCATCTGGCACCTTACATAATCTTTACAACATTATTGATTATAGTCCCCATACTGTATTTCATATCCCTGTGACTATATTGTGACCACTAATTTGCACTTTCTGATCCCTTCACCTTCTCCTCCATCCCTGCCTCCTCCCATCTAGCAACCATCAGTTTTTTTCCCCTTTATCTCTGAGTCTATTTGTGTTTTGTTTGCTCATTTATTCTGTTCTTTAGATTCCACATATAAGTGAGATCATATGGTATTTGTCTTTCTCCGTCTGACTTATTTCACTTAGCATAACATTCTCTAGGTTGATCCATGTTGTTGCAAATGGTAAGATTTCATTCTTTTTTATGGCCAAGTAATACTCCATTGTATAAATGTACCACAGCTTATCAAATCATCTATTGATGGGCATTTTGGTTGTTTCCATATCTTGGCTATTGTGAATAGCACTGAAACAAATAGGGGTGCATATATTTTTTTGAATTAGTGTTTTGGATTTCTTTGGATAGATACCTAGGAGTGGAATTGCTGGTTCATGAGGTAGTTCCATTTTCAATATTTTGAGTTACCTCCATACTGTTTTCCACAGTGGCTGCACCAATATGCAATCCCACCAGCAGTGCATGCACAAGGCTTCCCTTTTTTCCACATCCTCACCAACACTTATTGTTGGTTGATTTATTGATGATAGCCATTCTGACAGGAGTGAGGTGATATCTCATTGTGGTTTTTATTTGCATTTCTCTGATGATTAGTGACATTAAGCATTTTTTCATGTATCTGTTGGCCATCTGTATGTCCTCTTTAGAGAAATGTCTCTTCATGTCCTCTGCTTATTTTTTAATTGGGTTGTTTGTTTTTTTGATGTTGAGTTGTATGAGTTTAGTGTTTTTTGTTTTTTTTTTAAATAAATTTTGCATGTTAACCCCTTATCAGATGTATCATTGGCAAATATCTTCTTCCATTCACTAGGATACCTTTTTGTTTTATTGATGGTTTCCTTTGCTGTGAAAAAAACTTTTTAGTTTGATATAATCCCACATGTTTATTTTTTATTTTGCTTCCCTTGCCTGAGGAAATATATCAGTAAAAATATTATTAAGGGTAATGTCTGTGAATTTGCTTCCTACATTTTCTTCTAGGAGTTTTATGGTTTTGGGTCTTACATTTAAATCTTGAATCCATTTTGAATTTATTATTGTATATGGTGTAAGAAGGTGGTCCAGTTTCATTTTTTTGCATGTATCAGTCCAGTTTTCCCAGCACCATTTATTAAATAGACTGTCTTTACTCCAATGCAAATTCTTGCTTCCATTGTTATAGATTAAATGACCATATAGGCATGGATTTATTTCTGGGCTCTCTATTCTGTTCCATTGATCTATGTGTCTGTTTTTAGGCCAATACCATGCTGTTTTGATTACTATAGCCTTGTAGTATGATTTGATATCAGGTAGCATGTACCTCCCACTTTGTTCTTATTTCTCTGGATTGCTGTGGCTATTCAGGGTCTTTTATGGTTCATATAAATTTTAGGATTATTTGTTCTAGTTCTATGAAAAATGTCATTGGTAATTTTTTTGTTTGTCTGTTTAGTTTTGCTTTTTTAAAAAAATTTATTTTTTAAATTTATTGGGGTGACAATTGTTAGTAAAATTACATAGATTTCAGGTGTACAATTCTGTATTACATCATCTATAAATCCCATTGTGTGTTCACCACCCAGAGTCAGTTCTCCTTCCATCACCATTTGTGACAACATGGATGGATCTTGAGAGTGTAATGCTGAGCGAAATAAGTCAGACAGAAAAAGCAGAGAACCATGTGATTTCACTGATATGTGGTATATAAACCAAAAACAACAGAAGAACAAGACAAACAAATGAGAAACAGAAACTCATAGACACAGACAATAGTTTAGTGGTTACCAGAGGGTAAGGGGGGTGGGGGGTGGGGGGTGGGAGATGAGGGTAAGGGGGATCAAATGTATGGTCATTGGTAATTTGATAGGGATTGCATTGAATCAATATATTGCCTTAGGTAGTATGAACATTTTAACTATTTTAATTTTTCCTACCCATGATCATGGTTTATGTTTCCATTTATTTGTATCTTCTTTAATTTCTCTCTTTAGTGTCTTATAATTTTCTGAGTACAGGTCTTTTACTTCCTTGGTTAAATTTATTCTTAAGTATTGTATTGTTTTTAAAGCAATTGTAAATGGGTTTGTTTTCTTAATTTCTCCTTCTGATAGTTTGTTATTGGTGTATACAACTGCAACTTATTTCTAAATATTAATTTTGTATCCTGCTACTTTACTAAATTCATTTATCAGTTCTAATAGTTTTCTTGGTGGAATCTTTGGGGTTCACTATATATAGTATCATGTAATCTGCTTACAATGACAATTTTACTTCCTCCTTTCCAATTTGGATGCCTTTTATTTCTTTTTCTTGTCTGATTGCTGTGGCTAGAATTTCCAGTATTATGTTGAATAAAAGTGGTGAAAGTGGGCAAGCTTGTCTTGTTCCTGATCTTAAGGGAAATGCTTTTAGCTTTCTCCCATTGAGTATGTTCTTAGCTGTGGGATTATCCTATACGGCCTTTATTATGTTGAGATATGATCCCTCTATTCCCATTTTGCTAAGAGTTTTTATCATAAATAGATGCTGGATTTTGTCAAATGCTTTTTCTGCATCTACTGATATGACCATATGATTTTTATTTTTCGTTTGGTTAATGTGGTGTATCACATTAATTAATTTGTGGATATTAAACCAACCTTGCATACCAGGAATGGTGTATAATCACGGTGTATGATCTTTTAATGTATTGCTGAATTTGGTTTGCTAATATTTTGTTGAGGATTTTTGCATCTATGTTCATTAAGGATGTCTTGGCTATTGTAAATAATGCTTCAATGAATGTAACGCTGCATATATCTTTTTAAATTAGTATTTTCATTTTTTTCAGATACATACCCAAAAGTGGAATTACAGTGTCAAATAGTAGACCTATTTTTAACATTCTGAGGAACCTCCATATTATTTTCCACAGTGGCTGTACCCATTTACATTCCTACCAACAGTCCACAAGGTTTCCTTTTCTCCACATTCTTGCTAACACTTGTTACCTCTTGTCTTTTTTTATAATAGCCATCTGACAGGTGTGAGGTGATATCTCACAGTGGTTTTGATTTGCGTTTCCCTAATGATTAGTGATGTTGAGCAACTTTTCATGTACCCGTTGGCCATGTGTGTGTCATCTTTGAAAAAATGTCTATTCAGATGCTCAGCCCATTTTTTTAATAGAGAACTCACACAGTTCAATAGAAAAAAGGTGATGAGTTTTAAAATACAATAGCAGCAGCATGCTCTGCAGAAGAAAAAGGTGATAAATTGGACTTTATTAGAATTTAAAACTTCTGCTCTGCAAAAGACATTATTAAGAGAATGAAAATATAATCCATGCATTGGGAAGAAATATTTGCACAACGCACATCTGCTAAGGGACTTTCCAAAATAAACAAATAATTCTTAAAATTCAACAACAGGAAAATAAACAACTTAATTAAAAACAACAACAACAATCTGAACAGACTCTTCATCAAAAAAGATACACACATAGTAAATAGGCCTATAGAAAGGTGCTCAGCCTCATGTGTCATTAGCGACTTGTGAATTATTATAAAACGAGACATCAGCACATATCTATTTGGTTGGCTAAAATCCAATCCTGATTGCTGGTGAGGGTACAGAGCAACATGATCTCACTCGTTATTGGTCAGAATGCAAAACGATACAGCCACTTCAAAAGACACTTTGGCAGTTTCTTAGAAAGTCAAACATAGTCTTATCCTGTGATCCATCCAACTCCTCAGTATTTACCCAACTGAGTTGAAAACTCATGTCCACAAAAACTTGCATATGAATGTTAATAGCAACTTTATTCATAATTGCCCCAACTGGAAGCAACTCAGATGTCCTTTATAAGAAAATGGATCAACTGTGGTTAACGCACACAATGGAATAGTATTCAGCAATCAAAAGACATGATCTATTGAGTCACAAATGAATTGGGATGAACATTAAATGCCTATTGCTAAGTGTAAAAATGGAAGCTGTTTAGCTATTGCTATAATAAGTGAAAGAAGCCAGTTTGAAAAGTGTACTGTACGGTTCCAATTTTACGTATGATATTCCGGGAAATGCAGAACTATAGAGACAGTAAAATAAAAATCCATGGTTGCTAAAAGGTTGGGGGAGAAGGGTTGAGTAGGTGAAGCACAATAATATTTTCGGGCAGTGAAATAATTTTAGTGAATATATAACCTCTACATTTGTAAAAACCCATAAAAGTTGTGCTACAAAGAGTAAACTATAACATATGCAAATTTAAAAAGAATGTTTAGGAGGTTTAGACATCCTGAGATAGGATACAGACTGTGACAAACTAATCTGACTATATTACAAATGTGTGACACAATGTCGCTGAAGAGAATGGGGACTAAGGTGCTGTCCTAAGCACTTTGAACATCATGTAGTCGATAAGACAAAAGGCACAAAGGCCGCTCATGAGAACTGTATTCCAGCTCAAGAAGCTGTCGCCCATGGCAGGTACAGGTTAACAATTCTGAAACCACTATATGTGTACTCAGGAACTGAACAATTAAGTAAATAAATGGCAGATAGAGGGAACCAGGTGTCTCACTGTTGGAGACGGAGATTACAGATAAGCAAGGGGAAAAGTCTAGAATCATCTATGTGGTAATGCATTAGAGTTGGAGACCTCAGCATGAACTCATGTTTAGCATAATATAAACACAGATGGTTACATATAGCAATATGTATAGATGTGTATATGCGTGGGTTAGTATCAGAAACATATCTCTTTGCTCTATTGGCTTAGAGGGCAAGAAGCAACGACACTCCAGCAGCCATGAGTATATCTTGTACCCAGATGTTACCTTCTATTACCATTATTATCCAATAAAAGAGATCAGGGCTGCTTGGGAAAATGACTGATTGTGGGACTGGGTAGAGGAAGTACAAGGTGAGCCTGGGGCATCATGTAGTTCCAGACAGTAAGAAAGTGCCTAAAAAGCTAACCAAGTCAGAAAACTCACAATGAGGGGAAGTATGTCAGTGGGATAAAGTGGCCAATTGAAAGAGCTCCCAACAGTCAAAGCGGAGACAATTTGAGTGACAAAATAAATAATGGAGTATTGCATTGTAACCTGAAATATCAAATAAATATCCGTGAGTCCATACTGACATAAATAAATGACTGAGCAAATAAATGCAGTTCAGTGCAGGAGAATTCCAAATAATTATGTAGATATTCAGTCCCTAAGGAGGTGGAGTAAATATCCTGTAAAAGACAATTAACTGTTTAATGGGTAAAGAGTAGGATTTATTAACATATGTAGAAGGACAATTGGTGGCAATAACAGTCCTCAGGACTGCAGGGAATAAGCAGTTATGTTGCTGTGAGCATCTTACTTATATGTGAAATGATGTAACATTCATTCAAACTGGATTATAATGGGTTAAGAATGCATATTGTAATCTTAGAGAAGTAAAAATAATACAGAGAAGTATGGCTGAAAGCCCACTAAAGGAACTAAAATGGAATACAAAAAGCAATCAATTCACCCAAAAGGAGACAGGAAGAAAGAAACAGGAACAAACTAAGGAGAAGAAATTGAAAACGAGGAGCAAGACAGGGGGCTTGAACCCCACCAGGTACAAATGGAGGCAACCAAGCCTTCAATTAAAAGGCAGAGATGAGCAGTTCACGTAGCAGAAGAAAGGTGCGTGGTGAAGTAATACCTGCTGCAAGACACCCCTCCACACAGAGCTTCCAGGAAACAGCCCTGAGACCTGCATATACTAGAGATCTGAAGGTAGAAGGGCGTGCAAACAGACGTTCGTATTCTGAGGAAGCACTCAAAAGCCGTGGGCACGTGTGCAGGATGTCACTGGGGGAGGCTGTGTGTGTGGTGGTGGGGGGGGATTGAGCGTACGCGGAAAATCTCTGTGCCTTCTCATCAATTTTGCTGTGAACCTCAAACTGCTCTAAAAAAATAGAGCAATACAAAATATACCAGGGCACCTGACAGAAAGACACAGAAACCAGCTTAAAGGAGCTAGGACAATTGGGGCACAAAACTAAATAACGATACTAGTAATGGGTTATAACCCATTCCATATAATGCAAATGCACATAGCTATACTAAAATTAGTAAATAAAGAAAGAAATGGGGAGGGAAAGTTTTTTCTTCAAAAGAATGCCAACTAATAAATCCAGAAGGTAAGATGCAGTTAGAAAATCGTCAATGCGTGCCAAACTACTGGGTGAAAGCAACAGGATATTTAAAGTTACAAAGTGCCTCTGTTATTGACTGGATTGTGTCCCTCAGAAATTGGTATATTGAATCCTTAACCCCCAGTACCTTAGACTGTGACTGCCTTTAAGTAGGCCTTAAGGTTCAGAGAGGTCATGTGGGTGCTCCCTCATCCCATAGGACTGGTGTCCTCCCAAGAAAAGGAAGAGACACCAGGGATGTGTGCACAGAGAAAGCCCTGTGAGGACGCCGAAAGCAGGCGCTGTCTGCACCAGGGGAAAGGCCTCCGGAGAACCCAACCCACCATCTTGATCTTGAACTTGTAGGCTCCACAACTATGAGAATACTCACTTTGGTTGTTTAAGCCACCCACTGTGGTATTTTGTTCTGGTACCCGGAGTTGACTAATACAGCCTCCCCACCAATTACTTATGAATTAAAAAAGGAAAATCGTACCGTTACAGTAGTGAACTTGGCAAATGCCAACTTAATGGAGAGGTCAAAGTGAACATAACTTATATCAAACCAACAACATCTCACACCTTCTGACATGATGCACCAGGAAGGACACGTCTCCTCAGTAATATCCCCCCATAATCTGACTCTGTGCATGAGGGAATATTGGGCAATCCATTCATTGAGAGAGTCTACAAAATAACTGGTGTGCACTCTCCAAAATATCGAGGACACAAATGACAAAGGAAGTCTGAGAAACTGGTCCAGAGAAAGAAGACTAAAGAGACACAGCACCCGGGTACATGTACCGTACTGTACTAGATCCTGGACCTGCAACAAAGTAGCTGCAGTGGACACAAATTAACACTTAATGAACTGAATAGAGGCTGTGGGTTGGAAAATAGATTTGTACCAGTGTCAGATTTTCTCATTTTGGTATTTGTTTTGTAGGTATGGAAAACAAGCCCTTATTCTTAGGACACACATACTTACTGTGTGATAAGGGGTTTGTGATGTCCCCATCTTCCCCACAAACGACTCAGGGGAAAGAAAAATACACACACGCACACATCTATTTTGTCTATGTTATATATGTTTATATATCTTTATACACATATGTATATACACATGAACACACATGTGAGTATACATAGAAACACACATGTATGTGTGTGTGCACATTCATACATGCAAGAGAGGGATAGACAGAGAATGGCAGGAATAATCAAGTAAATATGATAAAATGTAAACAGTTCATCAATCTGAGTGAAGGGTATACAGGAGTCCCTTGTACTCAGCTCCCAAACTTATATCAAAATTAAAAAGTTACAGAGGGTAAGGGGGGTGGAGGGTGGGAGATGAGGGTAAGGGGGATCAAATATATGGTGATGGAAGGAGAACTGACTCTGGGTGATGAACACACAATAGGATTTATAGATGATGTAATACAGAATTGTACACCTGAAATCTATGTAATTTTACTAACAATTGTCACTCCAATAAATTTAAAAAAAAGTTACAAAAGAAGAAAATGTTTAAAAGAAAAGGACAGCTACAAACGGGGAGGAAATATTTGCAATAAGTATGTCTGGAAAAGGACATGTATCCCGAATATAATAGCAATTTCTACAATTCTATAATAAAAAAATACAGAGGGTGCCAACAAAATGTATACATATTTTAAGAAAGGAAAAAACTGTATTAAAATTTTAATACTCAATATATACCAATAACAAAAGATGAATACAAGTCATGTGTATTTTTTTGGGCACCCCCGGTATATAAATGAGCAAAACAGTTGAACAGACATTCACAGAAGATATTCAAATGGCCAATTAGCACATTAAAAAGTGCATTTGACCATTCATCAGGGAAATGCAAATTAAAACCACGTCGGATAGCATCTGCTATCTGCAAGGCAACAGAGCACCTGACCGTCTCCGTCTCCGACGACGCTGCTGCCGGGGAGTGAAATGGCAAAACCACTTTGGGAAGCTGTTTGGCTGTCTCTGATGAAGTCAACCTCACCGCTGCCCTGTGACCTAGGAATTTTGATTTGGGGTATTCATCCAAGAGACGCGAAAAACACATACCCACAAAAAAGATTTTTATGCAAATTTCATAGCTGTATATTTACTCGTAATGGCCCCAAACTGGAAACAACCTAAGTGCCCATCAGCAGAATGACTGATTGCATATTCACACAAGGAAACACCATTAAGCAATAATAGAAAACACGACGTATATGCCACAAGATGAGTGAAGCTCAGGACAGTCGCCAAGTGAGAGACGGCAGATGCAAACTAATGAAAGGGCATTTCCTAGGAAGCTGTACAGCAGGCAAAACCAACCTGCAGTGATAGGAATAGGAACAGTGATTGTGTCTGGAGAGGACCAGCGCTTTGGCTGAAAATCAGTGAGGGAATGTTCTAGGATGACAACTGTTCTGTCTTCGTTTGTGTGTTGGTTACAAGGGTGCACGTACTTTTAAAAGTCGTCAAGCTGTTCACTTGAGATCTTTTGTACTGTATGCAAATTGTACTTCAATTCTAAAAAACTTTTTTTAAAGAAGGACCAGGGACTTCCATGTTAAAATAATATCTTAAATTATTAAATCAAATCAAATTTTAGAAAGTCTGAATCTTGTTGACTTGAGACGTGGTCTGAGTGTCGGGGCAGAAGGTGGAAACCGTGAATCCACCGGCACAGGTTCCCACAGGCCCTGAAAATGGAGCTGGCCCACCTGTCCTGGGCCTCAAAAAAGCCACCCACTGGTTTGGCAATCCTTGGTGGGACCCTCTTTGCTGCTCACAATACGTAGTCTGGAGGGTGGGGAGGGCTCCAGTCTTGGGGCAGGTCTTTGAGGTACTGTATGCCCAGGACACGTGTCCCCCGGTTCTCTTGGGGTAACCATGGGAACATCCAAGAGTGGCCGTGACCTTTCTATGAACCCACCCCTGGAAGATGAGTCTTTCATCTTCTACGGAGGGTCTGCAGTGGTGCCTGTGAGTGCCAACACCCAGGCCCGAGATGTCTCCATCTTTCCCCAATAGGACTCACAGGCCGTTCTGAACAGTGGTCCCTGAGGCCACACTTTTGGGATGGCACCTTCACAAATGACGACAATGCATCCTGCTTTGGGGCCCACCCCAAGACCCATGCTGTTCCCCTCCAACAGCCAAGCAGGAGCCTCAAGCACCAGGGTCACTTGAGGCCGAAAGGACTTGGCCCCGCATGCTGTCACTGGCACTGAGCTATCAAAAACAGCTGTGCCACCAAGGTTTTCAAACACATGAGTGTATGCCCAGGAGCTTGTGCTGAAAAGGAAGAACACACGGAGGGAAGAGGTTTTCATTTTCCAAATAGCTTTAAAAAAAAAAACCCTTATTTTCTTTTGGGCTGGCAAAGAGGCCAGACGTGTTCACGGCGGCCAGTGTAGCAACCTATTCGTGCTGGGACCGCAACTTCAGTGGTCATTTATTTGCTGTTTCTTTGAAAGTCCACTGCCCTGGCAGTGGGGCCGAAGCCTTCAGCCCCACGGCTCCCTCGGTGTGGGGCGCGTTGAGGTCCCAGAGGGAGGGCCGCCCCAGAGCCAGGCCTGGCCACAGGCTTGTGCTCCATCTCCACCAGCCCTGGTGATTTATGCCTCAGGAAATGGGTGAGCACAGCAGAGAAGTGGTGGGAGGTGAAGGGGAGAGGGAAGCAACCACAGAGCGGTGGGGGAGAAGGGGTGAGTATGAAGCAGTCCCAGGTCTCCTGTCCCTCAGCCCCTGGGAGCCAAGGCAGCAAGCCCAGAGCCATGTCCAGGCAGGAGCCCGTGGGTGTCCGGCCAGCGTCCCCACCACACTGGGCGGTGGAGGCTGTGCTCCCACGGGCTCCCTGTTCATGACTCACTCTCCCCTCCAGTCCCAATCTGGCCTCCCCTCCATTGGAACCCCTTGCCAAGGATTCAATGGAGGCAACTTGGCTAATCCAGAGAGCCCCCCGAGTGTGAGATGGAAAAGAACGCGCGCCAAGCTGTCATGAGGGCGAGATCCTTCCTGGTCCTGACTGCCCTCCCAGCCAAGCCTGCTCCCCCCTGGGATGGATGCCCGCTTCCTTCTGGGAAGATTGCTGAGACTTTGGGCCCAGACTGTCAGGAGCCATCAGGAGTCCCCATCTGACGTAGCCTCCCCGTGTGCCTCTGGTCACCTTTCCACGTCTACAGTTCTCCATTTGGTGGTGGTGTGAAAGCCCCGGGCACTAGAGAGAACACCTGAGACCCCAGAGAGGGCCTGTGGTCACTATCGGGGAGTGGGGGCAGAGAATGAGGTAGGACAATGCGGGGGGGCATTGTTGATACCCAAACTTAAAAGTCAGATGACCTCAGTTAAACACCCATGCCTTACCTCCTCACTAAAGAAAGGAGGAGTGGGGAGAGGGAGAGAGAAGGAACAATAAAGAAGGGAGGAGGAAGGGTGGAAAGGAGGGAGGGAAGGAGACAGGAAGAAAGGAAAAAGAAAAAGGACGGAAGAAATAAGATGAGCCAGCCAGCCCTATCTTTGGTGCGAGGATTATTTCCATTTTACAGATGGGAAAACTGAGGCTCAGGGAGGCAAGGAGCAACTCTCCAAGGATTCTGAACTGATTATGATGCAAATGTGTCCCGCAGATGAAGGCAGCAGGTTGGTGCAGGCAAGGCAAGAGTGGGTGCAGGTAGGGACTGGCTGTCTCTGGGGTGGCCGGCCTCAAGCCCATGAACCAAATGCAGCTCCTCCTGGGCTGGCAGTGTGTGCAGGCCCCAGAATGGCAGGCCAGGTGTCAGGGCCTTGTCCAGAGGACCACGGGTTTCCAAAAGCGGTTCTGAGAGAGTGCCTTGGCTGAGTTTGTGGAAGGTGAATTGGAGGAGGCCAGAAACAGGAGGCAGGAAGACCACTGAGGAAGCTGTTACAATGGCCAGGAGCCGGAAGGGGTCAGGGCACCTGGAGAGTTGTAAACATGACACAAAGGAATATATGTCATCTGCGACCTGCTTCAGACCCCCGTGGTCACATCATAGGAGAAGGGCGCTGGGCGGGCATTTCCCAGCCTTGTGCCCACAGAGAGCACCCCCAGCCTCCATGGCTCCACCCAGCAGTGCTGGGCTCCTGTTCCCTCTAAGACACCAGTCTGTGCATCCTCCCTGCTCCCTCTGGAGCTTGAGCCAGCTCAGGTGTGGTCTTGATGTTCCCATCTGTCACTTTACTGGGTTGGCCCAGTGACTCCAAGTTCCACAGTGAGTTTGGTTTAGTTCATGGCTTATTCCTGAGACGGCAAATCTGATTAACCCAAGGTACGTGAGATGGGAGAAGATCCTGGGTTACCCAGGTGAGTCCTAAATGCAACCCTACGTGTCCTCAGAGGAGGGAGACTTGATACAGAAGAAGGCAAGGTGACAGCTGGTGTGAGATGCTGCAGCTCTGACTTCGAAGATGGAGGAAGGGCCATGTGCTGAGGAAGGCAGCTCCAGGAGCTGGAGCAGGCAAGGGGACAGATGGTCCCCAAGAGCCTTCAGCCTTGGTGTTGGTCCAGTGAAACCATTTTGGACTTCTAGCCTCCAGAACTGTAAGAGAATAAATTCCTGTTGTTTTAAGCTACCAAGTTTGTGGTCATTTGTTGCAGCAGCCACAGGAAACGAACACAGCGATTTCCTGACATTGACCAACAGCAGTGCAAGACTGTGATTCCTGGGTAACAAGCAATGAGGTGAACCAGCTGTCTGGTTCACAGGGAACCATTTGCAGGTCCGGTGTACCATGCATGGAGGACACAAAATGAACGTGGTGGTCTGATGGAGTTGAGCAGGGCAGGGCTGGGGCTCAGGGCTACTGTGGCAGCTGGAACTCACAGTGTCAGATGCAAGTGAGAAGTGATCTGTGTAGAAAAGACACTCTGGAAATCTACAGAGGGATCCCTTCAGGTCTTTGAATGCAGGGCTGTGCAGGTGCTGGGTGAACCCCAGAGAGGCTGGGCGAGGAGCGACCCTGGGTAGCTGTGGGCCGGACAGTTACAAGGTGTCTGCATTCCACCTGACCAGAGTTGGGAGACTGGGAAGACCGTACTTTAAAAGTAGCATGAAACCAGCCCAAGAGTAAAGGCTATGCAACTTATAAATGTTTCAAAGAGAATAAGCTTATTCACGAGAAAATCATCTACTACAACAAAACTCAACATTTTAAATGGAGACAGACAACAAAATCAGACATTTAGCAAAATAGCATCATAATGTGCAAAGTATTTTTAAAACAGAGGAAAAACATGAGTCATAAAACCATTAGTAAAAATAGACTCCAAAATATGGATTTAGTAAAACAAAAAATTTTAAAGTGATTGAGAACATAATCTTGGATTTAAAGAAAAATCTATATATAATGAGGGAACAAATACAAAATCTCAATAGAGAAAAGAAAATTATTCAGAAAGGAATAAAATGGGAATTCTAAAACTGAAAAATGGAAGTCTACAACGTGAAATATTAACTGGATAGGCATGACAGAAGGTTAGTTGTCTACAGCTAACATCACACAAAACCGTGAACAAGACTGAATAGTTTCCCTCTAAAATCGAGAACAAAGCAAAGATAACCACCTCATAATTTCTATACAGCATGCACTTATCCAATGCCAAAAGGCAATAAAACAAAAAAGGCATGCATATTGAGTAAAAATGTAATAGTATGTATTTGCAGACAACATATTTGTCTCTCTAGAGAACCTCAAAGAGTCTATAACCAAACTCCTAGAACAAAGTGAATTTACTAAGGTTACAGGTTATGAGGTCACTATAAAAAAAATCATTAGTCTTTCTATATACTAGTATATGGAAGTTGAGAAAATGTTAAAACAACATAATTAACAATAGCACCCCACAATAAAATACATTTAAATCTAACAAAATATGTGCAAGATCTGTATGCAAAAGCTCCAAAACAGTGACAAAAGAAATAAAGACCTACCTTAATGAAACATTGTCCATTGATTAGAAGACCAATTATTTTTAAGACTTCAAATCTGCCCACATTGACCTATAGATCCCCAAAGTGTATTTTATAGATATTCACATGCCTATTCTAAAATTTATATGGAAAAGCAAATAACTATAATAGAAGAGCCAAAATAATTTTGAAAAAGAACAAAGTTGGAGAACTTACACTACCCGATCTTAAGATTTATTATAAAGCCTCAGTAATCAAGACAGTATGATATTGGTGAGAGGATGAATATATAAACCAACGGAAAAGAATAGTGATTCCAGAAATAAACCCACACATATGGTTAATTTTCCATATAAGTGTAAAGGCAAATTCAATGGAGAAAGAATTGACTTTTCAACAATTGGTGATGGAATAATTGGACTTTCTAATGCAAGCAATGAACCTTGCCTCATATCTCATGCCTTACACAAAAATTAACTCAAAATGGATCATAGATCTGAATGTAAACCCTAAAACAATAGAACTTCTAAAAGAAAATCTAGGAGAAAATCTTTTGGCCTTCACTGAGTTAGGCAAAGCTTTCTTATAAATGACACCAACAGCAAAATTCATAAAAGAATAAAATTAGTAGATTGGACTGCATCAAAATTTATAATTCTAGTCTTTAAAAAGCTGTTAGTAATATTTTTTAAAAAAACAGGCAACAGAGGTGGCTGGTTAGCTCAGTTGGTTAGAGTGTGGTGCTGATAACACCAAAGTTGTGGGTTCGATCCCCGCATGGGCCACTGTGAGCTGCACCCTCCTTAAAAAACAAACAAACAAACAAACAAAAACCAAGCAACAGATAGGAGAAAATATTTGACAAACACAATTCTGGTATAGGACTTGTTTCTCAATTATACAAAAACTCAAAACTCAAAAATTGTTTAAATGTGAAAAAAATTTGAACAGATACACTTCACCAAAGATATATGGGTGACAAATAAACATAGGTAAAGATACTCGGCATCACTGAACGCTAGGTAAATGCAAATTAAAGCCACAATCTGATGCCGCTGTGTGCTTATTAGAATGGCTACAATTTTTTAAAGGAAAAAAGACCCCACCCTAACAATATGGTGATGGAGAAGATGTGCCGCAACTGGAACCTTCACCTTTGCTGGTTGGAATGAAAAATGATACAACTTTGCAAAAACAGTTTGGCAGTTTCTTACAGCTTTAAAAATATGCTGACATCACAACCTGTCAATCCAACTTCCAGGTATGTATCCAGGGGAAATGAAAATTCACTGTCACACAAAAATCAGTATGTGAAACTTTGTGGTGGCTTTATTCATAACCACCAAAAATTGGAAATGACACAATTACTATTCAATCAGCGAATTCATAGACAAAACTGAGGTACATTTATCAGATGGACTGCTACCTAAAAATAGAAATAAACTCCTGATATATGAAACAACATGATGGCACTCTAAAGCATTATGCTAAGACGGCAGAGCTAGGACCTCAGTGAACCCACCTTCCCCGAAAAGCAACAACATTTCTAGCAAAATAACATTAAACCATTTCGGAACTCTGGAAATTAACTACAGGAAGAGAACAAACTGAAAAGCATCTATTCAAGAAAAACTACTGAACCTCAGTAACAACAGTGAGTCTGTGGCATTTTAAATGTGGGGCTGTTCCCATTCGCCCTCCCTCCCCAGCTCAGTAGTGCTATTCTGTTAAAAGGCTTATACCAAGAACACAGTTAGTAGTTTGACCTTGAACTACAATGTATAGGAAAATCACCATTCTCAGGGTTCTGTTGCTCTTTGATATGACTATGAGCTAGGCTCTGTGAATAAAGCCCTATGCCCAGGGTGTTACTGAAAAAAATAGGAATCTGCTGGTAACATCCCAGTTGCCTGAGGCTATGATTGCACTCGGGGCAAACAAAAACCTGGCCAAAAATGTAAAAGGAAGACCTGGATAACTAGAAAACTAAAGGGAACTTTGAAGAGCTCTGACACATTCCTGAGGATCTAAAAGGCTGTCTGTACAGGCACAGGGCTATATGCAGACGCAGGAAAGGCCAGAAAAGGAAAAGACTCTGTCACTCACCTCTGTCTGACCTTTAGCCTCTGCATAAGCAGAAAGTGAAAACGAGGGACAATTTTTAAACCACCTGAAGTTTGAAGGTGTTATTGCACTCACAAATAAACTTTACAAAGCATGGAGAATGTATGTTGAAGGCAATGAAGAAAATCTGATTGATTACTGGCTGAGCATTAAATTGTATTGACACAGGGCTGAACCCTAGGAAGCCAGGTTTAAAAATATAAAGGAGAACTTAAGAAAAAGTGAGCAGAGAACTCAGTGGATATACACTACAGGGAAAATGGAGTTAGCCTAGAAAGCCGCTAAACCAACAGGCAGCAAAAAGAAAAACAAAAGAAAAAAAAAGAAAAGAAAACCACCCAGCAACAACACCAATCCCTGGAGGGAGAAGAGTTGATGACAGAATTGTTACAATATGTTATTTAAAATGTCCAGTTTTAACAAAAAATTATGACACATGCAATGAAATAGGAAAATATAGTCCCTACACAGTGGGGAAAAAGCAGCCAACAGAAAACGTCCCTGAGGCAACCCAGATGTTGGATTTAGGAGACAAACAATTTAAATCAGTATAAATATGTTCAAAGAACTTTTAAACCCATGTTTAAAGAATTAAAGGAAATTATGACAACTATATCTCACCAAATAGAGACTATCATAAAGAGACAGACAAAATCAGAAAGAAAGAAAAAAAAAGAATCAAGTAGAAATTCTGGAGTTCAAAAGCATAATACCTGAAAGGAAAAAAATTCACTAGAGAAGTCCAACAACAAAATTGAACCCATATAAGAATCAGGGACAAAACATTTTAAAGGAATTAATACCAGTTCTGTACAAACTTTCAAAAAATAGAAGAGGAAACACTGCCCAAATCATTTAATTAATATAAGGCCAACATTTCCTTGATGCCAAAACCAGAAACAGACATCACAAGAAAAGAAAATGTGACATCAATATCTCTTATGAATATAGATGCTAAAATCCATAGCAATGTACTAGCAAACCAAATCCAGCAATATATAAAGAAAATTTTACACCATGACCAAGTGGGATTTATCCCACAAATGCAATTGATTCAACACCCAAATCAATTAATATAATACACATCAATAGAATAATGAACAAATACCACGTGAAAAAAACCCTTCATGATGAAAATACTCAACAATCTAAGAATAAATGGGAACTTCCTCAAACTGACAAAGAGCATCTGTGAAAAACCCACAATTAACATTATATTTAGTGGTGAAATTCTGGATGCCATCCTCATAATATCAGGACCAAAGTAAAAAAATGTCTGTTCTCACCATTTCTACTCAACATTGTACTAGAGGTTCTAGCCAGGGCAATTAACAAAGAAATAAAAGGCATCCGTATTATAAAGAAAGAAGTAAAATGATCTCTATTGCACCTGACATGATCTTACATATAGAAAATTCTAAGAAACTCACTAAAAAACTATTAGAACTTACAAATGAGTTCAGTAAGTTTTCAGGATACAAGATCAAATGCACTTCTGATAAAAATTTTACTAGAGAGAGAAAAATGACATTTTATAATAAGAAAAGAGTCAATTCGTCAAGAAGATATAGCAATCATAAAAACATATACACCTAACAACATCATTACAAAATACATGAAGAAAAAAATGAAAATTGAAAGATGGGAAAAAAAAAAAAAAGAAAACTGAAGATGGAAATAAAAAAATTCAACAAGAAAAGTTGGAGATTTCAATACCCAAATTTCAATAATGGATGGAACAATGCATAGAACAAAAAAATAGAAGACTTCAACAACACAAAACTAACTAGTCAGTGAACCAACTAAACCTAACAGAAATCTACAGAACATGCCACTCAACAAGAGTAGAACACACTTTCTTCTCAAGTGCACATGGGACATTTTCCAGAATAGACCATACATTAGGTCATAAAAATGTCTCAAAATGGAAGGGCAAAGATCATACAAAGTATGTTCTCTGATGACAATGGAAAGGAATTAGAAATCAATGAGAGAAGGATATTTGGAAAATTTACACATATGTGGGATTATACAATACACTCCTAAATAACAATGGATCAAAGGATAAATCACAAGGGAAATTAAAATTTATGTTGAGATGAATGAAAATAAAGCCACAACACACCAAAACTTATAGGATGTGGGGAAAGCAGTGGTCAGAGGAAAATTTATAGTTGTAAAGGCTTACATTAAAAAAAACAAGAAAGATTTTAGATCCATAACCTAACTTTTCACCTTAAGAAGCTAGAAAATAAGAGCAAATTAAATCCAAACCAAGTACAAGGAAATAAATAAATACTAGCGTGAATATTAATGAAAGAGAGAATAGGAAAACCAGGGAATTCAAATTAGTAAAATAAGGATTGAAAAAGGTCATTACTACTAATATTATAGAAATAACAGTATTATAAGGAAATGCTATGAACAATTGCACACCAACAAATTAGATAATCTAGATGAAGTTATTTTCTAGAAAGAAAAACTAGTGTCCTGGTCCAGTCCCAGTGTCAGGCAAACTTGTGCATCTGGGCTCAGGTGGGATGTTGAGTGCCTTCCCGACCCTCGTAACTCCACCTTGAGTCTATATGGTCGGTCTTGTGGGCGAGTTTCCTGTCCTTCTCTAGCAAAAGCAGACTTCAGTTAGGTATCAGTTTGGGATCCTGGGCCCAAGGTGGGTTTCTGCCCCCAGTAGAGAGGTTTTCTTTGTCCTTTTCACACAATGGGCTTTAGCCCGTGCCCTGGGGATGACAGATTTTGCTACCCATCCACCAGTAACTTAAGGCTTTTGTTGCTTAGGAGAGAAGGGATGGGAAAGTGGGTGGGACTTCACCCCCATCCCATAGTAGCCAGAAGTCATCTTCTCCACTCCTTTGCCAGTGAGGGGTCTCTCTCCAGTCCCGTGCCCTAACTCCAGTCTTGCTCCTGAACACCTGCAGGGTCCTACAAGAAACAATACTGAGTGAGTGTAAACAATACTCAGGTCTGTTTCCAGCCCCCTTGCGGCTCCCCAGCTATTCCAGGCTGACATTCAAGCGTACCCTTGCCCCCGTTAAATGTTAACTGCTTTCTTCTTACCTGGTTGCATGGTGGCCACACTTCCTGCTATGCTCTCCCACGGCGAGGCCAGTATGTGTCCTGGTCACAGGGGCTCGTCCATGTTTGCAATTCAGGTTACTAGGTTATGAATGACAGGTTTGACCTTTCCTGGCTTTTTCTCTTTATTAGAGTGGGAATGACATTCTTTGCAGCTCTCTACATCCTAAGCAGAAGCAGAACCCCAAATCTGGCCCAATGTGAGGGGACTGGGTGGAGAGGAGGAACAGAAATGAGCATGGTGCTTAGCAGAAGCCAGGTCATGTGGGTTCCAGGCAGCTGGGCTGGTCACCTGGGCCCTGACCACCAGGAAAGGGGCTCTTTGGAAAGACCACACAGGAGGACAGGTGAGGTGTGGGCCAGATTGAGAGGAAGGAATGGCTGGTATGTGCGCTGGGTGAGGAGGAATGCTGAGGTGGGCTCAGTCTTCTGGGACTTGAAACTCCCCTGGGACGTATCGGGCAGAGGCGCTCCCTGGAAATATGGCCATGGTTTAAGGCTCTGAGCTCCTGCTGACACATTTGTGGTCTTAGGGCTCTGAGCTCTCTCAGGACATCGTCCTGCTTTGGGACTATCAGATCCCTACGACAAGGGTTGCCTTAGGCTGGCCCAGAGCTCAGGGCTATGATTTCCCACAGGACAGGGTGACCGCAGTTGTGGAAATGCATGAAGACCAACCGAATGAGAAAAGCAAAGGCTCCTCTCCCCACTCTGTGAATAATGATGGACTCGTGTTGAGCACTTTATCCCCTGCCAGGTCCTATTCTAAGGCTTTCCGTGAATACTCTCATGTCACTGTCATGGCAGCCAACTGGGGCAGGTCCCGTTATCACCTCCCACGTACAGCCAAGGAAGCTGAGGCAGGGAGTGGCTGACATACCTGCTGCAGTGGGTTGAATGGTGGCCCCCAGAAGATATGTCCACGACCTTATCCCCAGAACCCGTGAATGTGACTATATTTGGGAAAAGGCTCTTGAGATGAGATGATCCTGGATTATCCCCGTGAGCCCTAAATCCCACAGCGAATGTGGAAATAAACAAAGACCAGCAGAATGAGAAAAGCCGAGGCTAATTATCGGGGAGCCTGATGCAGCTGTGGGCCTGGGGAAGGTGGAGGCGGCTCACCGACCCAGGGCGTCCTGTGTGGTTCACTAGTGGGCATATGTTGCTTTCTCTGGTTGGTCCCAAGATGGAAGCGGGGACAAAAACTGGGGCCACTGGGAGCCATTGGTCAGGCCCTGGTCATTGGGACCAGTTGTTACAGAATCATTGTTAGTTTCCTGGATGGACACGGGGGTAGTCCTCTGGCCTCCTGCGAGTCTGACTGCCAGGGGCCGGCTTCCCGGGCTCGGCTCCTGGGCAGGCTGCTCGGGCACTGGTCAGAGTTAGTCTTCACTGTGCTCTGGTCACTGTCCTTTGTACATTCGGTCTCTTGGGTCCATGTCTTCAGGGCTGTGTGCTCCATCAGAACAGGACCAAGTCTGTAGGACCACCATCTTCTTCAGGACAAGGCCATGTTTTAGGGTTTGGGCCCCCTCAGGACTCCTGGTTTAATCTCCGCATCTTCCTCAGGAGGGGGATAACTGTAAAACTGTGAGTTCCCACATGAAGGGCCCTCGCCTAGAGCCATGGGCAGGGCCAAGGCTGTGGGATCACCAGCTCTTTCCAGAGTCATGTGGCTCCGTGAGCTCCTTTAGGACCATCACTTCTCTCAGCACAGGGCCCAGGCCTTCGGCACGGTGACAGAACCCCAGTTCTCTGTCCCCAGCGCCAAAAATATCCCGGCTGCCAGCTGCTCCCAGAAATCTCCCTGGTGTTGCCTGATTCTTGGGGGTTTGTGTCTGGGCAGGTAGGGGCTGGGAAGGGGCTGTACCTCTAAGGCTGGGGAGCTGCTAGAGACCAAGGAGAAGCAGAGGTTTCAGTGTCACTCCCCAATCTCTCCCCAATCTGTATGGAGAACATGCGGTTCCAATCTCCCGTTTGGGTTTCAGTGCTTAGCACTTGGCAAGGATTTCTGCAAATCTTATGTCTTCCAAATAAACCCGGCTACAAGCTGAGGCTGGGAAGGGTTTTCCCCTCCACACTGACAACCCAGAGCACCCGTGGGGCCGGAACCGTAAGTGCACAGACAGCAGCTTCCCCAGATGTGCTCATCACTGGGGTTCTTTGCTTGAACCCCCACCGGGGGCTGCCTGACAGCAGCTTGTCATTCCATCATCCACACCCGCCTGGTGTTTTATCCAGGGGATACGGGGAGGGGATGCAGGTCCTTTGGGCTTGGGCCAGCCGAGAGGCAGATGGGGCTAGAACGAGCCACGAAAGTTCCACCCCTGACCTGCCCTCCAACTTCACAACTCACATTCCTTTGCGTGTGCGGGTCCTGCTGCCGCCACTGCCCTCTCTTTGCCCCTGGTGCCGTCCGTACCATATCTTCCAGAAGACCCAGAGCCCAAAAGACAGCGACATGTGTGAGCCCACCAAGCACAGGTGGTCACTTTTCTTTCAGCACAGGGAGTGGCCCTTCCTACAAGTGTCCTCAGTATCTCACAGTCAGGGAAACTAAACCTGTCCTTGCTCTGGGGTCATCATGGCACCTACCAACAGCCTGGAAGCAGGGTGAGGTGAGTGAGGCATATCATTTAACGGGGCTCCAAAGAACTCAGTAATGGAGACAAATAATACTTCAGCACAATGAATTAACAATTCAAAATTAATGCAAATATATCTATGATACACAAAATGTTGAAATTATAAATACAGGCAGGATCAGTATATCTGATATTTCTTTTGACCTCAGGCTCTCGCACACTCCGCTGCTGCCTAGGGCAGGAGGTGGGCACTCCTGGGTATCTCGGGCCATGAGTACATTGCATCACCCACAGAGACCTGACCCATGGTGGCCTGGATGGTGTTTGACAGAGATCCAGCACGGATCAAGGGTTCTGTGCATCTCTTGTGTCCATTTTTTGTATCTGCAGCCCATGGCTGGGTTCAGGACCTGTGAAATAAAGGGCCATGGGGTCCTCTTAACAGACCTGCGCATTGAACAGTGAAGGAAATAAAAGCCAGCGGAGCAGAGTTTATGCCAAGTCAGTGGCAAGGCCAGAGCAGGGCACAGGGCCAGCCTCAGCCAGGGCTCTCTCCGGGGTCTACACATAAATTGCCTTCCCTCTGAGAGCACCTTCCCTGTCCCCAGATGCTTCCCACATCCGAATCCTGCAAACCTCGGCCGAGGGCCCACCAGCGTTCCATGCAGCCCTATTCGTGGGGCCACCCCTGTCCCGTCTTAGGCCTCAGTGTCCTCATCTGTACAATGACCCGAGTCCCCTCCTGGAGGGACACAGCCCCTCTCTCTTCCCGCTCCCTTCTGTCCTCTAGCTCTCCAACCCCTGCCTAATTTATTTTGTTTATTTCATTGCAGTCTGTTCTAGCCACTCCTTGTATTTCCTATTCCAGCCCAGTCTATTTTATCGACCCAGGCTAATTGTATTTTATCCATTCATTCCATCCTATTTTATGGTTTCCATTCTAGAGTAGACATTCCATTCCCTTCTACTTTATTTATTTTATCCATTCCATCCTGTTTGGTCCACCCGGTCCCACTGTGCTCTATTTCGCGTCCTGCACGAAGTCCCGCTTGACGTTCTCTGGCATTCGTTGATGGTACAGTGGAAACATCCATTCTGTGAGCCACCTTCCCTGGGGCCCCGCTCACCGCCTTTCCAGCAAATGCCCACATGAGCTCATGTTTTGTGGCTCGGTTTTTTGTTTTTTTTTCAAGTCAACAACTGTGAAGGCAAAGCCAGGCCTGTCTTTCATCTGACAGCTTCCAGATCCAGCTCTGATCAGCACCCGTCCTCAGAGGTGTCTGCAAGATTTCAGCTACAAGCATTTGCCCAGCCAGCGGTCCTGGGACTGCGGCTTCGTGACTGTGAAGCGGGCAGAGCTGTAGTGGAGGGGGGGAGGGGACTGTGTATCTAGGGGCTTCACCTGCGTCTGGACTCTTCCTTAAGGAGAACGTTCTTCGGTGTCAGCTTGATCGTTTCTCACACTACCTGCCCCGTTCATTACCCACTTCCATAATTCTCACGAAATAATTAAGAAGCACACACGCATGAGCACACATAGGCAGGAGACCCCCAAGTTCCACACTGGAAAGCAAAGCCCATCCCTGGGCACCAGCTCCCTCTCAGAGGTTAAGGAGCCCAGAAGGCACTGAGGAGACCCTGTCACTTTACACTGCTCTCTTCGTTGTTGCAAAAATAGCTCTCTGGGAAACCGATATTGGTTTGTGTCCTTAACCGTTTTCTTCGCTATACAAATGTCTAGGTAGATATTTTACCAAAGAGATAATTTGTTGTTATCCTGCAATGACTTTTTGTCATTCACAGACACATTTTCATCAGTACACATAGCTCTAGCACATTTTAATTGACTGTATAATATTCCATTGAGTGGGAGTATTATTTTGTTGAATGGTTTCTGTGTTGACCTTTTTTTTTTTGCTCTGACAAATCACAGTCTGACAAACCTTCCTGTAAACATACCCTTGCGTAAACATTTCTGTGACTGTCCACTGGGAGGTGCTATTTCTTGGTTAAGGAGGATGCATTTTTTAAATGTATTAGATACTCCCCAATTGCCCTTCAATTCTTCCGTTGACTCAATCGTCCATCCTCTAGCTCGATGATCTTTGTAAAATGAATTGGATCATGTGATTCCTCAACATTAAAAATAAAGCGACCCACAAAAAAAGTCTCTCTGGAAATGGGATGGTTTTGTGCCCTGGAGGAACTAGGCTGTTGCATCAGGCCACAGACTTGCAAATTTCAAGGGACCATCCAGGCCAAGTGACTTGTGTGTCCAAAAGACCATCAGGAGCAAAAGTTCGTCCCTTTCACCCAGGGCTCAGTTCCCAAGGCCCCCCGGGTAGAGCCGGCTGGTCAGATCCAGGGCCCAGGGACTTTGAGGTGGGGCCCACCCGGAGTCTGGGCAGAGGTCCTGGCTGGCTGTTGGGGTGACCCCAGAGGGCTTAGCACTTGAGGAATCCATCTCTTTGCTCCTCAGAGCTTTGGTTTCCTTTTCTATAAAATGTAGAAAGTACATTTACCCCAGATGGTTTTCACTAAATGACAAAGAAGAATTAACTTGTGGCTTGGGAACACCAAAGGGCTGTCTGATTGTGCGGCATGCCTATCAATCACATAGAATAGGATCATTTCTATGACATAAAACAATGATTTTGATCTATCTGTTCCATCCTGCTTTGGTGTACACACTCATTCTGGTGTACACAATCCTTTCCTTTCCGGTTTACCTTTTTATTGTATCCACTGCACCTGACTTGGTCCACCCCATCCCTCTGTCTCTCTCTGGTGGATGGTGGCACCAGCAGTCTGTGGACAGGGACCGGGAGGGGAGGAGTGACTCAAGGCCTTGGGGGCATGGTGCTGGGGTAGACATCTGGCTGGGCAGGGGCAGGCGGCTGCCCTGGTGAGAGACAGACCACGTCTGTGTCCAGGGAAGTGAGAGGACAAAGCTGCCAAGAGTCCTGGGCCAGGCCCTGCCTCTGCCGTGTGCCCTAAACCAGCTGTGCTGGGAGTTGGGAGACTCTGCCAGGTTTGCACAAAGATTGCGGAGGGAGGCTGAGCTTCTCGTAGATGGTGGTACCCGAGCCCACTTGACAGCCACAGGCTGGACGCCTCATCATCTGGAGGCTGAGTCCCAGCCTTCAGGTGGGAAGAACCTGTCCTGAAGCCAGCCAGTGCAGAACCAGCCCTGAGCCTAGCACATAGTCCTGGGACGCCGAATCATGGTTACACAGACACTGGCTCAATGTCTGGTCCAGAACAGGTGTCCCCGACTTGCTCACCTCCCCAATGCCCAGCCTGGTCCAGGAAGCAGCAGTAGATGCTGGACTCGGGGTTGACCCACTCCTGGTGGCTGGGCTGGGCGCAGGATGTCCGGGGAGGGCCTGACTCTGCAGCAACAGCCCGACCCCAGTCGGGTATCTCCTTCTTACACAGAAAGTTCTTGGGCCCATTCACCGGGGGGAGGGGGGGGTCTCTGGACACAGCACATGGGGGCTGCCTCCACCTCAGCCCAAGGGGGATGACAGTGGCTGACCTTCCTGAGTAGCATGTTAGCAGAGCAGCCCCTGCAGGGGCTTGAAATTGGTTGAGCCCTCCTGGTGCGGAGAACCAATTTTCACCTGGGAGAAAGTGAGAGGAGGAGGGGTGCTGCCTCTTGAAGTGCCAAGCACCCCCCATCCCAGTTGTATCTGAAAGGCCAGAAGCAGCCCACCTCCCAGCCCAGCTGAACAGCAGGGGTGCTGAGGCTGAATGGGCTCAGCTGGCCCTGACATTCCTGGGCTGCACATGCCACACCCTCTGTGGGTCTTCGTTTCTGTGCCTATAAAACGAAGGGCTGTGTGGACCCTCCGAACCCTGGAAACTTGCTCTGAGGCTCCCTCTTCAACCTCCCCCCCACACCCCACACACACCAGCCTGCTCTGAGCTTAGAACGCTCAGCCACTCAGCAAAGCTCCTGGGTCCTGGGACACCTGCTCTGTTCCAGGCACGATGCCGGGTGCTGGGTCTCAGATGTGAGGCCCACCTTGAGGGGTTAGGTGGACTGGGGCTGACTACACCGACTGATAAGTATGGGGGGAAGGCGGGAAAGTGCAGGCTGCAGTGGGAGCTCTGTGAAGGGGCATCTGGCCCAGGCCAGAGGCTGTCACTTAGTCATTCAACAAACACTTAGTGAGTACCTTCTATATGCCGAGCTTCCTAGGGGAGAGACAGCCAAGGACCCTGGCTTCCTGGAGCTGACATTCTAGTGGGTGGGAGGCAAAGGTACACAGGTGAACAAACAAGGTAATGTCAGGCACAATCACTTCATGAAGAAATACAAAATGAGGAACGCTTGGTCGTGTGGCCACGGCTGCTGGGGCAGGGCGCTCCTCTAGATAGG
This sequence comes from Rhinolophus sinicus, assembly GCF_057876585.1. Lineage (NCBI taxonomy): Eukaryota > Metazoa > Chordata > Mammalia > Chiroptera > Rhinolophidae > Rhinolophus > Rhinolophus sinicus. The sequence continues at coordinate 198,699,355 of NC_142503.1, read as the reverse complement.
GTGGTCAAGGAGGGCCTCCTTGAGGAAGTGACAGCTGGGCAGAGTCCCAAATGGCTGTCCTGGCCACGGAGTCAAGGCCAGCAGGACTTGCTGGTAGATGGGAGTGGACAGCCAGCAGTTTCAGGAGCGCCACCTGGATTTGTGGTCTAAGCAAGCAGCTGGCCGTGGTGCCATTCGCTACAATGGGAAAACTGGGGAGTAACCGGGTTTTAGGGAGTGTTCTCTGGTTTTGTCCTATTAAGTCGGGGACACCGAGGTTTGGGGGTTGGCATTCCTCCCCTCTGAGAGACGGGCTTGATGTCCCCTCCTTAGTGTGGGCGCTGAAGTCTGTGACTTGATTCTAACAAACTGTAGCCCGACGTTGGATGGTCTGTCTTCCCCACTGAACCCCGCCCGGAAGGTGGGCTTCAGTCTTCTCTCTCTTCCGCTGTGTGGAAGGAAGGAGACGGGGTCTCCTCCCCAGGACCTGCCCTTCTTGGGGCCTCAGTTTCCCCCTCTGAAAGCCACCAGTGTGGGCTTGATGTCCTCCCTCAGACTGTCATTCTCTGTGCATTTTAACTTTGCTTTTGAGCTTGGTCAGCAAATTGTTCCCGATCTCCTTTCTGTTTTGAGAAGCCTTCTTTCCCTGGTGAATGCAATTTTGAAGTTTTTCCCTTCCATTATATTTTTTAAAAAATGATCTAGTCTTTCAAAGTAGCCTTCTATTTTTACTTTTCCTTTGGCAAGATAATTTCTAGCCCTTTTCTCACCACCCATGTCAATTTCCTTTGTTAATTTCCAAGCCTCTGCTTTCTGCAAGGGCCTCACCTCTTAGTACTTAATTGATTTCTTCTATCGCATAATTCCATGGTTTCATCAATAAGCAATTTTAGACCCACTGTCAATTTCTATTTTTTATACCACATGGTTGCTCAGAGGTGAGTACTCAGATTAGACACAAAATGAGCTTTCATTATCTCGCAGATGTCAATTTTCCCCCTGGCCCCTTTCATTGAGGCAAGACTATCTTGGGGACTCTCTGTTCTCTCTTGTAATTATTCTCCATTCTACGCACTCCCCTGACTTCAATCCTGCGGGTTAAAAGTGTAAATTAACACGTCTCCTGGTTCAGATGTTATTTTAACATTCAGGGATTTTATGCGGGCACTCACACTTTCCCACAGTACAACCTCCCATAAATCTGGACCATGCCGCCCAGGGTGATTTTATTTACATTCGTGGGATTTTTCTTAGCTCCGACAAGCCCCTTTGCCTGCTTAGCACTTCCATTATTGCTGCTCCTCTCCACACATGGTCAGGTCCACATGTGGAGGGGGTGGAAGTTAGAAACAGCCGCGGCCAGAGGCTGAAGACCATGGTGGGCATCAGAAGGCCTGGGGAGCTGGCTTGCTGCAATCAACACCAACATCCTGGTGCCCTGCTTTCAGCAACGGTTTTAGACATGGCCAAGATCCTGCAGACTCTGTTACACTTCTTACCACCTAGAGGAGAAACCTGTCAAAAACATTCCGGAGAGCGCTCAGCTGGTATTGACCGCCCCACCTCTGCCTCTCCAGAGAGGGGTTAGTACTGAACAGAGTGAACAGCCAGCAAAGCAGACACACGTACAACCTGCCCGTGATCCTACCTGCCGGGGGCTCTTGGTGCATGGAAACCATAGTTTCAAAGATGATAATGCCTACCGCAGATGGCATGGGACAGTGTTCTGCCCATTATGTCTGTTCCTGAGCCACAGGATGCCACTCAGAGAAGCTGCAGCCCAGCCCAAGCCAGGCTCTCAAGAGTGGGCAGGGGCACCCACAGCCCCCAGGGCCACCCCCTCTGATGCTCTCACAGTCACCCCTGATGTCCTTTGCATGAAAGAGGCTTCCTGTGGCCTGCCTTTGTCTCAACCATTTTTGCAAGATGAGCCATCAATCTGCATTGAAAATCAGGTACACCAAAAGCATCTGCGTGCTCCCCACAAAAAGGTGGGTGAGCACATGGGGGTGACATTTACAAGGACTCTCAGGGAAAACGTCCATCCGGCCACAGTGCCAAAGTCAGCCATATGCCTCCTGACCCATTGGTTTGACCCATCTCATTGTCACCTCACTCACATAGACTGATCATGTTTCTCTCTTTCTCTTGGCTACTAGGAAGCTCAGTAAACACGACCTCAAGGCAGGCATTCGGTGAGCCCAGCCTCGGGTCTGGCCCCATTTGCTGCCCCTGACGACTTCTTCTCCTTGCCTCTTCTTCCTCATCTACCTCCCATTCATTCGTCTATTCATTCCCTTAACTGAGCACAGCCTCGCGCCTGGCACTGTGCAAGGGGCTCGGTCACAGCAATGGCTCAAGGAGGTTATAACCTGGTGACATTTAAGAGTCAACAAGTAAATAAGCAAGACCATTTCAAAGTAGTGATAAGCGCTGGGACTAGAATAAAAGAGGGGCATGGAATAGTAACAGGCTCAGGCAGGGGCTTGTGCAGGGGTGGGGATGTGGACAGGGGAGCTCTTTTTGAGGAGGCGACATTTTAGCTGGAAGCTGACTAATGAGAAGGAGCCAGCTGTGGCGCAAGGAAGGCAAAGCCTTATACCCAGAAAGGACCTCAGGTGTCTTCCTCAGTAGCAAGATGGTCTGGGTGGTTTGAGCCAGGGACGGAGGAGGACAAAGGCATCAGCAGGGACCGTGCAGGCTTTGCCACTCCTTGTGTATTTTAGGTAACCTCATTCACACCCTTCCTGAAATCCTCCTCTGGAATGAATAAATGAGTCAGCAAATCCGTATACAAACTTGTCTATATTCAACCACCCTGTGCCTTTCGATCCCCCATCAGCAGTTTGTGCGACGTGTGTGTGTGTGTGTGTGTGTGCGCGCGTGTGTGTGCGTGCATAGCACAAAACGACAGTGTTCATCTTAACAGAACAGGAACCTCAGCAATGCTTCCTCGGGCTGCTGTGGGGATGCTGAGTTAACCTGGCAGTGGGCTGAGAACAGGGCCTGCCCCTCGGAAGGGCCTCATACATGTCAGCTCTCGTTACTGCCCTGAGTACATCTGACATGTGGGACTGCTTAGGGAGGGTGTGAGTCTGGACACAGCTACTGACATGATTAGTTACATAAGATGTGACAGTGCCTGTTTCTGTGGACATCTGGCAGGACATATATAATCTAATAAGAATCTGTAACCTCTTTAAAGTTCATGAAGTGTTTCCCCAGCTAGTCTCTCATTTGATTGGAGAATGACCTCAGCTTATGAGAACCCTCCTTACGGTAAACGGCCGCCATGCAGATGGGTTTTCCTCCCATTCTGGGATTTGGTGAGGGTCCACATCCAGCAGCCAAGGAAGGTGGCCAAGGGTGTCCAGAGGCTGGGGCCTGGAAAGGGGATGTTGGCTGAGTTGGGCCATGGGGGCTGCAACCACTATCTCCAGGGTCTCTTTCTGGGGACAGGGGAGAATGAGAAGGTATTTTGCTCTACAGATCTGAGCAGGAAAAGGGGTCTCACAGAAAGAGACCTCATCTGGTATAACGAAAGACTGCCTGTCACCCGGCGCTGTTCTCTAAGAGGTGGATACCGGGCAGCTGGCGAGGTGGTGAGCTCCCTGTCTCAGAGGCTGCAGCAAGACCCTGATGCCTAGAAGCCTTGGCCTTGGATGAGGATCCAGGGTCCCAGGGTTTAGGGACAGCCAGGGTCTGTGAGGCTGAGTCTGCAGACCAGGGGCTCTGGTCTGGCTTTACCCTTCTCACTGTGTATAGTCCTGCAGAACCCTTCCCCGTCCTGGGCCTCGGTTTCCCTGTCTGAAAACTTATGGGGAGGAAACAAGGTGGCCCCTGAGTCTCCTTCAGGCTCCTTCTTGAATTCCACAGAACAATGGGACTCTCATGGCCACAGTGTTCAAAGAAGAGTTTGCGACATTGTCAGCCCCTCAAATGAAGAAGCAAGGGGTCCCGTGGACGCGTGGCCCTGGCTGCGCCTGGCAACCTCAGCCGTGCACATGCAGGAAGCACTGGGCTTGGAGAGGCACACACGCCAGTCTTTGCTTCCCAGGGCAGAAATCTCGGGGCTCAAGGCCAAGCTGGAATCGGAGGAGACCCTTGTCTCTTCACATTCTCCTCGCCGCATGGGCGTCTAATTGACCACAGGACAGTATCTATGGCGTGTATACAATAAACATTACTTCAGCCGTCTGGAACCGTCCTCCTGCCGAGCTGTCCATCGCCGCAGTGGCCCCCGGCCAAGTGCTGGGAGGAAGCCTCGATTCAGGGCCGAAGCAGGGCTCTCTCCTAGCACAGCGTGACCTCCCTGTTGGCCAGCACGGCCCCCATTTCTTCCCTGAATTGGCTTCTTCTTCACAGGTCACTCTGCAAAGGCCTGTGAGGAACAGCAGGGAACAGGTCCCATTTCCTCCTCGTGACGGGGAGGACCGTGGAGCAGAGAGCTCAGTTGAGGCAGGGACTCAGAGAGGCAAAGTGACCACCCCAAGGTCACACAGGAGCCACTATCAAACCCTGGGCCTCCTGTGTTAGTGTCCTGTGGCTGTCATAGAAATTACCACACACTGAGACACCTAAAACAACAGAAATGTATTCCCTCGGGACTCTGGAGGCCAGAAGTCGGAAATCCAGGTGTCGGCAGGGCCACACTCCCCCTGGAGGCTCTGGAGGGGGGGGGGGTCCTTCCTGCATCTTCAGCTCCTGGGGACTCCTTGGGTTCTGGCCATATCACTCTGATCTCTGCCTCTGCATGGTCTCTTCCTACATCTGTCTCCTCATCTATACTTCACAAGGACCTGTCATTAGATTTAGGTCTACCCGGGATGACCTCATCTCAAGATCCTTTGTTGCATCAACTAAGACCTTATTTTGTAATAAGGTCACACTCACTCACAGGTTCTGTGAGTTAGGAGAGGATGTCTCAACCCAACCTACCACACTTCCCAAGCGCATATTCCTGGTAGGACCCATTATGTTGGGAGGAAAAGCCTGTAGGCTCAGCAGACAGGCTCTGTGTGCCAGCCATGGCCACGGCCAACAGCAGCACTGGCACCACCCGGCCCGCTCTGAACCAGCCCCAGCCTATATTCCTCGCTCCCTCGAGGGCACCTGGTATTTCCAGCGTTTGGCTTGGTAGAGGGTTTGGCGGGGGGGGTGGGGGGGGTTGTTAAGGGGCTGATCCCAGGTTGGGACGTGGTTTCTGTGGCGGACAGAGTTGCAGAGCAGAGCGTGGCTGTGATCCGGCTCTCCGCTTTCTGCCCGTGAGCCCTATGGGCACACTCCCCTGCCACATCCGCCAGGATGCTGACGGTGCAGGCTGACCTTGGCCCACACAGGGCTCGGGGTACCTAGAGCAGGAACAAGCTTGATTCCGTAGTCACAGTCCATAAGTGGGGTCCGTCGGGCTGCTGTCTGCACCGAAGCCACGGCCAAGCCCTACTTGGACACTGACCAGCCCAGCAGCTCCTTGGGGGCTCAGGACCCCGGCCTGGGAGGCTTCAGAGGAAAACATGAGCTCATGAGTCCAGCAGGAGAAGGCGCCAGGTGTCTTCCTACGATTTCTCTGTGCCATTATCCTCCCTCAGTGCCAGCTGACATAAGCAGCTGTCCTATGTGGTGGGGAGACATTCAATAAAGCATTCTTCAAGGAAGGCCCAGGGTCTGGAAGATTTGAAACACCCTTGCACAGGAAGCAAGCCCCGATACCTGGCCTGGTGTGGTGGTGGTGGTGGGGGGTGCAGGTCTGGATGTTGACTTATAGAAGATTCAGGGGCCCGGGGGTGGGTGGGTGACCAAAGCAAGTAGTCAGGAGGCCAGGGCTGTTTGAGCGTTTGAGTGTTTGTTTGCTGGGATTGTTTAGGATGAAATTTTTAGAGACTTTGAAAAATTGAGACATGACGTATACAGAAAAGTGCATAAACCTTAAGTGTGTAGCTCGACGAATTTTTCCTCCCTAGACACTCAGACAATCTCCACACAACCACAGAACATTCCCAATGCCCAGGGAGGCCCCAACCCTTCAGTCAATGGGTCACAGTGAAACTAAGGACAAAGATTGGTTCCGCCTGGTTTTGAGCAAATAGAAATGGCCGCGTGGATGATGCACCTTTTGTGTCGGCTTCCTTAGCTCAACAGCAGGTCCAGGAGATCCACCTGTGCTGTTGCCTGTCGAGCATTTGACCTTTTTCTTTGCTGTATAGTATGCCAGGCTCCTCAGGCTGTAACCCAGGCAGCTGCTCCCCACATCCCTGCCCCCCGCAGCACTGCCCACCCACCCAAGCACTCAGACAGCAGACTGAGACTCAGGGTGCAGTGGAATTGAACTCACCTGTTGGCTCCCCACCCAGGTTGAATGACCACCATCTGGCAAATCAGGGCATGAAAGCCACAGGTAGAGGCCAGGTGGCTGACTGAAGGGGCATCCCGGGCCCCCCCGGCACAGGTCGAGCCCTCCCTCTGTGCTGGGCCTGCTCTAGAGCTGCTTCCCACAAGCTCCTCCAGGGTCTCAGAGATGAAGGCCCCGGAATTCATATCATATCCCATCCTATCCCACAAAACCTGGACACCACTTGTCACTGGAGAGGGAGGGAGGTGCTTCGTGGCCAGGCCCCAGCTCCATGAGCCGGAACTCATGGTCACAGCACCTTGTACCGCTTAGGAGCTGGACGCCAAGGGCAGCTTCTGTGCTTCCTGAATCTCAGTTTCTCTATCTGGAACACGGGTATGGTTATGGTGACAATTAAATTAAAGAAGATACTAATTTTAAGTGCTTAGCACAGGGCCTGGCACCCCCTGAGAGCTTCCTGTGTGGTCCTTTCTGCATTTCACTTGGCGGATCATAGTTTTTCTTCTAAAGAACCTCCCCAGCGATATTTTGCTCTCTACTTCTTTTCCCCCAGTTCTAGGGAAAGTTTAAATAATTGACTCCGTCATCACACAGCAAATAATAATGATTTGAGTTCAAATTCAGTGCTTCCCACCACTCCTCCTCCTCCCCACTCCCGGGGGCTAAGACGTGGCCTCTTCTCCCGTGTGAACCCCGCAAAGGGCTAGGGGACCTGCAGGGAGGTGGGCTTCTCGGGGGGGCCACCTAAGTCTCCCACCCTTAGAACACCCACCCCTCCCTGCTCACTCTCAGCAAGCCCCCTCCCCCGCCGAGGTCGTGCCCTTGGGTCATTGTGCTGATTAATTAATTACTGGAAATGGTGCCTTCCCTGGGGTTGCTGGTGGGACTGTGGGGTGTGTGTACGTGTGCACGCATTGTGTGTCAACAGAGGGAATATTCATGAACTTTGGCGACCGTGGTTTTGGAAGACAGATCTGGATTTCTGAGGGAAAAGACACTAACAAGACCTCGGTGGCCAGCCAAGTCCCCTCGCTGGCCTCTCGAGCAAGGGCCTTGAATAAGGAGCCCACACAATCGGGGGCATCCGGGGCTCTCAAGAAACCTGGACATTCCGGGGCTAAGTATTTGGTTTCTGCCCACGAACAACTTAATGAGGGTTTTCAGAAAGGCCAGATCGCCCCGGGTGAGTGGCTGATCTAAAAAAATAGCCTCAGCTGGCACTTGGGCAGGAGAGGTTTAAAAATAAAAACAGCCTTCAAAGAAGGATGCCTGGGTCCCTGGCCTGAAGCATTCCCATGGCTGGGGGACCTGTTCCCCAGGGAGCCTCTTCTGTGCCTCGCAGCCAGCAAGGATGCAGTGGAGGCACTACGGACTCCCGGGTGGCAGGGGGAGCCTCAGGTGAGCGCCTTGCCCCCCCGGGCCCCTCCCATGGGCACCCTTCTTCCACCCTGGACAGTGGGGAAGTCCCATGCTCAGCCAGAATTCTGGGGCCACAGAACAAGTGTGAAAAGTCCACTCTCAGACCCTCCCCTGCAGCCTCTCTTCTGCCTGGAGCCCCCGCTCCCCTCCACCTGGCCGGCCACAACCTCCCGAGCTCCCACAACACTGTCCATGTAGGAAAAGACTCCCTTGGTAGCCCCCAAACCTGAGAGGCAAGACTGGTTCTGGAAGGAATGTTCTAGATGAAAGGGTCATCTCGGACGCTTGGTGGCATTTTGCACTGGGTCCAATAAAAACGACAAGGAAGAGTTTACTCAAGACTATTGTAATAGGGGAGAGAGAGTGAACCCCGAAGGCAGCAAAGATTGCTGGGAGCAGAGTGGGGTGTCAGCGGATGGGAAATTACTAAGAGGAGCTTGGTCAGATATGATGGTGGGGGATTCTCGCCAAAGTGACTTAGAAAGATTCTTTGCGAAAACTCGGCTTGGCAGGGTCAAGGTGGGGCTGCAGGCCAAGGTCAGCGCCTACATAAGAAGAGGGCGCAGACGATCCTGACTAGACGCTGGGATTCACTGCCCTGGGGCCCAGTTGCTTTCTTGGTTCCCCCAGCACCTCTGACGTGGCCTGCAGACTTCCACAGGAGTGTTGAACGGAAATGAGAATGAGGGGAAGCAAACACTGGGTCCCCTGGGACACTCCCCTGGAGCCCGACCGTTCCCCAGGCACCACTCGCTGCAGACCTTGTCCTCTGCATGGCCCTACATCTCTGGGTTCCTCTGCTTTATTCTCCCGGGACAAGCTCTTGCTCTAACATTTCTAATCTGCCCCGATTCCCAGCCCTCCTCGCTTCCAGGCGTGGACACAGACTTGTCCTCAAAAGGGTTGTGAATGAGAGTGACGTGGGAGAGTTCCAGGTTGGGGTTGCACCCTCCCCACAACCACATTCCCCATCAGCCAGCTGCACACAGAGGACTCTGATGACCCAGGGGGTGGCAGAGCACCAGCATGGAAAGGACCTGGGTTGCCTCGAACTGTTCAGGAAGCAAGACATGACAGTGTTATAGTAAGCCACCGAAATTTGGAGCTTTTGTTTGTTTTAATCTGCCATAATTTCCCTACTATGGCACAGTGTAATAATTCATCTCTAGCTGACCCTGAGTCTGGTATATTTTCTAAACCCCAGTTGGTAGGGTATTCCTACCTCCTTAGACTCTCCCCAGTACCTGGCTTATCCCCAGGGGACATCACCTTTCTAGACCCCAGTGTTTGTGCACTGGCTTCCCTGACCACACTGGAGGGTCCACAGAGTGAACACGGAGTCCTGGGGCCGGCACAGGCTGTCCCATGGTGGCGTCCCTGCTTGTCTTTGCTGTGCTCCTCCTGTCCAGCCTGCAGCTAGTGGACGCCTCTGTCCCTTTGTGTACTTACGTATTCTTGTGACTTTCCTGGGAAGAAGTTTCCCTGACTGCTCTTCGCACAGATGTTTTCCACGACCAGCAGCATCATTGGCTTGCTCTGTAATCACCTGGGAGAACTGGTCATGGCGTCGCTGTCCTCTTGTCTTCCGTTCTCCAGCCACCCAGCTCTGAGTATTCGGGAGAAATCTGGCTCTGGAAGAGGAAGCAACCCCTTCAGAAGGTTCTAGAATTTAGAAAGCTGATTTTCCTTGGGGCTGCGCTGTGGGGAGAGCAGGGGGCAGAGGGAGAAGCAGGACCCACAGCTTATGTCCTGGGCCTTGCCTCTGCACCCGATGCTGGCAACAGGGCAAGATGGGGAGCAGGGTAATGGTGGAGCAGGAGGCTCCTTCAGAGGCTGGCTCTGTGTTCCTGCCCCAGCTCGACCACAGATTTGTAGAATCCCCAAATGAGGGAGACTGCAGAAGCGAGAAGAACAGTTGGTGCCTGTCCCCGTTGGGCTGGGGGATCATTCGGCTCATTTTCAGATGATAAAACTAAGGCTGAGGGAGGTCCAGTCACTGGGAACATAAGACTCATGGGGACAAGTGATCTGGCCAGGACACTTTATCAGGTGCTTCAAAATGGATGCAAACCCCACCTGCTCTGGTTCCCCGGCTCTTCCCCTGACACACATGTTGCTGAGGGCCTGGGGGCTGAAGCCCTGGCCTCCATCTCTAAGACGGGGACACCAGCCAGTATCAGGTCCGGCCATGCCCAGCTTCTCCAGGCTCCAGATCTGTGGCCACTGCGCCCCCAGGACCCTGCTCTCCTCCCACCGCGTCCTCCCTTCTTGCTTAAGCTGGTTTAACTTGGTCTCTGTACCAGGCAATCAAGCTCTGAACCTGAGACCCTGCCTTCCTGACCCTCCAGGATGGCCGCTGTGCACTCGCGGGGGGCTGTGCATGCAGGAGGGTGGGCTCGTTCCAAACCAAGACGGGATCTGTCTGAAAAAAATGGGACTGGGCCAAGGTCAGAAGACGTTTCTACCATTGCAGGTTCCATCTGTACAGGTTTTACGGGATACATAAAAACAGCAACAGATATTCCTGTGAAAAGGAAACAAAAAGAACAAGAAAAGCCGACTCCTTCTCAAAGCCTATTAGGAAGACAGCATGACACGATAATTATTTTAGTGGATCGATGATGCAGAGAAAAACATCCCTGCATGTCTGTGGGGACTCTCCCCCACATTCTTGTGGAGACACTACTTTGTTCCAAAGAACAAAGTTTCAATAGTTTGTAGGCGAGAACTTGATGAAAATTTGACATTTGATAAGAAACTAATTTTGGTGTGCCTTTTTAATACCTTAAAACACTGAAGTAATAAACAACATCTACAAATGTCAAACTTTTCTATTTTGATTATGTTGCTTTGATTTTTATCAACATTTTTTTATTAAAAATCCACTGTAAATGAAATAGAGAAGGGGAGGATAGGCACAAGAAGATAAATTTTACAATTTATCGAGATGTAAGCGACAGCATCTCATTTTTTTTCAGCACTGGGGATTGTTATTATTTTTTTGTCTTGCTGCAGTTATTGTGATGTTTTTATCTTTGTCTTTGAGTCTGGGAAACTGGCGGCACTATGGGAACTGGGATTAAATTGCAGAGTGAAGGTGGCTTTCGGCTCAGCCGAGCAAGACGGGCCAGTGTGGGCCAGGGACTACGACCTGCTTGGATTCTCTAGCCCTTTGGGCAGCTACAGGAGAAATGTGGTGCTACCTCCTCCCGGAAGCCTCCTATAGGACCATTCCCCTCCCCTGGCTGGTTCTGAAGTTCCCCTTTGGGCCCCCAAGTAATTCCCCCACCATCAGTTCCCCCAAACCCACTCTCCATTCTGAGTTTCTGTGTGGAATTGAGGTCTCCTTCACAGTGCGATGTTCCTCCAGGTGGGGGGGTCTGACTCAGTCTGGGCGCCCTGTGCCCAGCATGAGGTTTTTGTGGATGCTTGAAGGAGCGGGGGATGGTCCATGGGTGGATGGTGGATGGCTGGATGGTGGATGGAAGGATGGATGAGTGGACGGACAGAGATGAATGGATGAGTGAAGGGCAAATGGAGGAATGCTCAGTGGATGGATGAATAGATGGATAGATAGGAGACTGGATGGATGGATGGATGGATGGATGGATGGATGGATGGATGGATGGATGGATGGATGGGGTAGGGAGGAAGAGAGAGGGAGAGTCAGATTCTCCACTGGTTGACAATTTTAGGATCATGACCTTTCAAGGCGTTAGCCCAGGCTTAATGACTACTGAAAACCCTCCCAGTTCTGATTTTTTTCAGCCTTCCGATGTCATGAGCAAAATGAAAGAGAGAGAAAATAGTTTCAAGTGGCCTTCACGTGCTACTGAGAATCAGTCACCTATAAGAAGAACAACCAAAATAACCACTTTCATATTCCTTCCTAATGTGCAAACCTATTCATGACCTCATTTAACCCTTACAAGAACCAAGAGGTGAGAATAGTCCCATTTTAGACAGGGAAACTGAGATTCAAAGAGGAAGGGGCTTGCCCCAGGTTAGACAGTAAGTGACAGCGTCCCTGCCTGCAGGCAGCACAGCTTGCTGGGGCTGGGGTGGGAGGTGGTGAGAATTAGCTCAGCATTAGTTTCTGCAGTTTCGTGGGGAAGAAGGTGGAGCCAGGGATTCAGAGAGTATCAAAAGTCTTGCCTGAGACCGTGACTCACAGCGTGACAGGGCTTGTGCATGAATCCCGAGAGTCCAGGCGGGCAAGTCCACCGGGCACGGGTCATTGTCAGGCACGGATTCCTCGGGCCAGTCCCTGAGAGCCAGCTGGACCCCGGTTTGCACACAAAGGTGGCAGCAGCACTAACAGACTCCCAGTCGCCGGCATCAGAATCTGTGACTCCTTTGAGACCCTTAGGGTTCTCTCATGTCAGAAACCTCTGTGCTCTTGAACTCCCAAAACCTTTATGATCAGAGAACGCAACTTGGAAATTCCTTCAACAGATCTCTGAGCCCACTGGTTGCACCGCAGTTAAGGGACAGTTGGGGGCAGGGACCAGGAGGGACAGCACCACCACAGTCCCACAGGCGTTTCCTGCAGAGCCGGCCCCGTGAGACACACCAGGGAGGTGGGGCAGCCTGCCCTGGGCAATTGCTCCTCCCAGGGAAACAGCCTTAGTTTTTCCGTCTTTACACAAAATTACCTGCATCTCCAGCTTTCAGAAGCTCAGATCCTGCTTTTAGCTAATTCAGTAAATTATTTAAGTTTGCACAAAGACCCGGTTGCCTGCAAGATGAGGCTGGGCCAGGATTCTCCGCAGACGTGTTTTTGGAGGTCTCTAGCCTGGGGGCTCCGTTTAGCCCACTCACCAGCTCTTCCTCTGTACTCCTCCGTCCCCAAGCCTGCCTGTGGGACCTGTTACAGCAGGTAACTCGTACATCACCGGTCAGGCACCACCCCAAGCATGCCAGTCTGTGCGGACCTGGAGTAGAGCCACAAACGTGGTAGTTGAAAACAACACAAACTTACAATCGTACAGTTCTGGAGATCAGAAGTCCCAAATGGCCTCACTGCACTAAAACCATGGTGGCGGCAGGGCTGGTCCCTTCTGGAGGCTTCCATATTCCTTATCACTCCAACCTCTGCTTCCATTGCCTTCTGCTCTTTTCTCTGACTCTGAGCCTCCTGCTTCCCTCTTCCAAGGACCCTTGTGATGACATTCGTCCCCGCAGCCCTGCGATCTGGGATCATCTCCTCCTCTCAAGGTCCTTCACCTTAATCACCTCTGCAAAGTCCATTTAACATGCGAGGTGACATAGTCACAGGTTCTAGGGACTAGCACGTGGGCATCTTTGGGGACCATAATGCTGACAACCAAAGGTGGCGTCCATGAGGGGAGCTGTGGGCTTGGTCCTGTCAGCTCCCGGGGCAGTAGGTCCCCCGGGGCCCTGGGTTTCTGCTGTGGACTTCTTGGTCCTCAGCTCCCCTCCATCTCCTGGCCGCAGAGCCCCGCCTGCACCCACACGTGGGCCTGCACACCCTGGGGGCAGCTCAGCTGCTGGCCCCAGCACATGTGGTCCCTGCTGGAGCATTGTGGGCGGCGACAGGGTGGGCTCCTCCCAAGGCCACCTTGACACAGCCACAGCAGGACAGTAGGCCAAGCTCCTAATGGGCCCTCATGGGCCATAAATTGTCCTTATCCCAGAAGGGCAGGACAGCAGAGCACATTGGAGGAGGGCACAGACAGGGCCCAAGGATGACAGGCCTGGGGAGGGGTTAGCAACAAGGTGAGAGAGAAACCTGAGGGCAGAAGAGACTGAGGATGGACTGAAATCAAAGTTAGGAATTCATTTCTTAACTGTCTCCTCCCTCCCTCCATTCTCTGACTGTCCCACACTGTGCTAGGGCCAAAGGCTCAAAGATGACAGCCCTGCCATCCCGGGGTGTCCAGGCCAATGGCAGGTATCATGGAAGACGGTCAGTGTGGCCAGTGGCCACGGAGAGGCTGTGCTTGGGTGGAGAGGAAAGGTGTACTGGGGAGCTGGCACTGGAGCCAGTTCTTGAAAGATAAAGCAGGGCTTCCCAGGTGGAGGGAGGAGAGGGAAGGACATGGCAAAGGGCATGGAGGTGGCCCTTCACTGCCACCACTGCCTGTGGCTGAGCAGTCTTTTCCAGAATGCCCTTGGGCAGACACTGGCCTTGGGGGAGGTCAGGGGCTCACGCCCAGAGGATGGTCGTGGTGTTCCAGGATCGGGGAGGGTGGCTGGCCCAGAACGCCCTGGACCGGGCATCTATTTTTAAACCCGAGCAGGGCCTTTTTTGCCGTCTCCAGGAGTGATGTTCACTGCTTTGTAAGCAGCCTCAGAGGCCCCGAGCCCCCTTGGCCCCCGTCGCCCCTTGACTGTTGCTATTTAAAAACATCTTGGTCTAGGCCAGAGAAAGGGGTAATTGGGTGCCTGAGAGATGAAAGGGGCCAGTTCCCCACCCCAGGCCTGCCCTCGCTGCTGAGGGGTCAACAAAACCCTCCTTGTGGCCCTGCCAATTACAGGCACCGAGGGGGGCCACTGAGCCAGACAGGAGACGTGACTGCCCCCCTGCCTGGGGTGAGCTGGGGTCACTGCTGCTCTCCCACAGGGCCCGGGGCCGCCAGGGTCAGCCTGGGAAAGTGGCTCCAGACTGAAGGCCAAAAGCCCCCACCGCCCGGAAAAGGGGCAGAGCTCGCCCTGCTTTGCTTGGGGATGTGTCCACTGTGAACCCGCAGGCCTGGCCATGAAAGGAGGAGCCCAGTGGAGTTGGCCCCTCCGGGCAGGCCACCGCAGCTGGTGGCCCCAAGGCCGGTAAGCCCGACTGCCTCTAATGACGGCACAGCGAGCTGGCCACCACAAAGGGCCCTTTCTGGGCCGGCCAAGAGCAGGTCCGCGGCCACCCAGCAGCTGGCCTGAGGACTGCAGGTGGCACAAAAATGTCACCGTCTGTCCCCCTGCCAGCTCGTGTCCTACAGCCATGGCAGGCCTGGGCACCAGCACCTGTGCCCAACTGTCCTGGGTCAGGAAAAGAGGCCACGGATGTGGCATTTGGGGTGCCTGTCGACACACTGTCCCAAGCCCTGACGTGGCTGCCCCCTGGTGTCCCCAGTCTCCCACACAGAATACCAGCTGGGTCACTGCTAATTGAGGCTCCCTCTGCCTGTCTCTGTCTCTCTGTCTGTCTCTGTTGGTGGTGTCCACAGTGGCTCCGCCACCAGTGCCATCAGCATCACCTGGGAACCCCTCAGAAAAGCTCATCCGTAGGTGGCACCCGGACCTGCTGCAGGAGGAAAGGCGGCAGCACCACCACTCCTGAGAAAGAGTCTGGAAAGCCTGGGCAGCCTCAGGGCTGACCTCTGGGGCCCCGCCTTGCCCTGGCCCCGCACAGACACCTCGGCGATGGCCCCGGAGAGTGGCTTCGCTTCTGAGGCGTTGTCTTCCTCTGAGCAATGGGCGCTGGGACTGGAGCTCCCTCCCAGCCTGGAGGACTCGGACCTCGTCCCCCGAAGCGCCTGGTCCCTAGTACTCTGGACGTGTGCCTGTGCCGCCCGTCCCCCCCCCCCCGCCCACCATGTCACCCCCATCCTTTACCAGCACCGCTGTCCTAGAGGCTCCCAACAGTGTCCCCAAGGCCTCCTCCTGCTGCTTATGGCCACCTCCCTCCTTCTGGAAGCCGCTTTTCTTCTTGGTCTAACCAGGCCCCTTCCTGCTTCCGCTGCTCTGTCTCCCCTCCTGCCCCCCCCCACTCTGGCCTGCTTTCTCACCTCCCTCTGCCTCACCGTGCCCAGTGGAGCGGGCAGGGGGCCTTCTGAGATCTCCCTGAGCCCTCTTGGCTCCA
This sequence comes from Rhinolophus sinicus, assembly GCF_057876585.1. Classification (NCBI taxonomy): domain Eukaryota; kingdom Metazoa; phylum Chordata; class Mammalia; order Chiroptera; family Rhinolophidae; genus Rhinolophus; species Rhinolophus sinicus. Next base: position 198,683,792 of record NC_142503.1, on the reverse strand, counting down.
TGGCTCTCCCTGGCCCTCAGGGTCCTCCTCAATCCAGCCGGCCTCACCCCCTGCTAATCCCAGAACATATAAGCCTTTGCTCAATGTTCCCTCACCTGAGGATGAGGTGCGGGGTGAGCAGAATGGGGGCTTCAGGATTTGTCTGAGGTCCCAGCTGCCACTGCAGACACCAGCAGCCACCTCCCAAACTCACACAAGATGCCACCTGCTGCATGACCCGAGCAATTAGCTGCCTTTGAGCCTCAGTTTCCCCATCTGTAAGATGGGCTCCAATATCAACCTTCTGCCTAGTTTGCAAGGACTATGTGAGATGACGCACGTGAGATGCCCAGCATGAGCAGATGCCCAGCACACTGGTCCCCCTGGCCCCTCCGGGGACCTTCAAACCTCAGCAAAGTAGGAGGAAGTAGAAGGAAGGGACTGGAAGGGACAGTGCTTCCAGAGCCTCATATCTCAACCCGAGCACCCAGCGTGTGTCTTTGACTCTCTGGTCTCCCAGGAGGCCAGCAATCGCGTTGGGGTCACTGCCCTTCATCCTCGCTGGGAAAACGTGATGACCTTTGGGTCAGCCGGGCAGGCCCTGACTGCACGGTGCTTTCCCGGTCAGACCTCTCTGTGCTCCAGGAGAACAGCTGGGCCCCAGGGGCCTGAGACCTGAGAGCGGGAGGGGCCAGCGAGAGGCAATGGTGCAGCAAACTCTGGGCCATCGGGCGCGTGGCCACTGAAACCATCTTCTCTGCTTTCTGAGTAAAGGGGACATCTGGACCAATGTGCGGCCACAGTCAGGAAATCAACCGCTCTACAAATAAGCTCACTGAGAAGAAAATACTGAAATCACACAAGAATTCAAACAAAGAAGACAGCTGATGCTCCAGAGGCTTGGCGGCCTGGGCTGCGGTGGCGGGAGGAGGTGCAGCCTGCGCCCAGGCCGAGAGCTCGGGGTCACCTGCCCTGCCCACCAGGGGCCTGGCTGACCAGGGCGAGGACCGGGAGAACGACCTTGAGGAGCCAGCTGGGCTGTGCTTGTGTCAGTGCTCATAGCAGCTCTGAAACCAGTGTCAGCCCATTGCACAGATGAGGAAACTGAGGGGCTGAGTCTGGGGTCAGGTGAGGAGCAAGGATTCCATCTCAGAGCCTGCTCCCTGCCTCCCCTCCTGCCCTGAGGCAGGGAAGCCGGTGTGTGGTTAGGATCCACCGACAGTGCTTTCCATCCACGGAGACCAGAGGGTGGACCTGAGGTAAGGCGCTGCCTTGTCCAGGGGCTTCTTACCACCACGATTCACCAGATGCCCCTGTAGGCCCTTTTCAGTAATCATTCCTGGGGGCTGTCCCTTATTGTCCGGTTATGGGACAGGAGACCAAGGCACAGGGCTCAAGGACTTACTAGAAATGGCGCAGACAGTAAGGGGAGCCAGGCCATGGACTGGGTGACGTAGCTTCCAGTGGCCTTGGGTTCTGCTGGGTGGGGGTGGGGGGGGGTGAGAGAGGGCAGAGGCCCGGCTGTCTCCGGGCCTCTGTGGCTCCGTGGGGAGGGAGGCGGTGATGTCATCCCAGAACCAGTGGGAAGTTAATGATCTCCATGTGCCCCACACACAGCCCGAGCGGGGACATGGGACATGGGACAGTGAGCTGCTCCGCTAGGCTGGGCAGGCTCTGCTGTCAGGTGAGAATTGAGCTGAGCTGCAGGAAGGGCTCTGCTGGCCTTGACATTGGCGGGGGCCCCGGGATACTCAGAACTCACAGCTCCTCTCCCCTCCCCCACATTGCATGGATCCCTGTCCAGAGGAAGTGGCCCTGGGTGACCTGCAGCAGCCCCCTGGCAGATGGGATTCTGGGGACAGTCACTGGACAGCAGGGCGGAGCCACCTGGGGGCATCGGGCCAGAAGCCCAGGACACTGTGGGTGGGGGGCGTGATAGGGAGTCCAGAACTGGCAAGAGTGGCCCTACCTGAGGTCATTTGCACCACCTGGCCATGGCCTACGGCCCAGTGTGTCAGGACTACAGAAAGAGACACTGCCTGCTTGCAGCCTGAGGCCCATCTGGGTGCCCGGAACCTGCAGAAACACGGCACCCAATCAGGACTGAGCATTCCTCATGCCGTGGCTGAGGCTGCCCCACCAGTCCTAGGCCCCAGGCCCTGCTCAAATACTACTGTCCCTCTGGAGCCACCTGGTCCCCCTGGGGCTCCTAAAACCCTCGTCATGTAGAAAACGAGCTCAGGGCTCAGTCAGGGAAAGCAGAGTCCAGATCCTGGCTGTGCCTCCTTACAGGCCAGAGCCTTGCCCATTCTGTCTGTTTTTCCATCTGCAAAATGGGCTGAGTCAATTACGGGGCTGCTGGGGTACCCAGGAGGGAATGCAGGCAGCACTCGCAGCATGTGGCCTGCAACCACGTGGGAGACGGACATCGGCGCTCATTCCCTCTGCAGAGCCCGTCCCTCTCCACTGGTCTCCAGGTCCCCAACATCCAGCGCGGGCCAAGGCCCAAATGCCCTTAAAAAAAAAATCCAGACTCACTCTCTCACATCTATAAACCCATGTGCCTTTCACGGGAAATTGAATCTGTCTGCTTCTGATTTATTTACAGTTAATTTGTGAATGGTTGTTCTGCAAGGGGCAGCTTGGTCCAAGCACACTGATACCCCAAATCCCCCAAAGCTGAGTCTCATCTCCCTGCAAGGACACCCCCAAGCTAGCAAGACGCTCTTCCTGGGGGGGCAAGAGGCAGCATAGAATCCACAGACCTCAAACAGGCCAAGCTCCTGGTCCACTGGGAGCTTCTGTCCCCAGTCAGGGCCACTGTCCTCATATGCTCTGCTCTCCATCCCTGGACGGGGCTGACAGGTGAAGGGGACAGCATCCTAGAGGGTGGCCACAGACAGGGGAAGGGGGAGTCCCTGGGTGTGTTGGCCTGTCTCCCTGTATCAGTTTCTCTGGCCACTGAAACTAAGTACCACTAACTGGGTGACTTAAGCAACAAAAATGTATTGTCTCAGTTCCAGAGGCCGGGAGTCCAAGATCAAGGAGTCGGCAGGCCTGGTTCCTTCTGAGGACTGGGGGCGAGAATCTGGTCCAGGCCTCTTCGCCAGCTCCTGGAGGATTGCTGGCATCTTTGGTGCTCCTTGGCTTGTAGAAGCATCACCTTGGTCTCTGCCTTCATCTTCACATGGCCTTGTCCCTGCGTTCACCTCTCTCTGTGTCTAAATTTCTCCTTCTGACATGGACACCAGTCCTATTGCATTAGGGCCCATCGTAATGACTTCATCTTAACTAGATTAGCACCATAAGGACCCTGCCTCCAAATAGTCACATTCTGAGGTACTGGGGTTAGGACTCCAGGTATCTTTCAGGGGGGGCCACGCTCCCCAATGGATGGGGAGACCCAGAGCCTAGGTCTGAGTCTGGGATGCTGCAGCCCAGGTGGGTGCCCAGGGCAGGCCAGTGACTACAGGTGTGTGCAGGGGACAGAGGGCATGATGAGCTCGTAGAGGCAGCAAGAGCAGAAGCAGAAGGCAGAGCAAGGCTGTGAGCCAGGGACACCCCTGAAGTGAGGGCCCTTAGGAGGAAGCAGGCAGGGACCAGATAAGAGCTCATTTCTGTGGAGGGGCCTGAGTAGGGTGGGGACCTGAGTGGTCAGCCCAGGCAGAGGGTCAGAAATCTGGGCTGGAGTCCCAGCTCTGCACTCACTGCCCCCTGAGATCTCAGCTGTCTTAACAGCACAAGGCTCGGTTTGCCCATCAGAGAAGTGGGATGGTACCTACTGCTCACAGAGCCTGACATGTTCTTGCCCCAGAAATGAGCTTGGGCCAGAGGGCAAGGCTGGGGGTCTTCAGGGCAGTGTCGGGCCCTGGACAGTCCCTTTAAGTGGCCCAATTAGAAGTGAGGCTGCAAATGGGGAAACACACCCCACATTCACTGAGGAGGTTGCTGCGTGTTGGAGGTGGAAGGAGGCGTTTCAGAATGATACATTCTCGTTTCTCTTTTTCCTTTATGCACATTCTGTTTCTCTACAGTGACCGCTTAGCACACAGCACTGTTTTAATGGAGATTTACTGTCAAGTCCTAGAGAATTACTGTCGAGTCCTGTTTCTCAGGATCCCCTGTCATACCCACTAAGGGTGAGGGGCCAGGGAGGTGAGAACATAGGACAGGAGCCCCTCTCCCACCCACTCAGCATGTCGCCCCATGCAAGAACCTTCCCCTCTGAAAGGAGGCGGTTTTTCACCCGAGTGAAGTGAGAGGAGAAATGCCTATGCTCCTTGGTCTGTTCCCGCTTCAGGCGAGCTGACGCCTGGCGTGCCCTCCCCATGGAGCCCCAGGAAGGCTGAGAGGGATCAGGCCCCATGCGCTGTCACCCTGCTACCCTGCCAGACCCAGTGCCTGGTCCTGCTGACCCAGCAGAGTCTAGGCATGGCTTCCAGCTCAAAAGAGGCCATGGGGTTGCCAGGCCAGGCCGGCTCTGGCTATAAACACTTCCTACCAGTGGGAATGGAAGGAGGTTCCTGTCCCCTGGGTCCCCATCTGTTTCCAAGTGGCCATTGAGGAATCTGGCCACAGAGGTGAGGAGCTCCGGCACCGTCCACAGGCTTTACTTCACTACCGGGCACTGTTGCTGTGGCTATTTCCAGTATTTTGCAAGAAACGATGTTTACGTGATATTTTACCACTGGCAATTGGCCGTGGTTTTTGATGGGTGCCAGACGAGTCTCAGAAGGCTGTAGTTCTGAAAACACGCATGGATGCCAGGGCTGGGCAAGCAGGGCTTGGTGTCCACACTGCATCTGGGGCACCACTCAGGGTCACAGCCACGTGCAGTGGCCCTTCATGGCTCCCTGCCCTGCCTAGCCAGGCCCTCACCTCTTGTCTCCCAGCACAGGGGGCCTAATCTCACGGGGCTGGGCTACATTTGCAGAGACCAGCTACTGGGAGGGGGCCCTGCCCTTGGGGCTCCCTGCCATATGAGGAGAGCCTGTGGGCTTCTAGCCGAATTGTCACCTTCTCCAACCCCATCTTGTCCCTCCCTGTGGTCTCTCACCAGTAGCCTCAGAGTGCACTGAGGGCCTGGGCCAGGAGCCCTAAGATCCCCCCTAATGTCCAGCCCCTACAGCGGATTGATTCTCCCTCTTAACCACTGTGAAATCTCACGGACCTTCAGCTTCTCTCCATCCGCTGGACCGTCACCTCCATCTCCACCTGACTGAGCAGGAGACTCTGCCTGGTCTCCCTGCTGCCCCCTTGCTCATCCTCCCCCACCTCCACCCCAACCACATACACACCCACCAACAGCATCCAGAGTGGGTTCCGGTGAGAAAACCAGAGCCTGCCAAGACTCCCAGTGCCTCTCAGCCCGACTGCCTCTCCAGCCCCATCTGCCATGAGTAGAATTCCCTCGTCCCCCAGGGCGCTGAGCCAAGGATGCTTGCCCACCCAGCCGACCCAGCTTCTTGGCACAATCCCGATTGGGCAGGTGAGTGCCAGTCACCTGAAATTGCCCTCAGCTCCTGCGGTGATTCTGCCAGGCCAGGAACTGACCATGCCCACCCCATGCTGACTTGCTGGCCTTGTTCACCTTCCCGAGCCTGGGGCTTCCCAGCCGGGGCCGTGTCCAGGGGTGGGGCTGCCCAGCAGGAGTCTGTCCACAGTGAGACCCTAGGAACGGGAGCATCCCCCTGCAAGACCCCGTCTGGGAGAAAGAGGCTTGGGGGCATGTGGGTCTGGGAGAGTCACCTGGGCAGAGGGAAGAGTCACCACCTGTGTGGGCCTCAGTCTCCACATAACGGGGTTCCTAGATGAGCAGATGGTCTTGGAGTCAGCAAAGCATCCTCACCAGTCTTTGGACCCAGCAGTGGCCTGCAAATACTTGTGATAAACGGCCTTGGCTTCACGGCCAGCCTTGTACACCTGCCTTGCCTGAGACCCAAGCTTCCGTTTTTCCAGGTACATCCCAGCACCTCACCTGGATAAGCGATGTCAGTTCAGCCCTTTCGCACACGTCCTTCCGTCTGCCTGATACGGGGTGGCTCCACTCTGGCATTGGGCTGCCCCTCCTCTGGCCCCTTTCCCAGGGCTCTCCTCCTCCCCCTTCCTTTCTCCCTCCTTCCCAACACCCCACAGCACGCTGAGATCAGGGGGATACTGATAAGTAGGTAAAGGCCCCTCTCCCCAGGTGCTGGCAAAAGGCCAGCTGGAGGGGGTCATGTGGAACTGTGGTTAAGAGCACCCACCAGACAGCCTCTGCCAGTTGCCAGCTGTGCCACCTTGGGCATGCCAGGGAAGCCCTCTGCCCTTATAGGGTGAGGATCATGTGAAGATGGCACCTGGCGTAAGGCGCTCAGTAAATGTCAGCTGCCACCAGCATCCCTGTTACTGTTATTTCACCAAGGACCCAAGGGACGTGCATGCAGCCTCCAATCCTGTAGTCTTGGTGGCCCCGCCAGAAGGGTGACACGGGAGGGTCTTCCCAATCCTGCCTTTTGCTCAGGAGGAGAGAGTCCTTAGTGACTCCCAGCCCCGTGTATTTGAACACTGGTGGATGAGTTTCCTATTGCTACAGCAACACAGTGCCACAAACTGAGCGTCTTAAAACAATATGCAGTCGTCATGTTACAGTTCTGGAGGTCAGAAGTTCGAAATGGTTTTCCCCGCGTTAAATTCAAGGTGTTGGCGGAGCTGCATTCCTTCTGGGGCTCTGGAGTAGAGTCTGTTTTCTTGCCTCTTCCAGCTTCCGGAGGCCGCCTGCGCTCCCTGGTTCATGGTCCTGTCCTCCGTCTTAAAAGCCAACAACATGGCAGCCTCCAGTCTCTCACTCTCTTTGCCCTCTGCTTCCCTTGTCTTAGCTCCGTCCCCCTTTGCTGTCTCTGACCCTCCTACCTCCATCTTATAAGGACACTTGTGATGATGTTGGGCCCATGCAGGTCATCCCGGATCATCTCCCCATCTGAAGGTCCTTAACTTGATCACATCTGCAAAACCTTTTTGGGATGTAAAACAACATATTCACAGATCCTGGGGATTAACAGGGACATCTGTAAGGGATATTATTTGTCCAACCAAATGGGATTCTCAGGTCCTCGCCTGCTCTGACCACAGCCTCCAACCCTCCACCCCCAGCAATCCTGGGGCTGGACTGAGTCGGGACACTTGGTGCCCGTTACCCACCCAAGTCTCTCTCATCCTCTCAGTGGCTGGAAAGCTGCATCACCAAGAGTGTGCATGGACTCTAGAGGCTAAGGGCCAGACTTCAAGTCCCAGCTTGCCAATTAGCAGCTGTGTGACCTGAGCAAGTTACTCAAACTCACTGGGCTGTTTATTCATCAGTAAAGCGGGGTTAACAATACCATCCAACCAGTGGAGCTGTGGTCAGGATTCAGTGAGGCCATATTGATACAATACTTGGAATCTTAGCATCATGTCCTCAGATTCATCCACGTTGTCCCAGGTGGCAAAATGTCCTTCTTTTATACGGCCGAGCAATATTCCATTGTATGTATACGCCACGTTTTCTCTCTCCATTCACCCATCAGCAGACAGGTTGTTCCCATGGCTTGGCCATTGTGAATAATCTCGCCATGAACACGGGGTGCAGATATCTCCTCGAGGTAGTGGGATTGCTGGCTCATAAGGTAGTTCTAGTTTCGATTTCTTGAGAAAACTCCATACTGTTTTCCATAGTGGCTGCACCAATTTGCATCCCAGCAACAGTGCACGAAGGTTCCCTCTTCTCTGCATCCTCACCAGCATTGGTTACCTCTTGTCTTTTTGATAATAGCCATCCTGACAGATGTGAGGTAATATTCATTGTGGTTTTGAATTGTGTTTCCCTGCTGATGAGTGATATTGAGCACCTTTTCATGTACCTGTTGGCCATCTGTATGTCTTCTTTGGAAAAATGTCCATTCAGACTGTTTAGTGCTTTTTTCCCCCCTCAGATTATATGTATTTGGGCTATTGAGTCATATGTGTTTATTATGTATGTTGGCTTTTAACCCCTTATCAAATATGCTTTGCAAATATTTTCTACCATTTGTAGGCTGCCTTTTCACTCTGTTGATGCTTTTCTCTGCTGTGCAGAAGCTTTTTAATTTGATGTGGACCCACTTGTTCATTTTTGCTTTTATTGCCTGTGCTTTGGTGTCATGGCCAAGAAATCCCTGCCCAGACCAATGTCCAGATGTTCCCTATGCTTTCTTGTAGGACTCTTATGGTTTCAGGTCTTACATTTAAGTCTTTCATCCATTTTGAATTAATTTTTGTGAGTGGTGTAAGGTAAGGATCCAGTTTCATTCTTTTGCATGCAGAAAACAATTAACAAGCTAACACTAGTTAGTTCTTACTTATTAATAATTAGCTTAAATGTAAATGGATTAAATTCTCTAAACAAAATACATATAGTAAGTGAATGGATTAAAAGCAAGACTCAACTATATGCTGCCTACAGGAGACTCACTTCAGCTTTACATGCACAAATAGGCTGAACGTAAAGGGATGGAAAAATATATCCCATGCAAATGGAAACCAAAATCAATCAGGGGTAGCTATATGTGCATCAGACAAAATAGACCTCAAGTCAAAAGCTGTAACAAGACACAAAGAAAGCCATTATATAGTGATAAAGGAGTTCATTCATCAAGAAGATATAACAATTGTAAATATGTATGTACCTGACATCATAGTACCTAAATGCATTAAGCAAATATTAACTAACCTGAAGGCAAAAATAGTAGGTGACTTCAACACTCCACTTTCAACGATGGATAGATCATTCAGACAGAAAATCAATAAGGAAATATTGGATTTAAACTACACTTTATAACAAACAAATCTAACAGACATATACAGAATATTTTGTCCAACAGCAGCATAATATATATTCTTCTCAATAGCGCACACAGAACTTCTCCAGGATGGATCATATGTTAGGTCACAAACCAAGTCTTAATAAATGTAAGAAGATTAAAATTATATAAAGTATCTTCTGACCACAATGTTATAAAACAGAAATCATAACAGGAAGAAAATTGGAAAATTCACAAATATGTGGAAATTAAACCACACACTCCTGAGCAATCAATGGGTCAAAGAAATCAAAAGGAAAATAAAAATATCTTAAGAAAAAAGGAAAATGGAAACACAACATACCAAAATTACGGGTGCAACAAAAGCAGTTCTAAGTTTATGGAGGTAAATGCCTAAGAAAAAAGACGGATCTCAAGTAAACAACCTAACTTTACACCTCAAGTAACTAGAAAAATTAGACCAACTAAGCCCAAAGTTAACTGAAGGAAGGAAATAATCAAGATCAGGGCAGAAATGAAAAAAAAGAGACTTAAAAACAATAGAAAAGATCAACAAAACTAAGAGCTGTTTTGGTTTTTTATTTTTTTTTTAAAAAAAAGATAAACAAATATTGACAAAACTTTAGCTAGACAAAGAAAGGGTCAAATAAATAAAACCAGAAATGAAAGAGGAGACATTATAATTGATACCAGATAAATACAAAGGATCGTAAGAGACTCCTATGAAAAACTATACACTGACAAATTGTATAACCTAGAAGAAACGGATCAATTCCTGGAATTTATCCAGGAATTTACCATGTCTAAATCAAAAGGAATGGAAAAATCTGAATAAACCTAAAACTAGTGTAGAGACTCAATCAGTAATCAAAAACCTCCCAACAAATAAAAGCCCAGGACCAGATGATTTCCCTGGTGACTTCTACCAAACATTTAAAAAAGAATTAAGGCCAATCTTTTTCAAACTCTTCCACGAATTGAAGAGGAGGGAATACTCTCAATCTCATTTTAAGAGGCCAGCATTGCCCTGATGTCAAAGCCCAATAAGGATACAAGAAAATAGAATTGCAGGCCAAGATCCCTGATGAACATAGATGCAAAAATCCTCAACAAAATACTAGCAAACAGAATTCAACAGCACATTGAAAAGATCCTAGATCATTATCATTCAGAATTGTCCCTAGGATGCAAGTATGGTTCAACACATGCAAATCAATAAATGTGACATACCACATTAAAATAATGAAGGCCGAAACTCATATGATCATCTCAATAGATTACAGAAAAAGCATCTGACAAACTTCAACATCCTTTCATGATTAAAAAAGAGAAAAAAAAAAAAACTCTTGAAAAATTAGGTATAGAAGAAATGTATCTTAAAAAAAGAAAAGCCGTATATGGCAAGCCCACAGCTAACATCATACTCAATGGTGAAAAATTAAAAGCTTTTCATCCAAGATCAGGAACAAGACAATGATGCCACTCACCACTTCTAGTCAACACAGTACTAGAAATCCTAGCCAGAGCAGTTAGGCAAGAAAAAAAATAAAAGGGATCCAAATAGGAAAGGAAGAAGTAAAATTGTCTTTGTTTGCAGATGACATGATCTTATATATAGAACACCCTAAAGACTCTACCAAACTGTTAGAACTAATAAATAAATTCAATATAGTTACAGGATACAAAAATCAACTTACAGAAATCAGTTGTGTTTCTATATACAAAACAAACTATCTGAAAGAAAAATTTTTTTTAAATCCTGTTTACGATATCATCAAAAACAATGAAATACTTAAAAATAAATTTAACCAAGGAGGTGAAAGGCCAGTACACTGAAAACTATAAGACATCGATGAAGGAAACTAAAGAAGACACAAATAAATGGAAAAATATACTGTGGTCTTGGACTGGATGAATTAATATTGTTAAACTTCCATAATACCCAAAGCCATCAATAAATTAAATAAAATCCCTATCAAAATTCCAATGGCATTTTTCACAGAAATAGAAAAAGCAATCCTAATATTTGTTTGAAACCAAAGAAGACCCCAAATAGCCAAAGTAATCTGGAGAAAGATGGACAGAGCTAGAGGCATCACACTTCCTGATTTCACACTATACTACAAAGCTATAGTAATCTAAACAATACGGTACTAGCATAAAAACAGACACATCAACCAATGGAACAGAATAGGGAGCCCAGAAATAAACCCATACATATATGGTACATAATCTTTGACAAGGACACCAGAAATACCCAATGGAAAACAGACATTATCTTCAATAAATGGCACTGGAAAATTGGATATCTGCATACAAAAGAATGAAAGTGGATCCTTACCTTACACCACTCACAAAAATTAATTCCAAATGGATGAAAGACTTAAATGTAAGACCTGAAACCATAAGAGTCCTAGAAGACAACGTAGGGAAAATCTCCTTGACATTGGTCTGGACAGAGATTTCTTGGCCATGACACCAAAGCACAGGCAATAAAAGCAAAACTAAATGAATGGGACCATATTCAACTTAAAAGAGAGCCATCAACAAAATGAAAAGACAGCTTACACAATGGAAGAAAATATTTGCAAAGCATATTTGATAAGGGGTTAAAATCCAAAATATATAAGGAACGCATACAACTCAGTAGCCAAAATACAAATAATCTGAGTAAAAAGAAAGGTGGTAAATGGTCTGAATAGACATTTTTCCAAAGAAGATATACAGATGGCCAACAGGTACAAGAAAAGGTGTTCAACATCACTCATCAGCAGGGAAACACAATTCAAAACCACAATGAATATTACCTCACACCTGTCAGGATGGCTATTATCAAAAAGACAAGAGGTAACCAATGCTGGTGAGGATGCAGAGAAGAGGGAACCTTTGTGCACTGTAGCTGGGATGCAAATTGGTGCAGCCACTATGGAAAACAGTATGGAGTTTTCTCAAGAAATCGAAACTAGAACTACCTTATGAGCCAGCAATCCCACTACCTCGAGGAGATATCTGCACCCCGTGTTCATGGCGAGATTATTCACAATGGCCAAGCCATGGGAACAACCTGTCTGCTGATGGGTGAATGGAGAGAGAAAACGTGGTGTATACATACAATGGAATATTGCTCGGCCGTATAAAAGAAGGACATTTTGCCACCTGGGACAACGTGGATGAATCTGAGGACATCACGCTAATTTAAAGAAGTTAGACAAAGAAAGACAATAACTACATGGCATCACTTATGTGGGAAACTAACAGCAACAACAAAAGCTAAGCTTATAGAAACAAGGAGTATGATGGTAGTTGCCAGGGGCAAGGGGGTGAAGGGAATGGGGAGATGCTGGTTAACCAGACAAACTTCCATTATAAGATGACTAAACTCTAGGGAGGGATCTAAGGTACAGCATGGCGGCTATAGTTAACACTGTATTGTGTACTTAAAGTTGCTAAGAGAATAGCGTTCTCACCCCACACTCAGAAAGGGAAACTCGTGAGGATGCGTGTGTTCATTAACTGGATTGCTGCACTCATTTCATAATTTATAGGTATATCAAGTCATCATATTGTATTCCTTCAATATATACAATTGTATCTGTCAACTCCAACTCAATAAAGCTGGGAGTGGGGGGTGAGGGGGAGGAAATCCTAACCTGAAAAGAAAACATACTTGGAAGCATGCCAGCAGGTAGGTGGGCTCCAAAAGTCACTTCCTCAGTGAACTGGACTCACTGCTCTTTTTTTTTTTTTTTTAATTGGGGAAGGGGAACAGGACTTTATTGGGGAACAGTGTGTACTTCCAGGACTTTTTTTTTTTTTCCAACTCAGGCTGTTTTCCTTTCAATCTTAGTTGTGGAGGGTGCTGTTCAGCTTCAAGTTGTTGTCCTTTCAGTCTTAGTTGTGGAGGGCGCAGCTCAGCTCCAGGTCCAGTTGCCGTTGCTAGTTGCAGGGACCCAGCCCACCATCCCTTGTGGGAGTCGAACTGGCAACCTTGTGGTTGAGAGGATGCGCTCCAACCAACTGAGCCACCCCAGAGCTCAGCGGCAGCTTAGCTCAAGGTGCTGTGTTCAATCCCAGCTGCAGGACTCGAGGAATTGAACTGGCAATCTTGTTGTTGAGAGCCCACTGGCCCATGTGGGAATCGAACCGGCAGCCTTCGGAGTTAGGAGCATGGAGCTCTAACTGCCTGAGCCACGAGGCCGGCCCTAGCCTCACTGCTCTTTGCTCGTGAGAATGAGAAAACCCAGCAGGACTTGCTTGTCAGAAGCTGGCCAGGCGCTCGCAGCTGGGCCGTGTCACTCTCCTGTTGGACATAAACCATCTCATGGACACCAAGCTCACATAAGGCTACTCTGAGGCTGTGATAGAAGGAGACAAACAAGGCCACTTCAGAACTTGGTGTAAGCACAGACAAAAAATCAAGGTCACTGTGCCACCCACAGAACACAAAACAGCCCTCTCTTGGCTGAAATGAGTGACAGCTGCTTCTTCACCAACTGCAGCGTCTTCATTCCAGTCTGCAGGTAAGAGTTATTGAGACGCTGTCTGACAGCATCCCATCTATAGTGAACCCTTGCTTCCTTAGTCTCTCTCCCAATCCTGAACTGAGCCCATGCCAGGTCATACACATTCTTTGGATGCCCCCTGCCCCAGGTTCCTCCTGGTATGCGTTCTGCCTCACTGCAAAGCATAAGTCCAACATGATCAACTATGAGTGTATTCTTGGAGGCCTTTGGCTAAGAGCACTGACATACCAGCTGTGTGGCTCTGGGCACATGGCTACCCCTGTCTGGGCTCATCCGGACATTAGAGGATGTAAAGGAGAGTTAAGTGAACCATATGGAGCACCTGGCGAAAGAGACCCCCACCCTCTCTGGCTCTCCATCACTAGCAGGGACCCCTGGCTGTCCCTCCCAGAGAAGGAGCCTTTGGCAGAGTGTCTCCTAGTCCTCCCACCTGCTCTCAGGTACAGAACAGGTGCAGCCCTCCTCCAGACCGCAGGAGTGGGGGTCTAGGCGAGAGATGCCAACAGCTCAAACAGATTGATTTCTCCCTCCTCTCACAAGCAGTCCTAGTCTGCTTGCTGCCCACGTTTCCAGAAGTCTCCATACCTGGGGCAGGCCCCCAACTGTGATGATGGCACACTGTCTGCTAGTGGCCGCCCGCCCAGACTCCCTAGGGCGAGGTCAAGATCTCCTGCAAGCGCCCCATCGCCCCTTCTTCCTTCCCAATCCTTCTCCCTCTCTCCCGCTCCTCCTGTCCCCATTGTCCTCTGTGCTGGGCAAGGTAGGCTGCGTCCCTCCCCCATCTCTGAACACCAACTTCCCACCTCTGCCCCCCATCCCCAGCCAGGGAGTGGAGCTCTGCAGCGCCCACCCCCACAGATTTGAGCTGTCAGCCCTCAGGTCCCGCTCCCCGGCAGCTCTCCCGCCTGCCAGGAGGCCAGGAGCCTGGCAGGTGCGTCAGAACTGGGGCCGATCGCACTTCATTTACTCAATTGCTCTGGGCCTGAAAAACAACCGCTAAATTGCATCCCATTTTCCCCAAGCCCATTAGCAAACCAGTGGCTTCATTCTCGGTAATTCTGTTGAACCACCCTGGGCTGGTGGGGAGGGGGCTTGTTCAGCTGCCACCTGCACCTGTCCCTAGAAAAGCACCAACATTGCTTCTTTGTAAAGCCCAGGGAATATGGTCAGCCCGACTTCGACTTCCGGGTCGGAGGGCAGGATGCCCAGGGCAGGGCCCCAGACACCTCCCCCTGCCCGCTCAGTCCCGTTCTGGCTTTATCTCTGCTTTTGGTAGCCTTACCTCACCATTCACTCCAACACCCCCACAAAATCCACTTCTGTGGGTCCCCATGTTGGACTTCTTCCAGGGGCTCCCACAGCCCTGACCACGGGCCATCTGGGTCAGTTTTAACAGTAACAACAGCCAGGGTTTTCCTTTCTGGATGGTTTGTCTGGTGGCACTGTGTGCACCCACACTCCTGCATTAATGTCCACCCCTCCACCTTCCCACGGGGGACCCCGTGTTGTAGTCATTGTGGCCACCAAACCTCAACCAGGTGACTTTCCCCGCCCTGAGCTGACTGTTTTCCAGCTGAAAATGGGAAAGGTGATCATTGGAAGGTGCCAGGCAGGAGGCAGGGGCATCCTGGGAGATAAAGTATAGAAAGGCGCTCTGTGATTGGGCGTCCTCCCGGGCCCTGGGCATTCATCACTTGGGGGCGGGGGGAGGTGATGACCCTCAGGTCTTCTCCCTGACCCTGAAGGTGGGCACCCTGTTGCTGGTAAGGAACTAGGCCTCCTACATGCTCCAAAGGAAGCTATGTCCTGGCCTTGCAGGCTGCTGGAGGGGACCGGGCCCATGGGTCTCTTCCCAGAGCACAGGTTGCTCAGAAGTCACTGGTCAGGTACAGGCTGAACGCGTGGACTATTAATACACATTGATGGTGACTGTCTCATTCGAGTTTACGAAGTGCCAGGGAGCTAGAAAAGGCCAGTGAACCCCTAGCTGGGGTCCTGCTGCAGCAACCATGAGACCTCAGGGAATCTGGAGAGGGGGCGGCGGGTGGGACCAGGACAGCTGCCCTGTTTCAGGCTGGAAGATCTCCCTCCTCAGGGACCTTCACTGTGCTGTCAGGGTTTGGGGGACTGATGAAGTGACTTCCCCGGTGGGGAGGGGTCTGCACCATCTCTTTGCCCCCAGCCCCGGGGCCTGGCGGCCTTAGTAGAGCCCAGGCGCACCCCTACCCCCACCCCTCGCATGGACTGTGCAGCCGCCGCCAGCCCCCTTCCTCCTGGACTGGCCTCAGGAAAACGTCAGCACCATGAGGGAGATGCCAAATGAAAGATGACAGCAGACAGGAGACAAACAGCAGCCCCTCCTCCCCCTCCCCCCAGACTCAGCCAGGATTCTGCAGGGAAGGGGCCCTCGGCCCCCCCTTCCTGGGGACTGAGAGAGCCCCTGCGCCCTGCAATCACTCAGAGCCCCTCCGAGGGTTCTGCTCACATCCTCCTCCCTGTGTGGGGTTGAGGTGGGTGCACAGAAACCACGCCCTGAGCTCAGGTGGTCTGTTCCATATACCCAGTGTTGCAGAGTGTCTGAACCAGGTGTGGGGCTGGGATAGGAAATGCAGAGAAACCTGGCAGAGAGGCTCAGAGGGATGGAGCGCCAACTATCCATTCGACACTGTGCCAAGCACAGTCTCAGGTCTGACTCCCAAGAATCCAAGTCTTGCAATAAGGAAACTGAAGCTCAGAGGCTTTGAGTGACTTCCCTTAGGTCACACAGCAAGACTGTGGCAGAAGCGGGCTGGTTACTCAGGTGTATTCAAGCGTGTGGCTCTTGCAGCATCAAGGACACCTCTGTCCCCATCTCACCTGCTGGGTGAGACCCCAGGTGAGACTTGAAGCAGGAGCTTCTTCGATCCATAGGCCACTTGCCCTTCTTTCTGAGACTGGAAACACAGTTGTCCTCTGGAACACAAACCTGTTTTCTGTGGAAGAAACCCAGCTCTATTCTTGGGCGTGTGGAACCCCAGCCGTGCCCCATCAGACCTGCTCCTTCCAGCACCCACAACCTGGAAGCTGGGCTGGGGCGTCCCCAGGAGGACACAGGCAGGGCTGGGGGCTGCAGAGAAGTTGACCTCTGCAAACATAGAAGGGTGACGCCTCACTCCAGAGACTAAAGGAATGAAGGATTGTGGCAAAAGAACAAATAAATAGTGGGCACCTCATCATCTGAACTACAAAAATAGTGGGGGACACGTAGATACCTCACAGGTCCCAAACCCCACTCCAGGGTCCTGAGATAACAAGCAGCAGACCATGCCACAGCCAATATTCACCCGCTCGCAGGGATTCACTCACCTGCTCTCACCGCAGCTCCACTCAGTGGGTAGGAAGGGGGCCTGAGACCCACAGAGGTGGAGAACTGCCCCCAGGCTGCAGGGGGATGGCAGCTCGAGCAGTCGGGGTGCACACCTGAGCCCCTTTGGAGTGGGCTGGAAGGAATGGCTGTTTTTGACAGCTCTGTGTTCCTAGTGACCCACAGAGCCCATGTGAGGCCCTGGCACCCAAGGCAGGACACGAGTCCCATGAAGGGATGGCATGTTCAGAGATGGGGATGGGGAAGTTTGTCTGCAGCGGGAGGAGGGTCGGCAGCATGATAGAAGCTTTGTGAGCAATGAGGTCTGATGCTCAGTCTAGCTGTTTCTTCCAGGGAGCTGCGACTCCCCTGGGTAAGGCCTAGAAACTTCCATGGACAGTTCTGGCTTGATGGTGCATTAGGAAGAGAAAAGAAAGGGGGGCGGAAAGTAGAGGGAAAGAAGAGAAGGCTAGGTCCAGGGCAGGGAGGGGTGAGGAGTCCCAGAAAAGAGCGGAAGCAGCCCACTCTGTCCCACCTCCCTGGGATTCTGCAGAGGGGTTGCGCTTCCTTGGACAACAGAAGGGACCCAAGATTGCAGCAGGGTGTTTTCATAGCTGAGGGGAGGGTGGTCTGGGATCCTGGAGGGCTGGGTCACATGAGGTGGTAGTATAGGAAGGGACTTGGGACTTCAGTGTCACATAATCTGATCAGCCACACCCATTTTACAGATGAGAAGACTGAGACCCAATGCAGGCAAGTGACTTCCCAGGGCTAACTCAGAGCCAGGATCCTGACAAGATCTGCTTTCAGATTTGTGCTGTGTAGCAGGACCCTTTCGCCTTGGTTTGAATGAAGCACCCAGATCCTGGTTGGCACAGAGTAGGAGCACAGAGAGGGCAGCTGTTGTGTTATTATTAGAATGATGGGCCAGCTCTAGGGGGACTGTGATAAGGAAGGGCAGGTGGGGGCCCTGGTAAGAAAAGGACCTGCACCAAGGTTCTCTGCAGGAAGCCAGCCCCTCAGCACATCTGTTTGGGGTCTATACACGAGATGTGGGAGTGAGAATAAGTCGGTGGGCTTTCCCGTGAGTTGAGACGGCTTGTGGGACTGAGAAGGTGACTGGGCCTTGGGGACAGCCCTCCCAAGTGGTGAATTGAGCAGGCCACAGACCCCCACACCCACAGAATAGCTCACACGTGCAGTTTTCTCCCCAGAATTGAAGCCCAGGAGGGGAGTGGAGAGCACAGAGCTCTTGGAAGGCCCCCAGGGGACCCTGAGCACCCTTTGTGACCTGCTACAGAGCTTTGCTTGGGATTTGGATGTAGCTGTGAGCATAATGCTTTCTATTCCTCCTGGCTCTGTTTTGGGGGTACCTTCAGAAGCCAGGGGGCAGATGGGGGGGCACAGTCCCTGGTCACTGGGGCTAGTAGCGAGAAGTGGTTCCTGGTCCAGGTTGAGTCAGGCTGCAGGTGTGTTGTGACTTCAGGACCTGGGGGATCCTGATCACCCATGGCTCATTATGAGGGCGCCCCCAATTTAATGAACACCAACCCAGTTCACCTCATCCTACCTTCCAAGTGAGTGCTAGTGTGCCCATTTTGTAGATGAGGAAACTGAGGCTCAGTGCCAGTAAATGACAAAGGCTGGATTCGAACCCAGACCTCACCTGGAACCCATATCCACCAGACCCCATTCTGCTAGATTAAAAAAAAAAAAAAAAAAAAAAGAATCCCTTCCAGGGTCCCCCACCACGTATGTACACTTAACTTGGGTTGGAAAGGCAACCTATGCCTCTTTCCCAAACTCAGTCACTTTCAAGAGTAGAAGTGTTTTTCCAAGGGTAGAGTTTGTCCACGCCAAGGGGCTCTGGAGAAGAGGTGGCCATACAGGGGGAGAGGCTGAAGGTTTGAGTGTTAACCCAATGGCTGGGTTCATTCAAGGCTCTGTGAGGGAGGCCGCTGGCACTAGCCAGAGCCACCTTCTGGCCGTGGACACAGGGGACTAAGGAATAAGTCCTCTCTGGGCCTCAGGTTTGTCCTGTTAGGTGGGGACCGTCCATCTGGAGGGCCGCTGGGGCCTGCAGACGGGGGCTGGAGAAGGTGTCCCCCACCCAGAGTCCTCAGAAATACAGTGGCGGCCTGCCTTTTTGTTTGCAGAGCTGGGGGTAGAGATCAAGCTGGCGCCCCCTCCTCCTGCCAGCCAGCCCAGACAGAGGTGGGGGCGAGAGACTCTAGGGAAGTGAGTCACGCCGGCCAGGCAGAGCGCGTCCTTCCGGCTGACAGCTGCAGCGGCAGGTTTCATAGGTAATTATGTAATTTACGAGGCTCCCGCTCGGCCCGCGTCTGAGTCAGCCCGGCTGTGTCGTGACCAGGCGAAGGCTGGCAGAGCCAGGCGTGGGCACAGGTTCTGCCCCTGGGCCCTGGCCTCTGCCCGGGGAGGGGGCCCCGGCAGTGGGGCTGGTGGAACCATCTAAGACCTGAGACAAAGGAAGCATGTGTTTTCCTGGCCCTGGCTCCCACCTGAGAATGTGGGCTCACACACAGAGTGAGGCACCCCAGGGAGGCCTGCTTCTGGAAGATGCTCCCTGCAGAGTCCTCCCTGGGCAAAGAACAGTGACTGTATGAAAATCACTCCTGAACATAAAGACACACACACAGACTTTGATGTGTATAATGCAGATTTATTATCCAAATGGCCTGACAACATTCAAAGAGTTTGAAAAGGAAGAGCAGGAATTCCTGCCTCCTACCCAGTGTGTTCGCCTCCCAGCCCAGCCGCACTGTCTGGTGGGCGAGGGGCACAGGTCATTTGCTCTTTTAATTGAGTTTATTTCACTCAGGACTTCTCCCCGTGCCCAAACAGTCCTCCCCAGCCCACAGTGACAGCTGGGCCTGTCCCGCGAGGGTTCGCCTCCTGGTACCCAGTTAGTGTCCTTTAAAGGTGGGGGGCGCGGGCCCCCTCCTCCTTCCTGGGTGAGGCAGTAGAAGGTGCTGGTTGGAGGGCGCTGTGCCTCCCTCAGCTGGGGCACGGGTGTCCTCGGCCTTCTCCAAGGACAGTGACCATTTTGGAGTTGTGTGAAGCAGGCAACCGGGAGGAAAGCACTGAGACTCTGGATGGGCTCAGAGAAAGCAGGGCTCTCAGAGGAGCAGGCGGGCCTCTGAACTGAAAGAGAAGGCAACACAGGAGGGTGTCAGGAGGGAGGACCCAGAGCCTACTCAACCAGCCCAGCGTTTTCCTTGGATCCTGTAACAGCACCCCACAATTCTTATCACAGGGCCCAGCTAGCACAGAAGTCTGCACCCCACCCTGAAATGGGCATGCCCTCTACTTCCCCCTGCCTCAGTTTCCTCACCTGGCATCTACCATCCTAGACAGAAAGTGGACAGAGACATCGGGCCCTCAGGGGTGTTAGGCTGACCTCCCCTCTTTTCCTTCCTTTCCTTCTACCATTTCTTCTCTCAACCAGCCCCCCACCCCACTCAGGCCCCCCTTCTATTTTTCCTGGCTAAAACCTGCCACAGACACCACCACACCCGGAAAGAGATAAATAAATAAAAGAAAAACAACCTCAACTGTGAAAAGCAGTCCAAATCTGAAATTTTTCCGGCCTGAGTTAATTACACTTTAAATTGGCATGTTTACTGATCGGGGATTTCAAGTTAACAGAGACACCCCCCCCTCCCCAACTGTTTGTACAGTAAAACTCAGCAGGCTGGCGGGCTCCCCCAGGCCTTGGCAGGCCCCGCCGCTCCCCTGCCAACAACAGAGCATAACAGAAACATCTATTTTTGAGTGTCAGAGAAAACGAAGATATCACAGATGGTGGAAGCAGCATTCTGGAGGGTTTCCCACACCCCAGGCTCTGTGCACCTTCTCAGCAGTGTCCTGCCCCAGGGGAAGACCAGGGGACCCTGGAAGCAGGGCCCGCTCAGGCCTCCCCCACGCTGCAGCACTGCCCATGTAGGGTGTGCAGGGAGCTCTGGGAAGGGGTCAGGAGGCCCTGTTTTATTCATTCATTCATTCATTCATTCATTCATTCATTCATTCCACAAATGCTATTTGGAGCCTGGAGAAGCTACATTGAGTCAGGTGGCATCGCCCCTAATAACAGGCTTAGCTCTCTCCTAGAGCCAGTGTGCCCTGGGCAAATCCCGCCTCTGCTCCAGATCCAAATGGGAGGCAACTAGCTGTCGTGATGGGCACTTACCAGACCCAAGAATGACTCCAGGGTCGGGCCAGGTGCCCTAGCTCACAGCTCTCACCTCTCCAGGAAGAAGTGGTCTGGTGTGGCCACCTCTGGCTCAGCCCTTGGCTCATGGCTGAGGTCAACCAAACGCCCTGTCCATGGGATGTCCATGCACTAGGTACCTGCCAAGTGTTGGGTCCAGGGTCCAGCATGCCTACAAAGGGGAGACAAGGGCAACAAGCATGGCACAGTGCCTTCCCTGGGCTAGGTTCTGAACCAAGCACAAGGCCCCACGGTGACCAAACCGTAACAGTCCCTGCCCTCATGGAGCCTACAGGCTGGGCAGGGAGCTAGGTACCTGTTGATCAAAGGATCAGAGGACCACAGATTGAGGCTCTGTGTGCGTACTGGGGTGGATCAGGGAAGGCTTCCTGTAGGAGACAGCATTGGAGCAGACGGAGCCTTGGAGGATAAGGAGGGGTGGGAATTCTAGGTAAGGGCACAGCTTGGGCAAAGGCATGGCAATTGGTGTGGAAACAACTATAGCACCAAGGACACAAGGTGGGCTTTCAGATGTCCCACTGCCTTGGGATCATGCAGTGAGTCCCATTTGGATCCTGCAGCCATAATGGCACCAAAGCCCAGCCCAGGCTGGTCACGTGGACCAGCATGGCTCCTGTCCTCTCCACCACCCACGCCGGGGCTTCAGGGCGGAGCTGCTTGCTCACCCAGCGGGCCTGCCCTTCCCCGGGGTCCTTCCCCACCCCAAGCTCGACACTCACTGCCGGCCGCTGGTGGGGCTGCGCATGCGTGGGCTCCCTCCATGTCACCTGGTAACGGGAAAATGATGAACGAGCCTCCATCACACCCTTGCTTCCTGGCCCTCCAGCCGTCTGCACGGTGACAAATGGCCCCTCTGCCTCCACAGGGTCTTTTCAGCAACCTCGACTGCAGAGCCTTGGCGGCGCTTGGTGGAAATTTATGTCCATCTACCCCGATTCTTCTTCATTTCTCTGCTTCTTCATTCCAAGAGCACGCTTGTATTTATTCCTTCCACAAACGTCCTCCCAGCGCCTCCTGTGAGCTTCCTCCTGGAGACAGAGATCCGATTCAATACACCCTGACGGGCTGAACACCTCTGTGCTGGTGTCTGGACAGCTCTGAGCCAGGCATTAGCTGAGCACCTACTATGAGCTGGCACTGCAGAGCTAAAGCCCTGCTTCTAGAAGCTCTGTGGCTGGGCAGTATTGAAAACTCAGGTATTGAGGAATCTCGCTTGCTGTTTCTGCAGCCGTGGCGTGCTGGGTCACCCCCAGTTTTACAAAGAATGAAACTACCTATTTGCCAGAGGTGGGTCTCAGCACCAAAGTTTGAGACAACACTCAGGAAAAAGCCACAGCAAAGCATGCTACCCTCTTGGACCTCAGTTTTCTTATCTGTATATGGGTGTGAGTAGAGGGCAGGGACAAGAGGGGAATGAACTCTGGGTCCCACTCAGCCCTGACATGTGGGGTTCTTTGCATCCGAGGACCCATCAGTAATGAGACCTCCTTGGGGTTTCCAGGACCATACCAGCCACTGATTCTGAAGGGAGGTGTACATGCAAGGGTGGGATGATAACAGAGAGCGGGGGCCTGGGGGAGTCAGGCCGTGCGGGCCGCGCCCTGCAGAGACCAGCTGGCTGGACTGAGCTCTCCGTTCTTGGTCGCCGGCCACGCTCACTAGATCTGTACACAACCAAGGTGGTGAATACAGCCCTCAAATGCGGCAGCAAGACCCGGTCAGTGTGGGGCTCCGCTACTCAGATCTCCACTGTGCCCTGGGCCTTCTGACAGAGCCGCAGCCCTGTCCTCAGGCCAGACATGAGCCAGGGACCATGGGGACTGCACCCAAATGAAAGCACCCCCACGTCATGGGTGATGTCACCAAAGTGGAGATGCCAGGTGGATGCAGCGAAAAGCACCGTGAGAAGTATGGCCAGCTAAGCACTGAGAAAAGCAAGCCTAACTCATCATGCAGACGAAACTTGGGGACCCATCCGACGGGCTGCTTCTTCTAGGATAAAGCCACATGGCTTGCAGTGGGCAGAGTGGCTAAGAACAAACAGCTTGGAGCCAGACCTCACCCCAGCTCACATCTGGGTGATCTTGGATGAGTCTCAACCTCTCTGTGCCCATTTCCTCATCTGTAAATCAGAGCTAGCACCTCCAGGGCTGACGGGGAGCAGTGAGCAAACCCCCAAGACCGGAGACAGGTGCAGGACCAAGGCTAAAGCCCATTCAGGGCAGCTATTCTTTTGCTTCCTCTTTCCCCTTGAAAACAGTAAGGGAAAGGGAACATAGGCCCAGTTTGTCCAGCAACTTCCCAATTTTAAAAATCGCACTTGTGGAACGTGTAGGAGACACATTTCAGGGAGACAGGCCCTTGCCCAGGCAGACACTGGGGAAGCAGTGTTCACTGAGTGAAACCGGACCCGAGGCTGGGAACACGCAGCGCCTTGGAGATGACCCCTGCCACGGACCCTCTGGCCCAAGGGCCCTCACTGACTTTCATCCTGGCCGCCCCTAGGCCAGACCTTTTTCTTCAGCTTGTCAGATGAGAAAGGTCCTTTGTTTATTTTCTCTGCTCCTCAAACAATAGGTAAACCAGTAATTTAGCTTTTAATGACGTTCTGCACTGAGCAGCATGGGGTCACCGTTGTTGGGTCTAAAATGAGTTTGGAACACGCACGCTGCCGAATGTCTGGTACCCTGTGCTGACACTGTGTCTAATGCATAATTCTCAAGAGGCAGCTAAAGTACCCAACTTTTCTCCCAATGGTGGCCTGGGAGACACAGGGCAGGGCTGGGAGGAGTGTGCGTGAACGCTGTGGTGTGGGGATGGTTCCACTGGAGCCATTAAATAAGGCTAACATTGCCTCCTACCCCCTATACACATTTAATATATTCCAAAGATGTGTGGATGCATTAACAGCAATTTTCATCTCCAAATGTCTCCATTTAGTCAGTTCCATGCATAAAATATTAGCTCTGACACCATGGTCCAGCCTGTTAGAGATGGAGTTCCCCAGAGCAGCCTGCTAGGAACGCTGTAGCATTTACTGGAAGGTTGGGGGGGGGGGTGCTCAATTGGTGTTGCAGTGTTATAGTGGGGCTCATCAGTCTTTTGGGGGTCCCAGAGGACCTCAGGAAAGTGGGGGGAAGAGCCCAGACCTAGCTGACATGCCCCTGTTGCAGCTCATTTCAGACTCAAAAAATGACATCCTTGAAGGGGCCAAAAAAGCAGAAAACCAAACAGCTTTCAAGAAACATGAAGAATTTCTAAGAACTGATTATCATGTTCATGTGTGCCTCACCACATCTCCCTGGGGGCCTCCTTCGTGCCCAGCTCTTTCCTGGGGATTAACTTGATAAGGTCCCTGCATTTGTTAGTCAGTCAATAAACACTCACAGTTCCTCTACTGCGGGCCTAGCCTGCGTCCTAGGGCTGGGGACACAGCAGGGAACAGGACAGGAAAAAACCCTGTCCTGAGAAATCCTACAGTCTGGGGGGATAGAGAAAGTAGACATACGTTTGCATAGCAGTAAGCTAGGAAGAAAATGGTAACAGGCAACAGAAGACGACAGGAAGCGGCAGGGCGAGGACAGCCTTGCTGAGCAACAGACATTTCCTCCCCTCCAGAATCCAGAAGCCCTGCTCTAGAAAAGGGGCTACTTGGGGGGAAGGAGTGAGCAAGAGACTGTGCTGAGTGTCCTGAGAAAGGGGTACCCAGGGCATGGGGGTGGGACTAAGTAAGGGCGGCCTGGACCCTGGATAGAAGGAGGAGGCTGAGGGCAGCCTGCACAGGTGAAGCCGCCTACGCTTCAGCTCCCAAAGGAGGACGGACGGACATAAATGGGGGACGTACTGTGCATCACCCGAGGAAGGGAGCGCAAGGAATGAGGGTGGCCAGCCGGCGCCTTGGGACACTGGGTGGGGCAGCCCCTCCCCACACGCTGGGCACAGAGGGATCCACAGGAAAAGGGGCCTGAGGAAGCCCACAGGGAAAGGGCATGCACAGAGCAGGTGATGGCAGCCGCTCAGAGAGGGCTTCCTGAGGCGCAGGAGACCATGAGCAAATACCAAACTGCCTGGTTTATGCTTTGGAGGTGCTCTTTCCATGGCCCTGGACTTTTTCCTCCACCAGGAGACCCTGACGTGGTCTGGGCAGGCTGGGGCAGGGCCGGGGTGCGCAGTGCGGAGGGAACTGTCAGGAGCACAGACGCCGGGAACCACTGACTCTGGAACTAGGGAGGCCGTTCCGTGGTGATTCCGGAAGTCCTCCGGAACAGATGGAGCTGGAAAACGAACAGGCCACGTGGCCCAGGTCCTACACCAAGTCCACGGGTCGGCCACACAGAGGCTTCTGCCGCCTGGAGTGGGCACCTGAAGTGGAGGTCGTCCGTGGCGGGATTCGATACCGGGAAGAGGTTGACTGTATAATATTCATCGTATAGAAAGTGAACACCTCACAGGCAACCTATTTCAGGTACCACGGAGCAGGGTGGACTCGAGATGGAGGCTTCTTCCTCACAGACGGCCCAGCCACCCACCCGGCTGCCTGCCCCTGAGCCCCAGGATGTGCGTCTGCTCATGCGGCGTCCTCCCTGGGCCAGCGAGCATGCAGGAAGCATGCGGGGCAGGATCTGACACTGAAGAGAGGTCGACCGTGTATTGTGCGTCATAGTGGACGCGAACGCCCATGGGCAACCTCTCCTCAAGCACCACGCAGAGCAGGCCCTCGAGGTCGTCCCAACAAGGAATGTCCTGCCGCGGGGTCTCCCAGGCACTGGGACGAGAGGGCAAGCAGCCAGGACACACCTCCCAGGAGCAGGCCATGCATACGGCCCCCTTGGAGGGATGTCCTGGAGAGCAGCAGATGCTCGCGCCAACGGGGGAGCCCCTCCAGGGAGCCCTCTGACTAATGACACTGGGCATGGAAAATAGACTGAACCCTCGTCATTCGTCACACGTCTAGCGAAAGCTTCATGACCAGCCTCCCCAATGCGCTCCACCCTTGTCTCTTCCCTGAGGTCAAGGAGCATTTCAGGAAGCTCTCCCAGGATGGATTAGGTGTTGAGGGTCAGTAGGGAGGGTGACAGATGTCATACCCAGAGCCCATGCAGTCACGTACCCTGGAGGTGGCCAGCCTCAGGCCTGGCCCTGTGCACAAGTCGTAGGTGGTACTGAAAACAGGCCATCTGTGTTATATTCGTCATTAATAAAGCGAACTCATCACAGACAACCTCTCCTCAAGTACCCAAAGTAACGCTGACTCAGGGACCAGGGCTGCTGCAGCAACGATGGGCGCCTCCCGGAGGGGTCCTGAGGGAGGATCAGACAGCACTGGTGAGAGGACACAGGCCAGGCAGTGCACACCCTGCCCTGCCCAGCCTCAGTGACCAACCCTCCCTCAGTACCCGCTGGGGCAGTGACACGAAAGCCCCCGCCCCTTTCCCACCCCCACAAGGGCTTCATCTCCAACAGGTCCTCCAAGGTGAGATTTGATACTGAGAAAAGATCAACCATGTATTATTCGAAGTCAAGAAAGCGAATATAACACGGTCGATCTCCCTTCAAGTACCAGGAGAGGTGCTGAGCGGAGGAGCAGCGGCTTGGCCCAGGCCCGCAGGCCGCAGGCTGCAGTGGGTACGGACGGCTAGTGGACCAGGTGAAGTACATTAGGAACAATTACTTTCCAACTGGTCGACCACCCATCCTGTACCCCAAAGCGGAGCTGAGACTGACGTTCTTTCCCGAAGCGCCACGGCCTCCAAGATGGCCTCTCTGGTGGAATTTGATACCGAAAAGGGGTTCACCGAGCAACATTCGTCGTCCAGATGCAAAGTTGCTCGGGTAACCTCTCCCCGAGTACCATGGAGAGGCTGGACGCTTGGACTAAGGCAGATGCTTCAGAGAGGCTGTGCTTCCAGAAGCCCCTCCCTCGGGCAGCTTGAGCACTGGGCACTCATGGCCTGGAACTTCACCCTCTACAAGGACCCCCAGTTGCCAAAGCCAACACTCCATCATGTCCCTAGAATGAGGCGAACCCAGGGACCCTTCCCAGAAGTTAAGTGGGAGACCCAGGTGGGATTTTGTACTGAAAAGTGGGTGCCCATGCTTGGGTACAATGTCCCAGATGCACCCCATGAGAGTTCACGGACACCTGAAGTGCCCTATCTGCCCAATTCTCCTCTCTAGGGTCTAACTGAGTGGCTCAGACCCTGCAGCAGAGGCAGCAGAGACAAAACCCTGCTGTGCCCAACTCTTCATCCCAGACCCCAGACAGGGGTGAATCCAGGGCCCCCACAGAGGAACAGAGCCTCCGTCCGGAAGATGCCGCCTTGGGAGGGAGCTCAGTGGGGTCCTGCACATGACGCTGATGCCCAGAGCTGCACTATCCATGGTCCCACCAACATGCTTCTAGCCCCACACAGGTGTCACCATCCCCAGAATTGTTCAAAGCGTGATTAACACAAAAAATTGGTTGACCATTTGATTAGCTTCATAAAGAAAGCAAGTGAAACACCAAAAATGAAGGGGGAGAAAACAGAATGGAATTGCAGATGTCCTCTCTTCAAAAAAAGGCAAAGCAGCCCCAACATGAGAAACCAGCCTTTCCCAGAGTTGACACCACATCCAGAATGGGTTCCAAATAATGGGCTGGCCAGTGAGGGTTGGGGGAGCAGATGACGTATGCCACAAGCAGAGTCTGGATTCTGTGCCCACCACCCATTTTCCGAACTTTGGAGTGGGACCGACAGCAGAATCCTTTCCCTGACGTTGGCATGAGCACAGAAAGCCCTCCAGGTCTTGCTACAACTGCAGCAAGAGGCCAGCCGTCTAAGGTCTATCCTAAAGAAAGAAAACACTACGGACAGCTTCCCTTCAGGAACCATGGATACTGACCTGCAGTGCAGCCTCTCTCCCGGAGCTGGCATCGCATCGCCTCTGGAAGTGCTCACGAGAACAGGCTGGACAGCGCCGGCTAGTGGACCGGATGACACACATCAACACATTCAGGGCAGATCCTGGGGCCGCCCCCATGCACCTACCCTGGGGAGGGCTCCCCCTGCTGGCCACCTCCTGAGGGTGGCATGGTTCTGGAAGTCCTCCAAGTCAGCGGTTGACCTGGAAAGAGATCCACCATGCAGTGTTCAGGGCCGCCAAAAACAAGCTCTTTTCACATCCCAGGTTGTGGTTTTGATCCCAGAAGCACCGACCCCAAGACCAACTCCCAAACAAGGCTCAGCCTCCAAGACCAAGTGACATTCTGCACCACTGAGGAGCATGTCCTTGGGGTCAGCGTGGATCCCTGAGAGGTGCCAACACTGGGTCCAAGGAAGGATAACAGCTGGGAACATCCCAGCCTCCCTGTGCATTCAACACTAGCACTGGACACAGCTGTCCTGGAGGTCCAGACCCCACTGACCAAGGACTTCTGTCTCACTCTGGAGTCAGCATGTCACCCAGAACCCCAGGGCATGGAGGGATACCAAGAGAGAGCAGACCAAGTGATGCATGCTACCAAAATGGCACACGCTCTGGTTCAGTGTGTACCCCCTTTACCAGCTTGTCACCCCGGAAGTCAGCAACCCGTCCCACAAGCACTCTGGGAAGATTTGGGCCAGAAAGAAAAGGTCAGTTGCATAAAGGACAGTGAGCTCTGACGCCATGTTCCTACTGACCCATCGACTCCACTCCAAACACATATACATTTAACCATCTTAATGAGAACTGCGCCAACACTGATTTTCATAAAAATGTGTTTTTCAGAATGAATTCCATTAAACTAATCCAATTCCCTGTTTAGCTTTCCTGACTCTGCTGTTGAGCTGTTTTCATTTCTTTTATTTCCCTTGTTATTTTCCCAAAATCATTTTCATTAGGATCAATTCTTTTCCATTTAAAAATCTGAATGCAGATTTGATTCCTCCATGTGCTTTTGTCTACATCAAATATCCCTGTTCAGAGCTGCTGCCACTGTCAATTTCCTCTTGCGGCCGCCATGTCTGCAGCATTCTATTTCCCCAGGTCAAATGTGGCAGCTGAAATGCTGTCAGGAAAATTGGATTCTTCTGCCAATTTGTAGTCAATTGAACATGTTTTACTCTGTGCCATTTCAGTTGTTTTTAGTTTTATTTTGTGTTGATTATTTTTATCACTATAATTTAATACAAATGGGATGGAATACTAATAGACTCTATTCATTTCATAACCCATGATAAAATTGAGAATGCTGTTTGGCAGGGGATAAAAAGGGAGAGAAAGGAGAGCGACAGAGAGAGAGAGAGAGAGAGAGAGAGAGCAAAAAAGAGAGATGGGAGAAAAGTCACAGACAGACACAAGAGGGGTTTTGAGAGAGACAGAAAGAGAAACAGAGAATGAGAAGCTGCAACCTTTAAAATTATTGAATGTGAATTCTTTCCTTACCCACAAGGTCAAAATACCTTCAGAGAAACAGTAGTGGAGGTCTTTGGGATCAGTGGTTGAAATGGTGACGTAAAGAGGGTCCCAGGTCATAAGTGAAGCGGGTTCAGCACCGACACAACACCATCCTCACGTGCCCCAGCTGAGTCACACCAGGAATTGAGCTTGTGTTCTCTGATCACCCTTCGTTCTTGTTCACTGGAGAGGTGCAGACACCCACATCTATACCATCTGGTCTTGTTCATGGGAGATGTAGAGACCCTGAGCCTGCCACTGGGCCCCGGGAGCTATCCCGCAAGATTTGATACTCAAACAAAAGTTGCCTTTGTGTGATTCAACATAAATAAAGCGAATTCACCAATGGCAACCTCTGCTCAAGGCTCAAACGTCAGCATGGGCAACAATAGCAAGATGCCTCTTCACCGAAGGCAGCATTGCCTCCAGGGTCTGGCTGTGCATGCCCACCCCCATTGGTAGTGACACCAATTCCTCTCTCTCTGCAGAGGCTGGTACTACATCCCAGGAACCCCCTACGTGTGAGTGGAACGTGGTTTGTCATGAGAGAGTGCCATGCACAGCTCAAATGGCACCAGGGACCATCCCCATGAGCACAACCACCAAAGTCATGTGTCTTACTCTAGAAGGACACAGACACTGAGGTCCTACCCCAAAGCTGGGTTTGCCCTCGGGAAGTCCCTGAGTTGGGATTTCAAGAAGGGAGTGGCTGTTTCACATTCTCCGGAATTAGTGTGACCGCAGAGGGTCCATCCAGCTCCAAACCTGCGGGGTCCCTGACTGGAAGACCAGCGACTCCTCCTTCAGGGTGAGCGGACCACGTCATCGGGAAGGCACAGGGTGACTACCGTCCTCCATTCACTCTTCCTTCTGGGAGGCCTCAAGGAGGGCATTCAATAAAGAAAATATGTCAACCAGCCATTTTTTCATTCATTCAACAGCATAGCTACCGTGCAGTAGACAAAACAAAGACTCTGCTCTCAGGGAGCTTGCATTCTACTGGGGAGAGGACAAGAAAGGAAGATCTGTGATACAGTGACAATATAATAGTAACGACCATCATAAGGGTTCACGCTGATTCAACTTCACTGTGTGCCAGATGCTGTCCAAACACTTGGCCGATGTAGCGCGTTTTCATATCCATGAATAAGTTTTAACCCCATTTTACAGATGAATGAACTGAGGCCCAGAGAGGTGGCCAATTAAGTAAAACTTGCCCAAGGTTACACAGCTAACAAACATAAGGTAATAACAAATGCTACTCGTGATTCTGCTCTTGTACCAGGAATAAATGAATCATGCCATGGAAACCTGTCTTCACACACCTTCCATTCTCACTGCCAAGAAATCCCCACCCCTACCCCCTCACCAGAGTCGGCTTTGCTTCCCAGAGGCCACCCTGAGGAGGAGGAGGATACTTGAAAGGGCAGATCGTGGTGCATAAATCAGGTGTCTGCCTTCCCTTGGGGATGCCAGATTGTTGGAATGACACAGAAGTCCCTTTCCCTATAATGATGTGCCTCTGATCCAAGATGATTTCATCCTAAATAGAGGTTTACCAAATATGCCTTGTTCACTAGAGAGTCGTCAGAGAAGGGAAGGGAACCGTGACTAGAAAACCACGGTCTCACCTAAGTCAGGATCCTTCCTGGGACTTCGGGCTGGGTGACACACATCCCAAAGCAAGCACTTATCATGAGGTAAACGATCCAGTTCCTTACCCTGCGCAGGCGCCGGCGGAAACTTCCCCGGGTGAGGCTTTCCCAAGAAGAATTTAGTACTGAAAGGAGATTGGCCATGTAATACTCATCATAAATAAAATGAACACACCATGGACAACCTCCATTCAAGTACCCGACTAGGGTGCTGGCTTCCGGCGTGTCCCAGACAGCAGGCCTAAGGATGGATGGGATGCTGAGCATACGGGCCCTGGCGACACACACCCTCTGTAAAACAAGCTCTGAGGTCCTGCCCCATCCAGTCAAGTCCCCCCCGTGAGGTGTGGATCCCAGTGTCCCGTTCCAGGAAGCCACTCAGGGAGGGACATGCCTTAGCGAAGTGTGCAGAGCATCCTGGGCTCCACATAAAGAGAGAGTCAGGGGTGAGCTCCCTGTCAGTCATGCCGTGAGTCTACAGTGAAACTACGACCAATCACCACAGAGGTGGACCACGCCGAGGGGAGTGAGCCCAGGTGACACATCTGTGGGAGGACACGCACACGTTCAGCCCGACCATCCATTCACATGTGCGGACACCACTCCAGTTCCTCAAGTTAGCACCGCCCCAGGATATCTTAAGGCCGGAGTTGATACTTAAAAAAAGGTCAACCATGTATGATTCATCCAAAAAGAAAGTGAAGGCATCATGGGAGACCTCTGTTCAAGCACCACCAAGCGGGTCTGCTAAGGCAAAGCTCCAGGAACTGTCCCGTGGCGGCGTCACGCACAGCGGGGCTCACCGCAGCAGGGAAGCACAAGGTCTGTGGTCAGCTGTGGCCAATGGACCCGCCACTTACCCTGGAGAGCAGCTGGCACCAAGGTCCCGCCCTGAAATGGGACTCGGCTCCAGGAAGCCTCCAAGGCAGAATATGGTGCTAAGAAACAGGTGAACCGTGTATGGCTCATCATGTACAAACACAGGGAAGCACATGGTAACCTATCTTCAAGTACGGCAGATTCGCGCAGAGCAGATTAGCCAAGGCTCTCCTCCAAAGCTGGCGTCCTCCGGGAAGCAGCCCTAAGGACAGAAAGGGCACTAAGATTTAGTGGACTGACTGACAAGGGGCCACGGCCAAGTGGCCCATCCTAGACCCTGCAGCAGCCCAGACGTCAACACCTTTGCCATGCTTGGCAGGGTATCTAAGAAGCACTTTGAGGGGGTTTTGATGTGAGGTCAAGTGCACACAAATTCATGATTTTGATCACAGCAGGGTACATTTCCTCATTTCACATTAGCCTCAAAAATTGACAGCAGTGATCCTTTCCTCACACAGGCCTTGTGACCAGGAAGCCCTCCAAAGCTGGAGTTTGTTCCAAAGAGGTTGACTTTGCAATACTGATTACAAAGAAAATGACAGCATTGAATACACACTTTATTATCCGATGGTGTGGTACTGACCTCAGCATTGTGGCCTCATCTCCAAAGGTCGGCACAACTTCCAACATGTCTCCCTGAGGATAAATTGCAAACTTCGGGTTAACAGTCCAGCAGACATATGGTCAAAAAGCAAATCCTCCATAGTTAAAGGGAAATTCACATACCTAACAAAAAGAACTGACTCCATGTCCATCCCAGCGGTTGGCACTGCAAAGAGGCATCCTGCCAAGGTGGAAGATGATACTGAGAAGGGGGCATCTGGGTATGGTTCATTCTAAATAGACAAATGCAGATTGCAAATGACAACAGCAAGACTTCACATAAAGATGGCAGCGTGGGGCCAGATTACAGACTTTTTTCCTCTTCCATGATATAATAAAATGATAAGTGATCGTTTAGCCCATGAACGGGCCAATGCATGGAATAGAAAAGTACTCATAGAAATAATAAGACATCCTTGAAACAAAGAAACAACTAACTTTACTAATCAAGAAAGCATATGATTCAGACGAATTGATAAAGAAAAACAGTGACAGTCAGATCCTGTTAAAGAGCTAACAGAGAATCCTCTCCTCCACAAATGCAGAGAAATGATGGATAAAAGCAAAAATCAACTGGTACAGCTGAAAGGAATGAAAAGAAAACCCTCAGCTGCTAGTAAAGACAGAATTCAATTCAGAACAAGTTTACAATCTGCCGACAAAAGACCTAAGGGACTCTGCACTGGAGGCTCAAAAGGTCTGTAGTCATAATGTCCAATCAGGAACTGGAGATGTGACCTTGGGCCCAAGAGAGGTGGGGACCTGGAACGGAAAGGGGGGCCAGAAAACGCTATACTGGCCCAGAGAAATGACAAGAGAATATGTTTCTGCCCAAGCTTTGGGTAGAATGAGTTCTTCTTGCAGAAACAATGCTCCAGGACAAAGATGTGGTGAATACTTATACCAGCCATAAGGTATGGGAATGCTTAAGCCAACAAGTGAGTAGGAAAACCCCAACTGGTGAAAGCCATGGGAAGCGAGGGAATTGAATGCAGAACCATAATGTTGCAGCTCTCTTGCATAGGGAACAAAACAAAAACAGAAACATCTTAATCCGGTGATAATCCTACAATGAAGTTACAAAACCCATGAAGAAAAGCACTCGCTTGAGTCAATAGCACTTTGGACTCAAGATGGGACTTGTACCCCTAAAGCTGGGAGAAAGTATACAGAATTATCTTTAAAGTGACTAAAAAGATTAAAAAGAACTAGAAATCATAAGGATGAATAAAATAGTATGAAAAAAAATAGGCAGGTGAATGAGGATGTACAAGCAATGGTCAGACAGTCTCAGAGATGGAAGACCTCACAGAATAGAGTGTCCCAAAGTCTTCAAACAAATGTAAAGATCCACTAGATAATACAGTCCAGATAAGCAAGAGCTACATGGAGAAGCCACATCAAAAAAGCTAGTGAGATACTAAATGCAGAAGACAGTGGAGCAAAGTGTCTACAAAGTTCTAAGTGGAGCAGTAGGCTGACAACTTTATACCCAGCTAAGTTGTCCCTTGTGTATAAAAGCAAGAGACAGATATTCTCAGATGTGCAAGGACTGAGGGGTAGAGGCTATGAGGCACTCTTGAAGAAACAATGATAAAATCCATTCCGCTGAGAAATGAATTAAAATTAAAAACTCAAGAATAGAGAAGGCTTAGTTTAAGGAAGAAAAACCTGGTAGGCAGTAATGACTTCATTTAAATATAGAACTATGATTAATCACCTGCAAGAACTGTGGTTACAGAACAAAATGCAAACATTTATAATGGGAAAATTAAATTATATAAGTAAAAATAAAGCAGGAGGTGGGGCAAATGTAAGACTGCTTATTTCCTTATATTTCAGAACTAGCAGTGAAATTGAACAGTTTAAAAAAAAAAACATAACGATCCCAGTCACTTAATGTTTTACGCAATTTTTCTTAATTTTATAGGGATCTTTTAAGAATTAATAGTTATGGTACAGCAAGAACATTTATCAATTCTTGAAATCTTTAGCTTATTCTTTACACTAAATTCAAGTAAAATTATAGTTAACATTTAAATAAATTTAGGTACAGTGTGATCTCATATTTGTACAATATTTTTCTTTCTCTTTGTCTATCTACCTTTCTATTTGCATACATATTGAGACAGCTATCTGAAATTTCTAAAACCCTGATAGTTATTTCTGGGTGCACAAAGAATTGGGTAATTTTCTTCTATTTTATGTATATTTTCCTCACACTGCTTGACTTTTTATTACAAGCATGTGTCATTTTTATAAATATGATAATAAGGTAAAATAATTATTCTTTTTGAAAAGAAAAACAAGAAATTGAAAATAGAACTGACCTCTGTCCTTGAATTTGGTAGGGCTCCCAGGTGAACAGATGTAAATCTGTTCTTTCACTTCACCCAGAAAAAAATGCTGAAACCATGCCCCTCCCCTGACCTTGCCAATATGTCTAAGTCTTCCCTCAGAGACAAGATTTAATATTGAAAGAGAAGGGAACTATCTATTTTTTTTCTTAAAAAAAAAAAAAATCCCAGAAGCACCACGGACACCCTTACTCCCCCAATCACTTAGGGCCTTAAACCTAGATCCTATGCTTCTCCCCCCCAACGGGCAATGTCTTCCCTAAGTAGACTGAATGAGGACAAGGAGCATCAGTGATACCTATCCATTGGTCCAGGGCCAAGTACAAGTTCCATACGTTGGCGTGGAACCAACATGAGGGAGGCTTCCCTGAAATTGGCATCAGCTCCAAGCAGACACCTGGCGAGATGTGATACCGGAAAGAGATCGACCGTGTATTGGGCATCATTAGACAATGCGAACTCACCACGGACAACCTCCCTCCAAGTACCATGACGTGGCACTGCTCACGGCATCCCTGCATCCACGCAGTCTGAGCAGCTCGGGAGTGGGCTCTGAGGGCGGATGGGACACTGAGGGTGAGTGGACCAACTGGCTCAGTCCCCAAGGCAAACCCATGCTCTCTGTCCAACCCCTGGTTCACCAACACTGGATTAGTGTGGACAGGATGTCACTTCCTGTACTTGGCTGGCCATGCAAGCAACACAATAATGCAAAGACGTCAGCCACGTGTGAGTCATTATAAATGAAGCACAGAGCTCTTGAAAGACCACGTTTGTAGGAACACATTAACCACTGCATCCTGGGTGAACCCAGGGTCACCCCAGGAGTTCCCTGGAGGATGTGGCCCTGCTTGCTGCAGGCTAGTGAACCAGGGGTCACACGGGTCCTGGCTCCTATTCTCTTCTATATCCTGAGAGCTGACTAAAAAAAAAAGGTGTTTCCAGAGGCCCCTTCGAGGTTGGATTTGATAGGAAAAAGTGTTAGCCATGTGCATTTTAATGTTAATTTTTTAAAAGTTAGGGCATCTGCACAACCTCGTTAGCTTGTCCTAAAGTTGGTAGTGCCCCGAGAAGTTGCCTTAGTGTCCGCCTGGACGTGGGTTAGTGAGTCAGTAACGTGCGTCTTCAGAAAAGCAGTTGCTGAGGGCTCAGCCAGCGGGGCACCTACCTTGGAAACAGCACTGGCCCAGCTAGCCCTCCGAGGCAGAATTTGACACTAAAAGAGAGGAGAGCCGTGTATGACTCGCTTTGATGAATCGAATTCATCACGGCCAGCCTCTCTCCAAGTACCATAAGTGAAAGCTGGTGAGAAATCCATCGTCCCTCCTGCAAAGGCGGCTGCCCCTCGCAGGAGCCCTGTAAAGAATGGGTGGGACAATATTGGGTAGTGGGCCGAGTGACATACTATCTCATTAATCGCATGCTCACCCGAGACGCACTTACCCTAAGCGGGGATGGATGCAGTTAGTCCTCCTGGGCAAGAGGGGCACCGTTCGACAGCCGTCACCCCTCCGCTCTTACAATGGAGCAGCACTGACCGAACAACCACGGCCACTTCCCAAAGCAAGCATAACCTCCACAGATCCTCCTGTGGAGACACAGGATTTGGGGTTAGAGGGCCAGGTGCCATACTGAATAAATAAAGCACACGCTCTGTGAACTGTCACACACCCTGGAGAGGAGCTGGCCTGCTCGCTTCAGGTCCCTCATCAGAAGGCAACGTCGTGTCCCAGGAACGCTTCAAGGAGGCTGTGATAGTGATAGTGGTGAAGGGGCTACCAAGGATGACTCAGCACATTTTAAGTGAACACACCCTCCCGACCACGGTTGTCAAGGTCCAGCCAGAAGCCACCGCCACAAGTCCACTGCTGCCGGCCCAAAGTCAACAGAACCTCCACAGTCTTCCTGGATGGATGGGGTGGGTGCTGAGGGTTGGTGACTAGGTGGTCCACAGGGTGAACAGAGTGCTTGCCCCTCTGGTCAACCAGTCACACACCCTGGACAGTGCTGACACCAGCATCTCTTCTTGAAGTTGGCCTTGGGCCGAGGAAGCCTCTCTTCAAAGTCTTGTAAGGTGACTCTGTTGACAGAACCATGGCCATTTCCCCTGAGTTGCATGGCCCAGGGGAAAGCCTCCTACAGATGGATCGGATGCTCGGGTTAGTGGACCAGTTGACTTACAGCTAGCTAGGTCAAGCATGGTGTCCCTGGCCAACCATCCATTCTTGTCTTCTCCTCATGGTTGACAGCATAAAGATGTCTTCCCTGAAGGAGCCACTGTGTCCAGGAAGTCCTTAGAGGTAGCATTTGGTACTGAAAAAAGTGTTGTCCGTGAATGATTCGTCATAAGTAAAGCGAATCCACCACGAACAACTTCTCTTCAAGTACCACAGAAAAGCAGAGACAAGACAGACAAGGGGTCGCCTTCCACTTCTCTGAAGGGCGTGGCCTCCAACTGCTGTCCTGTGGGCAGATTGCACAGTGTTAGTGAGATGGCTGACACGTGTCCTGGGAACACACAGGAGTTTGGGGCCATTCACTCACCTCTCCTGGAGTGGTGCAGACACAGTCCCCCTTCCCTGGAGTTGAAATTGTGTTCCTGAGTCCTCAGGGGCAGGGCTTAGAAATGAGAAGAGGGAGGCCGCTGGTGGTCCTTCACAATGTGAACTTGTCACAGGAGTTCTCCGTGTGTGTGGACCCAAGGGTTTCTGAACAGGGACCTTGGACTTCTCAACAGAGCACACTCAAGTTATCCATCAAGAGTATCGAGGCACTAGCCAAGCTCCTTCACCACGGGTGGGGTCCACTGAACTGGGGGGGTTCCAGAGAGAGCCCTATGGCCACCGCACGGTGCTCCTGGAGAGTCTGCTCAGCCAGGGCCCTGAGGCACCCTCAGCAAGATCAGAGGGAGGGTCCCCAAGCTCTTCACCATCCCAAGAGACCCCACTCCAGTCCCAGCCCCTCCTCTACACCACTCATCTCACCCCGATGAACCATCCAATAAAGCAATTCTAAGAAGGATGCCCTCAAAAGTCACTCACCCACCTCCTCCCAAACAACCTTGGACCAGTCAGACCAGATTCCATTTCCTGAATTCACCACTGAAAGAACCCTCACGCCCAAAGGCTCCACGTAAGAACCCATCTCCCACCCCTCCTCCATGCCTCCACAACTCTGGCACAGCACATCTGGAACTATTGCCTATCACCAGAAAAGTCCCACATGTTCTCACTTCTCTCATGTGCCTCGTCTTCCACCCATGGGTTGCTTTTTGTCCTGCCACTTCCTCCACCAAAGGCTTGCAGTAGCTAGAAACATCCTTGCTCCACATCTCCACTGCCAGACCATTTTTCCTCCCTTTCCCATTCAAAATTCCAGCCGCTTCACAGCTCATTCACCAGACCTCACTACCCAATACCTGGGGTAATGGCCACCCAGGTCTCACTCGATAGCTTCTGAGTCTCCATCATCCTCCTCTGAATACCTCCTGATTCCCTTCTCGGTAATGACCACACATCGAGGCTGTACACAGCTCCCCTCCACTGGCCTGGCGACTTCCTCACTTCCAGTTACTTTGCCCCCACCCTACCTGGCCCTTAAGCCCCAAGGTCATTGCCTCAGCTTAGATCTAGGCAAGGCTGGTAATCGCACCTTCTCCAAAAGTTCCCTGGCTACCCACGGACTTGCTCTAGAGCAGGGGTGTCCAAACTTTTCTCAAGGTTTTTCACCAAGGGCCGTATGCGGTAAAAGACACCAACAGCCGGGCCACTCACTCGAGGTGAAGTACCTATTGCCTCACCTGGCTTATTTACGTAAACTAAATATATTTTTGGAATTTGCTGCGGGCCAATTAACAATGGATTGCGAGCTGCAGTTGGCCCGCGGGCCGCAGTTTGGACACCCCTGCTCTAGAACCTAACTCAGCAATTATCATACCTTAAGAACCTCTGGTCCATCCTTTCTCCCCCCATTCTCACTGCTGACCCTGGTGGGGCTCAGTCAAGCACTCTGCAGACCTGCTGGCTCCACCTTGGAGACTTGGGGACAGCCCAAGTTTTCCACACGTCACCTTGGTGGGGGCTCCCATCAGCTCTTCCCTAGATCTCCCCTTGGTGGCCCCTCTCTTGCCATCCTTGTGGTCACAACGATCTTTCCAACATAGGCCATGAACCCCGCCCTGCTCAGAATAACATCCAAGTAAGCCCATGCCTGAGGCCACCTGTCCCACCTCAGCTCCAGCAGCTCCTCCATAACTCAGTTCAACAATACTGCTCTTCTCCTTTTTTCTCAAAGATGCCAAAGGGCTTTCCATGCACCACACCCTCCTTCTGGAATGCTCCTGCCCCAGATCTCCATCTGCCCTGCCTCCCATTTTGTTCCCATTCCTCCTCCCCAAAAAGACCTTTCCAGACCCCTATTTTTTAACCTAAACATCCATCCCACTTTTGTCTCTTTCTGGCACCTTATCCAGCTTTCCTTTTCTCCACAAAACTTACTGTGGACAAAATTATGTCTCATAGTTTGCACTTTGTTGCCCATCTTTCCCACCAGATTGTGAAATCCACACGAGCAAGGGTTTTATCTGTTCACTGCTCTATTCCCAGTTTAGAGGACACAGCTAAGGTCTAGCATCATCTGGAACACAGCACGGACTCAGTCATTATTTGTGAGATGACTGAATCACTCCTCACTGATTGATCAATTCATGGACCACGTGGTTATGCTAACAACAAAAGAATCTGATCATGAAAAGAGAGAGCCTACTGAAAACACATCACGGCCCGAGCAGATACCCCTTTACGGCCCAAGCAGATACCCCTTTCCGAAGCAATCATAAAAATGGGCGGGGTCTGTGGGAGAGTGAACCAAGTGAGACCCACAGGAACAGACTGATTCTGCTTGACTCTCAGTGTTCTGTGGGAAGATGCCAAGCCAACATGTGCCCCTGAGCTTGGCACTACTTTCAGAAAGCCTTCTTGGGCAAGAGTTGACACTCAAACAGAGTCTTCCTGGGAGCAAATGCAGTAAGAATGACCAACGAGGCACCAGACAATATGGCTGTCACAGCCTCACATGCTCCCTAGGGCTTCATCTCACGAAAGGATTGCATACACCTGGAACAGGTGGCCGGTGTTTTGTGTGAATGGAATTCTCATTGGGCAACCTCCCCTGATAGTTTAGTGCTAATGCCAACAACGCCTTCCAGAAGATCACAGCCCTCTAGGCAGCAACCTTCTGTATAGGTAACGTTCTGGTCATGGGTGCACCAAGGGACATGCATCCTGAAAGCAGCATGTGCGCTGTGCCCCACATCCACGTACATACCTCGGTGGGTACAGAAGCCGAGACCTCCTCCCGACAGCGGGCCATAGTCCAGGAAGCCCTCCAAAGCAGCATTTGATACTGAAAAACTGGATGTCCCTGTATGATTCGTCACAAATACAGCGAACACAGCAGGGATAACCACTCTTCAAGTACCGAAGGCCAACGACGGTGAGCTGTCTTCACCAGAGTCCACCTTGTCTCCAGCTTAGTCCTAAAGACGGATCGGGGACTGAGGGTTAAGAGAGCTGGGCATCGCACGTTGGAAATCAAGCCCATGCTCCCCGGCCAACCATGCATTCCTGGCCCTGGGGAGGGGCTGAGGCCAATGGCACCTCCCAGGAAGCATCCCAGGCAAGACTGGTACTGGAAACACGGCCCTCGTACGACTCAGCACAAATAGAGCCAACCCAGCAGGGAGAAGGTCTTCTCGAGGGCCAGGTCCTAGCACAGATAAGAAAAGCACCACCTCTCCTCCCAGAGTCTGTCCTGAGAAGTCATGGGATAGGTAGGGACCGTGGACCAGTTGACATACATCATTGATAAAATGTATGTTCTCTGACCAACCATCCATTCCCCTATCATGGACGGCGCCCCGCCCGCAGGCCGCAGTCCTGCTGGGGTACATCTCCACATGGGGGTTTGTCCTGAAAAACAGCAGCTCTGATGTCATTAGCCACAAATATGGTGAAGCCCCAGCAGTCAGCCCGACACCGCTAAGCCCGGGAGGCGGAGCATCCCAGGCTGCCATGCTCCCGCTTGGGGTACGACATGGCTCAATCCTAATTCAGGCACAGGCTCACAGTGGGCCATCATTTCAAGTACTGGGGAGGTAATTCTCCCCAAAGTTAAATTATATCCAGGGGCATGTAATACCATTTACAATAGAGACAGCATGCTACAGCGATGCCTCACAGACAGCACCTGTGCAGGTGTGGCAGCATGGGAGCCCCCGCCTCCTCTTCTAAGTAGACTGGATTCTGAGGGTCAAGGGTCACACCATCCTTCCCTAGATATTGAATCGGCAATAATCTTTCCTGGGAAGATAGGTGCCTTCTCTTCCGGGAAGTTCTTGTGCAGGATGGGAGATGGAAAGCTGAAAGACCAATGTATGTTGCAAATACGGACCCAAACTCTCTCTTTGAGGGAGTCGGAGTGCAACTGAGCACTGAAATGGCCTGCCCCCCAGAAGGGCCCTAAGGACAGATGGTATTCTACAGGCCGTGGACCCTGACATGCTGACACCTCCCTC
Organism: Rhinolophus sinicus; assembly: GCF_057876585.1. NCBI lineage: Eukaryota > Metazoa > Chordata > Mammalia > Chiroptera > Rhinolophidae > Rhinolophus > Rhinolophus sinicus. The sequence goes on along the minus strand of NC_142503.1, from coordinate 198,642,393 downwards.
CCCCCGTACCATGTGATGGGGCTGACACCAATTCCCTCCCTGAAGGTGGGAAACCGCCACACAATCTTCCACCATACCAGAGTAAGGACAGCTGTGTGGTATCTGTCACAAACAACGAAACAGCACCCAGATGGTCCCTCATCAAGCCCCACGTGCTGACACTGACAAGAATATGAGTGTCCTGTGTCCAGAGCTTGCATCACTTCTGGGGCTTCTCCTGAGGGTAGAACGAATTCTCTGGGTTAGTGGACCAGGGAATACATTCATCAACAACGTGCATATCCTGGGGACAACTCTGTACTCACATACCTTAGGGGCAGACTGATAGCTCTCTTACTGTGAAGTTGGTGTCTCCAACAGGCATCCAGTCTGAACCAACTCCATCAAAAGCCTCAACTTCCCATGCTGGTCACAGCAAATCAGGTAAAGTCACTGAGGCAGGAAGCGGCAGGGCTTTGCAGCACCTCAGGATGTCATCCTGAGTACAGACGAGATCCTGCAGGTGGCAGGTACAGGTGACACCCACCCTCCACCAACTCTGGAGTCTGGGCCAGCCTCCCTTCCCCATAACCAGGGGAGATTCTGAAGCCGGTGTTCGAGTCCCAAACTGAGTGCGGTACAGCCACAGAGGCAAAGAGGCATCAACTGGGTCGCCTTTGTCACGAATGTGCGAAAGGAACACAGGTCGGAGCCAGTCTCTTCAAGTACGAAGCAGCAGGACAGGAAAGCCCACAGGCTCTGCTGAGGGAAGCCCATCTGGAGAGGTAGTGGACACCGGGGCAGTGATCTTGGAGGAAACAGGGTGGGGGAGCAGAACTTGACCTGCGTTTCTCATACCTGGGGAGATGGTGGCCCTGCATCCAGGGAGCCATCTGGGTGGGTCTTGACCCTCAAAAACAGAGTGCCCTCAGAGGAGTCTTAGTGGCAGAAGTAACCTGTCTTCAACTGTCCCGATGGAGCAGCAACCACTTCCAATCTGCGGGGCCAGCAGAGCCTCCAGGAAACTACTCTGCAAAGGACTGGTTGGGAGGACTGGTGCCAGGAAAGCTCTCCCCTGGGCAGGCTCACCGGTCAGGCATCCACGGACCAGCCCTGCAGTGACAGGGACACAGAGGCCCCCATCACATCCCCACTCCCAGGCATGGCAGCATTGAAAGGGGGGATGACTTTGTACAGATCACAAAAACACTGCAAAAACACTGCACAGCAATGCGGGCTCATCCCATGCCGGCCCCTCTTCCAGGAAGCAGGCCCTCTGCAGCTCGGGAAGGCCCGGGCTTGCGTCACACACAAGACACACGTTCTCACGTCTCTTGTGTGGGCCGCCCCCGAGGCAGAGTTTGATATTCAAAAAGAGGTTAACCATGTATTATTCATGATGAATGAAGCGAACATAACACGGATAACCTCTCCTCAAATATCCTTGACTATTCTGAAATGAAAACCACGGCCTCTTCCCCACCATCGTCTTTGCCTCCAGAAGACTCTTCTGAGGATGAGCTATGTCCTGAGGGCCAGGGAGCCAGGTGCTCACATCCTGTAAAGAGAGCACCTGTGTGGGCACCAATTGCCACTCCCACACCTTGGTCCCAGGGCCTAGTTTTGGTCCTGAAACCAAAGTCCAAAGCCCCAAATTAGAACCATGCTCAAGAAGACGTCCAAAGCAGGTTCAATCCTCAAAAATAAAAAAAATAAAAAATAAAAACTAGAAGCCTCCTCCACAGACTTCTGAGAGATGGGATTTAATGACAAGAAACCAGCAGAGATGAATGAATATGTCATAGAGAAGCAAAACCATCATGGATAATACCTCTTCTGAAGACACGGAGCGTCCTAGAGACGGCTCTCCACTGCAAGACGGCCTCCGTCCCAGGAGGGAGTGTGGCGGAGGAAGTGCTCCAGACTGGAAATGGAGGGCTACAGAATTAGATGGCCCGACCGTCAATAATGCGGTTGACCCAGCACCGGACAAGTCTCACACTGGGCTGACACTAGTGGCCTCCCCCTGAAGCAGGTCTTGTATCTGGGAAACTGTTTGAGGCATAATTTGATTCCAGAGAATAATCATCTCATGGCATTTATGCATAAAGCGAGCCCATCGCAGATAACCACTGTTCACAAAGCACAGAGCAGCATGTTGATTCTGGGAAGTTCTGTCATGATGGATGGCATAGAGAAGGTGGGGGTTCAGGGGACGCACATCACAAATAAAGCACATATCTCCAGCCCCAAACTGTTCCGAGTGTTCTCCACCGACCAGTAGCATTAGCATCACTTGGAAACTTGCTAAAAATGCAGAATCTTGGTCCCTGAATCAGAATCTGCCTTTTAACAAGATCCCTAGGTGATGAAAATCTTAGAAGCATTTTAGAGTTTGAAAAATACTGCTCTAGTCAACAATTTTCTCTCTCTCTCTCTCTCTCTCTCACACACACACACACACACACACACACACACACACACACACACACACCCCCAGAGGTGCCGCTGACCAGTGTCTCACTACTAAACTTCGTGTTCCCTGTGAGAACGTCTCTAAGACACAGTGGGTCCACAAGAAGGCATGTGGCCACGACATGTCCATGAAGAACAAACAGGACATTCAACAGGCAGCTGCTCAGAAGCACCAAGCAGTAGTAGTGACAGGAAATGTACTGTTTTCCTTTATGTTTGCCTCTCCTCTAGAAGTTGTCCAGGCTCAGAATGTGTGACAAAGATCAGGGGTGGGGGATCAGAGGCCCTGCTCTACCAACCAGCAGCCTAGAGAGACCTTGACACCAACATCTCTTCAAGGAATCCCTCACAGCTAAGATTTAAAAAGAAGAGAAAGACAGATAGACAATTATCAACATCTTCCAAATGGCCCTGAACGCCCAAACTGTATCTCCACCCCAAAGCTGGTTTTAGTTCAAGGAGAGCACACTGATGGCTTGCATTCTGGGGTCACTGAATTAGTTATTACAGGTCTTCAATAAAGTCATGCTCTGTGGTGGGGTAGGCACTGATGTCCTCTTGCTGAAGTTGCCACTGGGCTTGACAGAACTTTTGAAGCAAATTTGGATACTAAAACAATGGTTGTCCGATATTAATCACCATAAATATAGAGACCATACTACGGACAGCCATTCTTTAAGCACCAAAGATCTGCACCATCCAGAAGAGCTTGGCATCTTCTCCAAAGTCCGTGTCCCTTCCAGAAATTTCTTCCTCAGGTGCTCTGGACAATGAGGGTTAACAGGTCAGCTTCCCACATTGAGAGTCAAACACATGCTTGGGGGTCAGTCACATCCTCAGGCAGGAGGAGGACTGACACCAACGACCTGTCCCTGAAGTTGTTTCATGTCCAGGAAGCAGGGCTGATGAGCCATGTGTGTTGTGCTACCCATAACACACACCCATGACCAACGAAGGTCAGTGGCAGCACATAGGGGCCGACTGGCCTCGTGCCAAGCTTGGCCCTGCTTCCCAGGTCCTGAAGGTTAGGGCACAAGTGCCCCCACCACAAGCCAACTACACGAGCCCCAGGGAGGGGTTAACACTCGCATCTCGTTACAGAACTTGTCATGGAGCCCAGGAAGTCCACCAAGGCAGGATTTGATACTCAAAAAAAAACTGTCCTTGTATGATTCATCACAAATCAAGTGAACACAGCAAGGATAATTTCTCCTCAAGTATGAAACGGCAGCATGGACGGGAACACCGGCACCTCCAGGTCTGGCGCACATTTGGACAGTGACAGAAATTCAGCAAACTCAGGCACGCATGTGCGCGCGCACACACACGCATGCACACACCACACGCACACACGCACACGCAATGCATGCACCAGGGACGTCTTCTCTGTAAGCACCAGAGAGGCGAGCTGCCACCGAACCTGCTCTTTGCTCTGCTTGGCGTCTCTGCCCAAGAGTCCTTCAGAAAGTGGATGGTGACTGATGTTAAGAATCCAAGGACTGTCCCTCTTACATGGAGCAAATGTCCTTGGTGTTTCAAATCACATCACGAGAAAGGCTTAGCTGCTGCACACCAAGAGCCTTGTTCGCCCCCACCATAAATATGGCACAAGCTCAGTGATCCATTCACATACCTGAGGGAGGGTCTGATGTCCATGCTTTGACATTGCTCCAAAACACCAAGGAGAGAATTTACCATACCACCACCAGCACCACCAGCACCACCAGTTTCATAGCACATAGCACCATGGCTACCCCTTACGAAGTGCTGAGCACCAGGCTCTGTTCTAAGCCTTGTACAAGTGAATTCATTCAGCCCCCAGCAGCCCTCTGAGGCCCCTGTGAGACAGCAGGCACAGCACGCTGAAATCCTTGCCCAAGGTTGCACGGTTAGTAAGTGTCAGAGGCGGGATCCAAACACGGGACATCGAACTCTACAGTCTGCGCTCTTGATACTGAAAAAGTGGATGACCCTGTACGATTCGACATGAGTAAAACGAACAGGACAGGGATAACCACTCTCCAAGTACCAAAGGTTAGCACGAAAAAGAAAGCCACTGCCTTGGGAGGACTTGGCATGTCTTCAAGGCGCAGTCCTGGGGATGAATTAGATGCTGAGGGTTAGTGGACCAGGTCACGCGCACCAAGCACAAGCATGCAAGCTCAAAACACAACTGTGAGGAAAACACCGCCACCCCACACCAACGGTGACCTGGCCAAGCTCAGGACCCAGACCGCACACACAGCGCATGCCTGCTGACCCCCCACACATAATTGGGAGAGGTGATGTTCCCCAGGTCACTGCCTTCCCCAAGGTCGGCCGTGTGCCCATGAAGTCATCTCTGCAAAGTGGTGACCCATGAGTGATTTGCCACACCTCAAATGGACACACACAATCATGGACACACACAGTCATGCACACACATACCGCATCCCTCGCTGAGTGTGCACTGGGTCCAAGAAGACTCCCAGACAAGGTTTGATACTCACAGAGAGCTTGCCCTTGTATATTCTATGTCAATAAACCGAATATACAAAGGGCAACCTCGCTTTAAGTACCAAACAATAGCATTGGGCAGGTCCATCACTATTGGTCATGGGGCTGGCCTCGACTCCCGGGATTGGTCCTAGGGAGGGGGTGGGAGAGGCAGGGTCTGCAGACCAGGGGCACACGCCTCCTGCCCACGGTTGTGTGCGCACGGGTCAGCTCTCCATCCCTTTGAACCCAAGGAGGGGCCGACGTCAGTGTCCCTTCACTGAACTCAGCATTATTTCCAGGAATCCAAATCAGGACTTGTTCCTGAAAAGGAGATCAACCCCACAGCTTGCAGTGCATGCAGAGCTCAGCTTCTCAATTTCTGCAGAACGACACTGGGGGTGACCAAGCATGGGAACCTCCTCCAGGAAGTTCTCCTGACAGTGTATTGGGCACTGAGGGCACGAAGACCAGGTGAATTCACATGGTATAAAAGCAAAGGCCCTGTGGTCACTGAATAGTCATACCTCCCACAAAGGTGTGCACATAAATGTCATTCCCCAGTGCCAGCCCCTCTCCCCACTACCCTCCTGGAAGCTGGTGTCATGTCCAGGAAGCCATGCTAAGAAAGACTTGATACTGAAAAGGAGTCAAACCCCACGTACCACACAGCAATGGTGACAGCAGACCCCATGGCCAGTTCCCACAGTGGCCTCTCCCCTGAGAGGGCCCCTACTCTACAGAAGGAGCAGAAACTGAAGGCCACAGGTGAGCAGGTGGCCCAACTCGTCCCCCAGGTGAAGTGCTCACCTCTCTCAGACGACATCTACTCTCCTTGATGACAGCTGCTGTAACACCCCTTCCCTGATGCTGAACTCAGGGACAGACGACCTCCACGGCAGTCAGAGTGTGCAAAGCAGACAGTTACACGGCCCAAGAAATGTCTCCACAAACACAGACCCAGAGGCCTCTTCTTCTGGCCAGTCCTAGGGTGAGTAGAATACAGGAGGTCAGAGGGCCAGAGGACAAATATCGAGACAGAAGCACTTCCCTCTGACCTTCCAACATCCATGTACCTGGCCTGGGGAGATGGCTCCCTGGCTCTTCCCAGAGCGGTGCAGTTCTGGCAGAGGACGGTATCTCCAGGAAGGACTTGAACCACAAGTCACAAATAGAAATCACTCTTATAGGGACCACATTTCAGGGACCATGAGCAGGAGAATGCCTACTGAACACCAAAGACGAGCATTGATGAGCAAATCTCAGCCTCTTCCCAAAAGCTGATGCCACCTCCAGGGAGCCCTCCAGGATGGACTCACAGGAGTTAGTCAATGAGACTTGAAACCATCATAAATAAAGCCGATGCTCTGGGGTCCACTGTCACTTGTGCATTACACTTCCAAGGGCTCTCCCCTGAGCTTGACAGAAGGAAACCCCCTGGATGTGACTTGGCAAAGGGTGGGTCCACTCACGGCTCATCTATATAAAAAAGGAAACCACCATTAAACTCAGTGCAGACGACAAAGAGCACACACAAGGCCCACCCCTGTCCCCTGCCTCCTGCCCCCTGCCAGTGTGGCACAGCCTCTGGGCAGTCCCTGCGGAGGACCTGGGGCCATCATCACAAATGAAACCTACGTTTGGGCCCAGGAAGCCAGGACACATACCTGAGAAGGGCTGACAACAGCTGTTGAAGGGCTGACAAGGGCTGTCTCTGTCCTGAAGATGGAGCTGAGCCCGAGCGTCTTCCCGGTCAGAGTTTGATACACAAATAAGAGTCTCCCCCTGTATATTCGCCATTAATAAAGTGAACATACAAAGGGTATCCTCTCTTCAAGTACCAAAGAGCAGATCCGGTGAGGACCACACACCATCGTCCCCAGACAGGGGCTCCTGTGGGGCCTGAGGCCAAGTGGAAGGGGCTAGTGACAATCCTGCACCCTAAATGCTGTGACCCAGCCCTAAAATGGGCCGTACTTCCCAACATCTCTCCATGAGAGGATTGTCTCCCGAGAGACAGGGTAATCTTGTATAATTTGATCTAAAGTGGATGTAAAATGGTTGACATTCTTTAGGGCCTGCAAAACTGCCCTGGGGAAAGAACCACTGCCTCTTCTGAAAGCCACTGCCTCCAGGAAGTCCACCTGATGACACATTGAAGACAAAATAGCATGCATCATTAAAGAAAAAAAGCAACAAATAAAACGAACACACTCCATGATCGCTCACACACTCACAAATCATGTAGCAGTGCTAAGACAAGCATTCCTTTCCTTGAACTTGGCATTGTGACCAAATAGCCACCCAAGCTGTTACTCAAAAACACTCATCTAGTGCAAGATTCACCAAAGGAAAACGAAATCTCCATGGGCCAACTCTAAACTGATAATGACATCAGTAACCGCAGGGTCTGTCTGTCACAATTGGCAACAATGGAAAATGCCTATGGACAAGAGGGCACTGGGGCTTAATGGTCCCAGGGGGAGGCCCATAAAAACATGGTGCTCTGGGGCCACCCATTCCCTTACTCTGGCACCAACAGCCATTCCCTTCCCTCAAGTGGACTTTATAGCCCAGAAGTCAGCCCGAAGATGGGCTGGGTGTGAAGGGTGGGTAGACCAAATGACCCAGATTTAACTGAGAGACTAACTCTGCTGTTGACCATCTTTTCACATATCTGGGAGATGAACTGACCCTGAGGTCACTTCCTAGGGCTTGGTACCATGTGTGGGAAGACTGGCCAGAGTAGCAGCTCATGGATAAGTCCACATTCCATTAAGCAGGCCCACTAAGGAAGGTACTGCTTTCTATACAGAACAGTATCTCCAAAAAGAAAACAACTGCATTGTCTCCAGTCATTGCTTCTTCCAGAAAGTTCTCTGGAGAATGCATGGGATGAGGAGGGTGAGAGGACCAGGTCCCAAACAGCAAAAAGGCACACACCCTGCGATGGCCATGCATTTGCATACCCAGGAGCACTCCTGGTGCTCTGATGGGTCCCTGAAGTCAGCCTTGCTTCCAAGAAGCCCCCCACCCCAGCAGGATTTGTTCCTCGGAGAGAGCTTACCCTTGTATATGCATCATAAAGAATGCAAACACAGGAAAGATAACCTCTCTTCAAGTAGCAAACGATCCCACTGGTGGGAAAGCAACTTTCATGTGACCAAGTTGGCATCGGTTCCAGGAGTGAACCTAAGATAAACAGATTGGATATGCAGAGTTAGGGGGCAGGCGACACACGCTTTGTGTGGCATACGTGCCTGTGCATCATACATTCATTCTTTCCATATCCCCCAGAGTGGTACCCCCACAAGCACCCCTTCCTAGAGTTGACAGCCTACCTAGGTATTCTTTAAGATTGATTCCAGAAAATGCATGATAAACTTGGTAAACACACAGAGAACAAAATTCATTCCAGGTCAATGAAGCAATACTGAGAGCATAGCCTCTTAACAACATGTTACGCGCTGAGGGTAAGCCAGCCAGGCAGCCTATCTGATACAAAGCACGGCGCTGTATCACGGTCCACCCCTGTACCCGGGAGGGGTACGGATACCATCTCTTCTTTGATGGTGACTTCACATCCTCGGAGGTTTCCAAGCAGCATTTGATACTGAAAACGTGGATTTTCCTCTATGATTAATCATAAATAATGTACTCATAGAAGGAGAATCTACCTTTTAAATACCAAAGAACGATTCTGTCCAGGAGAACGCCAACCTGTGCTTGAGTCATCAAAAATGTAAGTCACATAGGGAAGACAAGGTTCCACAGGTAATTGGGATGACAGACCCACAATATAATCTTCACCAAGTTGGATTCTTGGCAAGAAATGGCTCATAAACGTGGATGACCCTCAGGCATGAATAAGATCCGGCGTGTGGTCCACCTTTTCACATACCCAGTCTCTTCCAGAAACACTTCCAAAGCAGCATTTGATACTGAAAACATGGATTTTCCTCTATGATTATCTATGAATCACGTAAACATAGAAGGAATATCCACCTTTTAAATACCAAAGAAAGACTGAGTTCTGGAAAGGACAAACCTGTGCGCAGTTCATCAAAAATGGAAGCAAAACAGCAAAGCAGGTTATGATGAGCCCCATGACAGCGGTGACCACACACCACGGCCTCTTTGCCCACGGTGCACGCTGACTTCTCAGTGACAGGGGGCTTCTAAAGGTGATGGTCGGCAGACATATGGCACGAATGAAGCACATGGTCCGCGGTCCACCATCTTTTCACTTACCCTGAAGGGGCTTAGCCCCACCTGGTTCCCCTGACCCTGGTTTGTCCAAGAAATGTTCCAAAGCGGCATTTGATACTGAAAATGTGGATTTTCCTCTATGATTAACCATCAACCACGTAATCATAGAAGGAAAATCTACTTTTTAAATACCAAAGATGATGAATCCTGGAAAGCACGAACACATGCATGATCCATCAAAAATGAAAGTGTCATCACACATTTAGCTGCCATGGAGAAATTGGGACGACAGACCCCACCTCTCCTCAAGACCAGTGGGAGGTCCACAGACCTGGGGCACGAATGGAGCACATGTGCGGGGGCCCACCGTCCTTCTCACTTACCCTGGAGGGTCTTAGCCCCACCTGGCCCCCCAACCCCCGACGGTGGTTTCAGTTCAGAAATGTTTCCAAGAAGCATTTGATACTGAAAACGTGGAATTTCCTCTATGTTTAACCATAAACAACATAAACATAGAAGGAATATCCACCTTTTAAATACCAAAGAAAGATTTAGTCCTGGAAAGCATGACCCTAATAACCACAATCCGTCAAAAATAAAGGTCACACAGGACAGACACACTTGACATGGTCTCCTGGGCTGGTGGTGGTGATGGTGAGCTCTGAGGAGGGTCCCATCACCAACAGAAAACACGGATTCTGGGTCTGCCTTCCTTCTCCTCCACTCTGGGGGGGTGGGGGGGACGTTAGCTTTCCTCTCTCTTCCCGGAGGGGGATTTGGGCTTCAGAGATGATTTAAAAGCAACTTTAGATACTGAAAATGTGGATTTTCCTCTATGGTTAACCATAAACCCTGCAAACATAGAAGGAAGATCCACCTTTTGAATACCAAAACTTGAGCAGCCCCAGAAAGCACGAACCAGAACACAGTTCATCAGGAATAAATGAACGTAGGGCAGTCAAGGACTTTTTAAGTTCCATGAAGGAACCGTGATGTCAGACACCTGCCTCTGTATGTCCAGATGATGGACCTGGTTAAAAGAGACACGACTCGGGATAGGCCCTGCTGTCACTCACCCTGCTGAGGGTGACCCTAATGTCTCTTCCCTGATGGGGAGTTCATAGCCAGGGGTATTTCCAAAGCAGGGTCCAATTCTGAAAAAGTGGATGTACTTCAAAAATTCACCATAAATAAAGCAAGCACAGTAGGAACGACCACCCTTTAAGTTCCAAAAATATCATAGAAAAACCCTACAAAGTCCCTACAATCAGCATCAACTCCATGAAGCCCTCGTAAGGCACCTGATGGCAAAGGTCATAGAAAAGTGTGTACTGGGTAGGTGAGTGTCCTTTCACATACCTTGGAGAGAGGAGGACATCAAAGAACCTTCCAGAAGGTGAGACTTATATCCAGAAGGTCCAACAGGCAGGATCCTCTAAGTCGACGCAGTGGGCTGTTAGGGGTATATTAGACAAACAGATCACAAACAGTATCACTTCAAACACAACTGAATGGCAGCAAGGCATGATGTCCACCAGCCACCACCCCCAGGCCTCCCCTCCCCAAAACAGCCCAGCTTCCAGAAAAATCATTTATCAGGCGGATTGGATGCAGAGACTTACCAAAGTAGGTGCTGCGACTCCTGGGTAAAGCACGCCTCCAAAAGCCAAAAATACAGCACCAATCACCCTAGACTCAGTCCTTGTTCTGCAAGGTTTCCATCTCCTCCAGGAAGTCCTCCTAAACACAGATTCAATGCAGACAAGTGGGCCAGCGGCCTGTCTCATAAACAAAGCATGTGTTCTACGGGCGACCCTCCATTCATAGTCCACAAAGGACCACCAACAGCGGTATTGATTTTCCGAGGTTGGAATCAGTGGGGGAAAAAAAAAAGTCTTGTACTTGAAAACCACTGCCTGTCACAGGGTGGAGCTAGGCATTTCTCTTCAGGACGAATGGATATTGAGGGTAAATGGACCAGGGAACAACCATCACCTACAAAGAGCAGAGCCCACCCCCTGCTCCCAGCAGCTGCAGCTTGTGAGGAAGCAATCATGATCTCCCCGAGTCCCCAAGCACAATTGTCATAAATAAAGCAAACACACATGGCCAGGTATTTTTCACATACCATCGGGAGCAATGCCACGCCCCCCAGGCTGGTGCCACCTCTATGAAGGCCTGTCAAGAATAAATGAGACATGGCTGGTTAGGGGATCAGATGGTCTAAGGCATAAATAAAGTAAATGGCCTCTGTGGCCAACATCATTCATGTCCATGGCCGTGAATCAGGAGCACAGCCCATTGAGGAATAACTCCTGGGTGGCTTATTATTTTTTTTTAACTGAAATGCCGGCAGCCAGCCAAGATCTGGGACAGATGTAGTGACAAGCCTAGGAACTGTTTTTCAGGTATCCTGGGAGAGCAATGTCAACCCACCTGTTTCTTCCAAGAAGTTGGCAGCACTGACTGAGTGTTAGGGCTGAAATACCAGCGAGGGTGCCATGGGCCAGTGGGCTGGTAACCACGTCTGCTCACCCACTACGTTGTCTTCACCCCCTTCCCTCTCCTGCTACCCCACATTTCCTCCTGGAATGACCTTCCTTGAGAGCACTGCTCACAAATCTCAAGGAGCCCCCTCCAAGTTTAAGAAAATGTTATGTGCTACAAACAGCAGCATGGCTTCCAGGGAGATGACAGAAAGAGAGTTACAGACCCCATTCTGGAGCTGGCACAGCCCCGAGATGAGGTGAGAGAGGAGGAGGGGCCTTGCGGATTGTGGAAAGAACTTAGAGTCTCTCTTGCTGTTAGGCATCTGGAGAGCATAGCTTTCCCAAGCAATGGGTATTTTTCCTTTAAAACAAGTATTAAAATAGTTATAATAAAATTAGTTATGTATAAAAACATTGCTACACCTGCCACACGTTCGTAATAATTCCCATGGTCATCCAGTAGTTGTCATTTTAGTTTTGGGGTGTTTTTTTCAGTGTATGTCTGTATCTTACCCATCATTTGATAGGTTAAACTTTGGAACCAAAGGACTGGATAGTGTGTACATCTGGTTTCTGAAAACTATGTTAAACATGTTTTTGTTCACATTTCTTTGTCAATTTTTTTTAAACAAATTGGTGTGACAGAACGTAATTTTTCACATTTATAGATTTACCTTAAAAAACAGGATTTTACGATGACTCATGACAGAAATTCTCAATTCTCAGAATAAAAACTAAAGGAAAACACGTGCCATCTTGTCAACCATCTGTTCACATACCCTCAGAGAGGGGCTAACACTCACTCCCCGTTCCTTAACCTGACACCGCATGTAGCAAGTCCTTCAAGAAGGCATTTGATGAGGAAAAGAGATCAACCGTGCAATATCTGCCATCAACAAAGCAAATACATCACGGACAACCTCCTTTCGAACATCTCAGAACAGCGTCTGTGACCCTGCATCTCCTTCAGCTGCCAGGGCGTCCTCCTGCAAAGGAAACCGATGGTGAAGCTTTAATGCACAGAGAACAGATGCCGGCAAAGACGTAATGCTCCCTGGGGACCTTCCCTTGACGTACCTGGGGCAGTGCAGGGAGCGGGGGCCTCCCTGACAATAGCAGCACGACTCAGAGGCCCTCCCCACATGGGAAATGAGGCTCAGTTCTGACAGAGAACTGTCCCTTTTATGTTTCCTCAGGCATAAAACAGAGACGTCAGGGGACAACTACTCTTCACTTTACACGGGCGACTCAGTCAGAAATGTCTCCAGGAGGTCCTCTGGCTCTTGAGAGATTTTGTGAGGGTCTGTGGGCCAGGTGGCACATCTCCCACACAGAATGCATAGCCTGCTCTATGTCGTCAGTTTGGAAACCCTGGGAGGTGCCGCCAGAGTTGTGTCTCCCCTGATGTTGGCACCCCATCACCTAGAAGCACGTTACTTGAATTAGCAAAACAGGTTAAACTGTGCGTGCCGCGTCATGGCCAGCCTTTCTTGATGGGCTGCAGATGAGCCTGATGCGCAGCCAGCTGCTTCTTCTCTAAAGCTGTTTCGCCTCCAGGAAGATCTCTGACGGGAGGACAGGCCCCGCAGGACAGGTGAAGCAGGAACTAACCACTATGCAGGTGTCACGAGGCCAGAGTAGCTCAGGTGCCACGATACGCAAATAGAAGTGCACCCGTATTTTTCGTCATAAATAAAGCGAGGAAACACGGATGACCTCTTTTCTAGTACCAAAATGTAGCACCGAGAGCAACACCACGGCCTCTGTCCCGGCTGGCAGAGCTCCAGGAGCATCTCCTAGGGAAGACAGATGCTTAGGGTTAGGGGACCGCCAGGCGACCGCCACTGCTGCTTGCACACTCTCTGGACAACAACCCGTCACTTACCCCAGCCTGGGCCGATGCCACCAAGAGTCCCAGATCAGTCTTTCCTCTAAGTTGGATTTGATACTGAGAAGAGGTTGGCCAAGAATGATTTGTCACAAATAAAATGAATTCACCTGGGAAAACCTCTCGTCAAGTACCACAGAATAGAACTATCTGTGGGGCCCCATGGCACCTCCTCCAGGGAGACGGCCTAAGGACGGACCGGACACGGAGGCTGAGAGACAGGGATGGTGGTGTCCTTCGTGAGGCAGACGTTCTGCAGTCCTGATTTGGAGTGGACATCAGTGTCCCTCCATGTTGATGACACTGAGGAGCTTCTCCCTCTGTGGCAGGACTGGAACCTGGAAAGAGTCGGGCTGTAGAGGGTTAGGCCCCAAGAAATGATTGCTCTGGGCAGACCCCTCTCCCCAAAACAAGGACAGACCCACTGCCTTCCACCACAGTCAGTGTCCCTGGTCAATTCTACTGTGGATGTGTAAGTGACAATCCACCAGGTGAGACGTCATAGTTAAAATGCACACACCTGGGAACTATCCACGTCCATCTCTGGAGAGATGTGGTAGATAGTTTTCATTAACTACTTGTTTCAGTTGTTACTGCTGCTATCCCGTTGAATTATTTGGGGGCTGCTCTCATCTGAACCCCTTTCAAACATTGGGGGTATCTTCACAGCAGAACCTGGAAACATGTTTCCTCAGCCTCCCTTGCCGTGGGGAGCTGGCACGTGACCGAGGCCTCACCAACTGTGCCTGTTCTCGGGTGGCATTGCCTGCAGTTGGAATGCGGATGGCCGGACACCGAGTGTCCCTGAATCCGCCAACGCACAGTGGACGAGGCGCGAATCCCCCATGTACGTACCAAAAGAGGCAGTGACACCAAGGCCCTCCCCCACAGATCCATCAGGGCCCGGGAGCTCTTCAAGGTGAGATTTGGTACCGAAAAAGAAGTGCACCATGTTTGTTTCGTCACATATCAAGCGAAAATAACATGGGCAACTTCTTTTCAGGTACCAGAGACTAGCACGATGGGCACCATCTGCACCGGCTCACTTCCAGCAGGTCCACCTGGGTGTGAAGGACACTGAGCATTAGGGCGTGGCGGCAGGGCTGGGCAAACACCGCCTACTGACGTGGGCTTGCAAGCAATGGGGCAGCGGCTCACCCTGGAGGAGGCGGGTGCCGCTGCCCGCCTGCAGTGCCGTTCGTCGGGGAAGCCCTCCCAGGCAAGGATGACACTGACCCCAGGACAACGGTGCAACATCATCATGGATAAAGCAAACCAACCAACCCCGGGCTCCCACTGCTTCAGGATCCCAGGAAGTCTTCTGGGGCAGAATTCAATAACCAGGGCTGACGGGTTCCGGAATGTTTAGTATCAACTCCACAAATGCTCATGTAGAGCATCATTTCAGAGAAAATGGGATGGTCCCAGACCCGGAAATAAAATCTCTGCCATGAGTCAGGTTCTAGGAAGGTTTCCTCTTGAGAGACGGGAAACTGAGGTAATCGAATTAGGTGAAACAAGCCACCAGCACAGCTTCAGTTCTTGGGGGGCCCACCGTGTGTGCCTTGCATGATCCTGACTGCGGTGTCACTCCGTCACGGTGCTCCTGCTTCCTTTGAGGCATGGTTTGATTCTAAAACACTGGCCGTTCAGTATAACTTGTGACAAACACAGCAAGCCCATCACAGAACAGCAGGGACAAGGAAATGCTATCCTTCCCCGTATCCCCATCACTTCCAGGAAGTCCTTCCTGGGAGAGAGGGACTCTGACGGGGGGTGGGACAGGGGACAACCTCGGGAGTCCACCATCCTCAGGCGCCTGAAGAGGGGCCCACACCAATGGCCCTTCCCTGGACACAAAGCACATTAATAATGCATTACTTGTCATTTACAAATTAAACCACAAAGACAATGCTTTTGAAGTACAAAGGAAGTCCACAAGAAAGTCACTTTTCACCAAGAACCCACCTGAGATAGGACGCTGAGGATAGCTGCACCAAGAGACACACAGCATTGGAAAAAAACGCAGGTTTTCCAGTCACCGCAGTGGTGTGGTATCATCTGTTTATGTCCCAAATAAGATAAAACCCAACTCAAACTGGCTTAAACAATAAAGAGATTTATAAGCTTTATATAACTGATAGGCTTATACAATGAAAAGTGCAGAGGCAGGGCAAGCTTCAAGCAGGGTTTGATCCAGGGGTTCGAACAATGTCACCCATGTCCTGGTTCCTCTGTAACTCTCCCATATGCCTTTTATGGTGCAGGCTTCCCGCTCTAGGTCTGCACAGCTCCCTCATGCAAAGTCCCAGGCACTGTCCTCTTGGTCTTTAAATGGCTGCGGGACCTTCAAGGCTCACGTTATCAGGTCACGGGGCTAAGGGAACATAGAGGGTCTACTCTGGCAGCTCTCACTGGAGAGGGAGAAATACTTCCTTTCCCAGAAGCCTCAGCAAACATCTCCTTGGATTTCACTGGCTCAGTGGAGTTAGGGGCCCATCTTTGAACCAATCACAGAAGCAAACAGGGAGAGATAAAGCAACTCGTACCATGGGCTGGTGTGTGTGTGTGTTCAATCCAATGCAAGCCACATGGCAGAAAAGGGGAGCTTTCATGAGAGAGATCAGGGGAAACTGAGGAGGGAGAAAAGATGCAGGGTGGCAAAAATCTTGACCAACCTGAGGTTGGCACCCGAACTAAGACGTCTTCCAGGCAGAATTAGATACTGAAAAAGAAGTGCACCGCGAATGTTTCGTCACAAATAAAGCGAAAAAAACACGGGCAACTTCTCATTAAGTACCGCATGTCAGAACCGTTGAGCAACACGGCTTTCTCCCGGTCGGTGTCACTTCCGGCGGACGTCCTGAGAGCAGACGGGTCCTATTAGTGCTGGGGCCACATGCCTTCATGGAATGGGGGGCAGAGGAATGTGTGATAGTTTGTCAAACACAGAGAAGATGGCTCATGGACAACACTGCCTCAAATGAAAGGGAATGACGCTGGGCCCTGACAGTGCCACTTCTGCTGACCAGCCTCAGCTTGAGGAAGTGCTCCTGTGGCAGACAGGAAACTGGAGGCCAACGAGTTACGAATGAATGATGAAGGAAACCCAAGTTCTGTGTCCCCTGTGGATGACTGACCTTTGGCTCCACATCCTCATCCTCACCAGAACCTCCTCGTGAGTGGAACACCCCTCTCACCCCTTGTCATGGGCTTGTCGTGTGACTTTCTTCGGCCAATGGTATTTGGGCAGAAATGTGCCAGTTCCGAGTTTCAGTCTTAAACGCCTCCAGGTTTCCACTTCCTTGCTTGTGCCCCTGCCATCACCATGTGCTGACCAGCCCAAGAGAAAGGCGAGAGAGGTTGAGTCCCACCTTCAGCCCCCAGAGAAAGGCCTCATCTCTAAAAGTCCTCCTTGGTATGGAAGGGATATCTGGGATTAGTGGCCCAGGAGATGCACATGCTGAACAGACTGTGTGCTCTCCGGGGAAACATACCTTTACTGATGATGGCTCCAGCGTCCCTTCTCCAAAGCTGGTGTCACATCCAGAATGCATCTTAGACAGGATCTGACACTGAAAAGCAGCCAGTCTGTTTGAGTCCTCATAAGTCAAGCAAAGCTGGGCAACAGACACAGAAATGCCAACAAAGACTCTTTCCCCAAGTAATCATCATGGACTTGGAATCTGCCCAGGGAGAGGCTGGATTCTAAGTGGCAATGAGCCAGAAGGGGCACATCAAAACCACACCCGCGAGGTCCTCAGTCCCCCATCCATTCACTCACCAGCAGCAGTACAGACACCAATGGCCCATTTCACACCCAGGAAATCCTCCATGGTGATATTTACTACTGAAAAGAGATGGGCCATGTGACATTAATCATATACATGACAAGCTCATCAGACAACCTTTCTTTGGGTACCAGAGAACAGAGATGACATCACAACCACAGACACTCCCCACATTAGCATTACTGCGGGCGCACACATGCGCGCGCACACACGCGCGCACACACACACACACACACACACACACACACACCCTCCGGAGGATAGACTGGACCCCTGAACCAGGTAATACACACATCCCGCGTTCAGCATGTGCTGTGGGGTGGGCCTTCCCTGGTGGGGGCACTCATACCACAGCCTCCCCTCTGACATTTTCTGTGGTCAGGCTAACAGTCCTCCTAGACAGGATTTGACACAGAAAGAGAGATTATTCACTGATAATTGCTTATATTTATTTTGAAAAGGTAGGAGAGGGAGCCCCCAAACGGGTAACCCTTCCTTAAATACTGTAGATTCACACTGGCCCCAAATCCTCCCACATCTTCTCCAAAGTTGCCATGTGCACCAAGATGTCATCCCACAGACGGATCGGGTGCTGGTGGATAGTCAAACGGGTGACCTACATCATAAATGAAGTGCACGTCACCAGTCTACCATCCCCTCAGCTACCCTGGAGAGCAGTTGGCACCACTGTCCCTTCAGTGTCGTTGCTGGTGTGTCCAGAAAGCCTTCCAAGCAGGACCTCACAACGAACAGCCACCACCCACCGTGAGTCACCAAATCGATGAAAACCACAAGGAGTAACCTCCCTTCACCACAGCAGCACGAGCCCTTCCCAAACTTGGCTTCCCTTCCAAGGAGCTGTCCATGGGAGAGGCGGATCCTGAGGGCCACACACCAGCCCCCACCCCCGCTATGTGACACACGTCACACAGTCCGTCTTCCTTTGCCCCCACTCAGCTGGCAAGGTCCCTTCCCTGAAGGCCGCATCAGGAACAGGAAGTGCCTCCAGGGTGGGATTTGATACTAAAAAAGAGGTTTCCCGTGTATGTTTCATCATAAATAAAGAGAAGACAACACGGACAACCTCTCCTTCGAGTATCGAAGATTAGCACTGATTAAAAAAAAAAAAAAACACAAAAAATAAAACTGCTGAATCTTCACAGACGTTGGTGTCATCTCCAGATTTTCCTGAGTCTACGCTACACTGGGTAGACCAGAAGTCATGTGTCATATAAGTGGACAGTCTGACTCAAGTGGCCTGCAGTGCTTTCTGGAGGTCAGGCAAGAAACCCTTGAAGACTTGATACATGAAATATTTCCACCAATACAGAAAATAATTAGTATACAACCTCTCTCCAGGTATTGGAGCTTTCCTGATGGTGGTCTCCTGAAAATGTCTCCAGCAATGGTTTGCATCCCGAGGTCAGTGCATCAGGTCAGAGTTCGTGAATAAATCCCGCATTCTGTGGTCAGGAAGCAGGTGACGTGGTCTTCTGAGGGCTGACACCCTGGCTCCCATATAGAATTGGCTAGGGGTCCAAGCAGTCTTCTAGGCAAGGTGTGATTCTAAAGACAGGTATCAGGTATCAGGTATCAGGCTAGCTGTAAGTAAAATGAGTGCCACTAAAACCTTTTGCCAAAGTAAGCAGGAAAAACTGGGATCAGAGACAGGACTCCATCCTCCACATGAAACACCACTTAACACCTTCCACCATCTTCTGTTTCATTCAGTAGAATTAAGGAATAAAAACAAAATTTCTTTTCCTGAAGTCAGTTCCACCAAATGTTTGCACCGACTTTAAGTCGGCTTTTCTGTTTTGCTATAAAACTCCTTTAACCATAATTTTTTTATTGTAGGGGAGAAATATTGGTATCTCCAGACTTTTTTCATTCCAGTAGGGACGTAGGCCAACCCTGATAGGACTGGGGAGAGAGGAGTCCAACATGAAGGGAAAGAAAAGTCCAGGTTCCCTCTGCCAACGTTCTGCAGTGTGCTGTCCGCACTCTCCTGAGCTGGCCTCCAGAGCAGGGGACAGTCACTGCCCATGCCGCCCCCGACCCCTGTGCGATCTCCCTTCTGACTCCTGCTTAACCACCAGAGGGCCCAGTCTGCATGAACTCGGCAGCCGCCTGCCCGGGGTTCCAGAGGCAAAGACGCCCTCACCACTGTCGCATTTCCTCATCGTTCTCTCTTCCGCCTCAAGGCCCTCTTCAGGTAGAAGGAGTGGTGTTTGGGCATTCGCTGATATGAAAGATTGGCGGTGCTATCCTCAGTGCTACCACATCGCATCAAACAAAAGTGGGGTTGTGGTAGAAAAACCTGGCTCTCTCTGAGAACCCAATGCCCCTTCCACAGATGCCACGCAAGGGCCCCAAACCCAGAGGCACAGCCTACGGGCACCAAAGCAAGTGTACAGCCAACAACCTACCTCTTGGCTTTAGAGCTATCGGGGAACCACTTCCTTTCATGCAGGTCGGTGTCACCTCCACAATGACGTCCTCCTGAGAGGGATGGGCAGGAGTGTTAGGGTTCGACACGACGTGCAGAGAAGGACGTGCATAGCTGGCTCTCGTGCCCTGGACTGGGGCTGACGACGTCTGTCTTGTCCCAGAAGTTTTCCCAGCTGGCTTTCGATGCTGAAGAGGGGTTCACAGAGATGGTTTGTCATTAGAGAAATGAATACGCCTAAGGAAAGCTCTCCTCGAGGACCAGAAAGGATCACCTACAGAAACACAGCCTCCTCGCGGACGTCAGCACTGCCTCCTAAGGCTGGAGTGGATAATGGTCAGTGGTCTGGGGGTGTCCTGGTGAAGCACATGTCCTAGAGCCAGCTACCTGCTCACTTCTCCTCGATCAGAGTTGACGACAAAGACTTTCCCTTAAATTTGCATAACATCAGGCATTCCTCCCGATTTCACATAAACCAACTCCAGAATTCTTGTTAGAAATAAACAGGTCCTACCCAAGACCAATTCTAAGGACTGCTTCCCCACAAGGTGTCATCTTGATCTCGGGACTGCCATTTCTTTCCAAAGACACCATTATGTCCTGAACACCCTTTCAAAATAAACTGGAGGCTGAGGGGCAGTGGTCAAGGCCACCCATATCGTCTGTTCAGGGCATCTCTGCCATGCAAAAGATAGTCACCTAACATGGGCTGGACTAACTCCAAGCCCACCACTGAAGGTGGCAAAGACCATCCATCCTTTCAAAGTGGGGCTGGATACTGAACTAGGCTGGGCATGTATTGCCGATCAGAAGATGAATGGAACCACAGACAACCTACCTGCATGTTCTGGGGCACGGAGCTGTCATGAGACCACCATCTTCCTCCAGGAGGCGTCACCTTCGGAAGTCCTCCTAAGAATGGATCAGAGATTGCTGGTTAATGGAGTAGGTGGTAAAAGTCAGAAATACGGGACAGAAAAAAAAAAAAGGAAATACAGGACAGGCTTTGTGGTCAACCAATTATTCATGTCCACAGCACCCCTTCCCTGAAGCTGGGAGCTGGACCAAAGGGCCTCCAAGGGGGGATCGGATACTGGAAAAGGGGTTAACTAAGTGTGTTTCATCCTCATTAAAGAAACACACCTAGAAAACCTCTCTCCAGGTACCACCAATTGACACTGACATGAACAGTGGTTCTGTCCCAGACTTGCCCTTCAGTCCTGGACATCCTGTTAATACGGACTGGACACGGATGTTAGTAGAACAGGTGGCATTAGTCATAATGTAAGGCATAGGCTTTGTGGTCAGCCACTTATTTCTGTCCACTGGATGGGAGCTGACAGTAACCCCCTTCCCTGAAGCTGGGAGCTGGAGAAGAGGGCCTCCGAGATGGGATTTGATACTGGAAAAGAGGTTAACCAGGTGTGTTTCATCCTCATTAAAGAAACAGAAACCCAGAAAACCTCTCTTCAGGTACCACTGGTTAACCCTGACAAGAACACCACTGATTCTTCCCCCGACTTGACATTCAGTCCTGGGCATCTTGTTCATATGGAATTAGTTGATTTGCTGGCGTAAGCCATTAGCTGAGTGCATGCTGTCCGTCACCCATCCCCCCAAGCACCCCAGTGGAGCAGACCCCAACAGCATCCTGAACGTCCGGAAGTCGGCATCATGGCCAGAGGGTGGTGATACTACAGAGAGGCTGGTCACTACACAACAGCTATCACATTTATGGTTTGCCCCCAAGGCAAACTTTGCTCAGTTCCCATAGAGAGGCACCATTGCCCCAAGCGGAGGCTGGCTCCCCCAAAGGTCCTCCCAAGGACTCCCTGGATACCGAGGCGTGGTGGGCCCCGTGACCTGTGTCGTAAATAAAGTGCACATACGCTGGTCAGCTGATCACGCGAGTGCTTTGGGGTGGTGCAGACAGCATGCCCCTTCCCCTGGATTCGGACAGCCGCACATCTACGAGGCCCTCCAAGGAAAGAGCTCCTACTGCAAATAAGTCCAAGTTTGCCATATCTGGCCCGTGTGCAGCAAACGCCTCACAGACGCTCTTTCTTCCAAGTCTAGCAGAGCCCGGCTGGCCCTCGTTTACTGTCTCTTTCCCCAAAGTTGGCACTTCTTCCGGAAGTTCTCCAAGGGGGAATTAGATACTGAGGGTTAGTGGACCAGGTCACAAACGGCACAAATAAAGCGTGTGCTCTCTGGTCAACCATCTCATGTATCCAGGCACGTGTTGATGCCACTCTCCTCGTCCGCAAGTTACCCCTGCCCTCGAAGCCGCCAAGCCAGAGAGGTTTGCTGAGAAGAAGGTTGCTACACATGAGTTATCATCACACAAGACAAACACATCACAAACCCTGCTGAGCTGCACTGAGAGCAGACCTAGGGGCCCCACCCCGCAGTTGATGTTAGCTCCAGGAAAGCTTGCAAGGCGGGATTAGATACTGCAAAGAGGTCGACCGTGTAATGTGCGCCATAAATAAAGCGAACGCGCCACGGACCACCTCTCTCCAAGTACCAAGCAGCAGCAGGACTGAGACCAGGACAGTGGCTCTTCCTCAAAGCTGATATCACCTCCTGGAAGTCTTCCAAGGCGAGATGTGATATTGAGAAGAAGTAGACCATGTGTCCTACGTCATAAATAAAGCGTACACACCATGGTCAACCGCATCTTCAAATACCATGAAGTGACGCTGACCCTGACTCTCTTCCCTTAATTTGGTAGCACCTCCAGGAAGCCCTTGCACTGTGTGTCATAAATGATCGGCAATCAGCAAATGTGACAATGACCAAAAACCCATGTCCAATGCCGCTACCACTTCCAGAATGCCCTGTAAGGCTGGGATTGGGTGCTAAGTATTGGTTGGGGGGCCAAATGGCCAATGTCATAAATAGAGCACGTGGTCTCCAGCCAGTCACCTGGTGATCTGTCCTGGAGAGCACCTAGCACACAGGCCCTGCTCACAAGTTGGCATGGCCCCCAGGAAGTCCCCTAAAGTTGACTGATGCTGAGAACTGGTGGACCATGCTACACACGTCATAAACAGCACGTATGCCTTATGGTCTACCATCTCTCCACATACTGTGGAATGGTGCTCCCACGAAGTTGCCTTTGCCTCTGGGAAGCCCTCTGCGACTGGATTTGATATTGAGAAGACGTGGACCATATTACATACGACATAGAGATAGCGCATGTTCTATGGTCAACCATCTTTTCAGGTACCGTGGAAAGGGCTGATGTCAGAACCGGCGTCTCTTTCCTCTCGTTAGCATCACCTTCAGGAAGCACTCTGAGGCTAGATGCAGTATTGAGAAGAGGCCACCATGCAAAGTCTGCTATAGATGCAGTGGACGCAGCACAGAGAAACCCCTCAAGGACCCAGAGTGGAGATGACGCCAGAACAAACGCTATGCCTGAGACTTAGTATTGCCTACAGGAAGCCCCCCAAGGTGCATTTGCTGTTATAAAAAGGTGGCCCAAGTAACATGCGTGGTAAGTAAAACGTATGAAGCATGGTCAACTTCTAAGTATCCCAAAGCGGTGCTGGTACCAGAACCGCTGCCTCGTCTCCACATGTGGACGTGACCTCCCCGGAGACCTGCACAGCTAAGCTTGATACTGAAAAGCAGCAGACCATGTTACATACGCTGTTAATAAAATACATGCAGTGCGCTCCAACCCTTTCCAGGTACCGTGAGGTCGGTGCTGACGCCAGAACCAGTGCTCCAACTTGACTCTGAGGCTGGCAGCATCTTCAGCAAGTTCTCCGAGGCTGGGCTGGAGACAGGGAGGAAGTGGCTGTGGAGCGTGTATCGTCTGTAAGCATACACGGCGGGGCCAATCAGATCTTCGTGTAGGGTCAGTGTTGAGGCCAGAGGGCGTCTTCCCCGAGATGACTAGACTTGATATGGAAAAAAGATAGACTGTACACGCATCGTCAATGAAAAACACGAGTCAGTGTGTCTTCAAGTACCTGGAGTGGCATCGTCTCACACGCACCCGTATCTGCCTCCATCCACATGGCCACTTGGTCCTGAAGCCATCTGAGGATAGCTTGGAGGCTGACGAGAGGCAGAACGCGTAACATCCCTCCTCCATAAACACTGGCGGCACTGACCACCGTTTCTTCAAGGGAGATATGCCAACGTGGAAGCAGGACACCTTCCTAAAGGTTGTCATTGTCCTATGGAAGCCCTTGGAGGCTGCATTTGACACTGAGGAGAAGACTGTGTCGCAAGCATTAACAGATTAAGTACATATCTAACAGTCTACCATTCCGCCAAGTACCATGGAGAAGGAGGATGCCGAGGCCAGTGTCGCTTCTAACTTCATTTCAGGCTCTCTCCAGGATGGTTTGGATGGCTGGGCTGGATACCAAGAAGCGGTTTACCGTCCCACATACATACTCAAAATGTATGTGGGACGGTAAACCATTTCTTCAAGTACCGCACGAGGGCAGTGATGACTGAAGAAGGCTCGCGTCCACAAAGTTGCCTCTGGGGACCTCTTCAGGGCTGCACTTGATGCTGAGAAGAAGCAGGTCATGGTGTATACTAGACAAGAGTTGTGTAGTCAACCATGTCATTGAATGCCATAGAGCAGCACCGATCCCAGAAAGAATCAAGATCTCCTCCCCAGAGATGGCGAGATTTCCCGAGGCAGAACTTGATATAAGAAGAGCGAGAGTATGTCATTTCGCATCATGCAGAAAAGAACATGCCCTACAGAAAACCATCTCTTCGAGCGTCTTGGAGAGGCCTGACGTTGGGTCCAATAGCACCTCCCTGAAGATGGCGTCGTTTCCAGGAGCCTCGAGGATGGATTTGATACTGAGGGTTAGTGGACCGTGTTACATACGTCACAGATAAAGCGTACGCTATACGGTCTACTATCTCTCCAAGTACCACACAGGGACGCCGAGGACAGAGGTTGAGGACACGTCCAGAAAGCCTTCCAGAGCTGGGGGGAATCAGAGGGCAGGTCGAGCACAATACATGCATCATGCGACAAGCACACACAGGCTAGGAGTCTTGTCTCCACTGTCAGGAGCTGATGCTGACGCTGGAGCTGGTGGCTTATCCCCAAAGCTGGCAACTCCTCCAGGAAGCCCTCCAAGGCTGCATGTCCCACAGAGCAGAAGTGGACGATGTTATGGATTTCATCATTCCAGAAATACTGATTAAGTGCCTACTATGTGCCAGGCACTATGTTGGATCTGAGGGAATGGATAGGTGGGCATAGTGGGAGGGTGGACATGCCATGTGGCTAACAGAACTGTGTGAGGAGTGGTAAACAAAATGAGAAACATAAGATGGCCTGTGTGCAACGCAAAAAGAACACCTGTCTAGTTATACTGAGCAGGCCAAATACATTGTCTCAGGGCATGTGAAGCCCAGGTTGTGAGCCCCAGTTTGAGGAATAAAAAATTAGGCCACAAGGAAAGACTGACGCCCATCTCTGCCTCAAAGTCATGGGCATTTCCAGGAGGTCCTCTGAGGCTGGACTGGATATGAGCAGTAACCACCATGCCATCTTCAGAATCAAAGTAGAAGTCGTTTTGGCCAATCGACTCCCTAAGGTCAGAACCTCCGTCTCATCCCAGTCTTGGCACTGCCTCCAGAAAACCCTCTGAGACTGAATTTAATATCGATCAGAGGCTGACATTAGTACAAAGAAACTTCAACATAAGGAAGTATCTCTTCAATAGCACAGAGCATGACGGAGGCTGGACTGGTGGGTCCCCCTGAAGGTAGTATTGGTTCCATGAAGCCCTCCAAAGCTGGCCAGGCTACTGGGAAGTGGTGGACCATGTCCCAGGAATCTTCCCTCGTGCATATGCCACATGGCAAACCATGTCTTCGAGTACCATGGCTGAGGCTGGAACCGGAGTCTTTGCCCCAAGTTGCATCACCTCCAGAAACCACCCCCAGAGGATGCATGTAATAGGTCTTGTTGCACAATTCAGACATCAAACATAGGCCACAGGATTTACCATGGAGCAGTGCCGGAGCTAAACCCAATGTTCTCTTCCCTCACGTTGGCAACACCTCCGGGGTGCCCTCCGAGGACGGATTGGATACTGAGAGTTAGTGGACCATGTTACATAGGTCAAAAATCATAAAGCCTACGTTCCATAGTCTACCATCTCTTCAGGAACCATGGAGTGGTGCTGACCCCAGAACCAGGGCTTGTCCCTGAAGTTGGTGTCACTTCCAGAAAGCTTTCTGAGGCCTGATTAGGCATTGGGAACAGGCACACGGTGAACATAAACAATCCCCTCCTCAAGTCTGGGGGAGCAGTGCTGATGGGGGAGAGGCCCCTCTACCCTGAAGCATCATCTCCCCTAGGAAGGCCATGCCAACTCGGAAAGACTGAGAAGAGGCAAACCATGCAACCCTGACCACGTCTTGGCCATTACATGGTCAACTACTTCTTAAGCAAAGTGAAGGCAGTGGTTTGTTCTGCATGGCAGAACGGGAAGCTCTAAGGGCAGAGCTCAGCTGTGAAAGGGGGTCCCTTCACTTCCGGATAACAACTTGCCCAAGCTCACCCAAGTGATGACAGTCCTTGCCATATACCACACCACCCTGGACCCTCAAACCACAGAGTTGAGTGGGCAGTGGGCCCTTCCTGCTCCATCTCAACACGTCCAACTCCTCCAAGAAACCTTCCTTTGGTCTCTCC
This sequence comes from Rhinolophus sinicus, assembly GCF_057876585.1. NCBI lineage: Eukaryota > Metazoa > Chordata > Mammalia > Chiroptera > Rhinolophidae > Rhinolophus > Rhinolophus sinicus. The sequence continues at coordinate 198,615,944 of NC_142503.1, read as the reverse complement.
ATCCCCTCTCACAGCCCAACCCCCCACCATATGAATGGGATGTACAACCAAGAGATTGGCTAGTCTCCAAGGAGAGGGCAAGGGCAGGCCCCCGGGCAGCATGGTGGGAGGGCACAGTCATCTTCCAAAGTCTTGGAGCCCAGTGCACAGCATGGCATCCTCCTGCTCACAATCCAGTTGTTGAAGACCAAACTCCTTAGAACAGCATCATGGCTTCAGTCTCCATCCCACCCCCTTCTCTGTTCCCTGAGCCCTGACCTCGCCTCAGCCCGTTCAGGTCTTTGCGTCCCCTGACCCTCCACAGCACCCTGCCTTTGCCTTTCCTCCAGCCCAATCCCATTTTCATGTGGTCAGTCATAGAAATAAGCTCACATTTAGTAAACACCCATGAGGTGCTGGAGCTAGAGCTGTGAATAAAACATGGTTTCTGCCCTCCTGCAGCTTCTAGCTTAGCAAGGGAGATCCACACTGACATAATTATTGAAGAGCACTGATTTCGAAATCAAAAGGGGCCAAAGTGTTGTGAAGGAGCAGGGAGCATTTAACAAGAAGTTGTGACCAATGCGGGGTGGGAGGGGTGGGCATTTCTCAGAAGAAGTACAGAGTAAAAGATGATGGATGAGGAGACTAAGTCAGGAAGAGAAGGGACAAGAGTGGACAACGCAGAGTGGAAGCGGAGGAGTGGATGGAGGATAGAACAAATGGAGCGTGGACCAGATAGATGGCTCATGGGGCCGAGAAATGAAGCATGGCCCAAATAGGGCATGGAAGGGATAACAAGTGGACCAGATGGAGCGTGGACCAGACAGATGGCTCATGGACCAGACAGATGGCTCATGGACCAGAAAGATGGCACAAGGACCAGATAGATGGCTCACGGACCAGGCAGATGGCTCACGGACCAGACAGATGGCTCATGGACCAGGGAGGTGGTTCATGGACCAGAAAGATGGCGCAAGGACGAGACAGATGGCTCACGGACCAGACAGATGGCTCACGGACCAGACAGATGGCTCACGGACCAGACAGATGGCTCATGGACCAGATAGATGGCTCATGGACCAGACAGATGGCTCATGGACCAGGGAGGTGGTTCATGGACCAGAAAGATGGCGCAAGGACGAGACAGATGGCTCACGGACCAGACAGATGGCTCACGGACCAGACAGATGGCTCACGGACCAGACAGATGGCTCACGGACCAGATAGATGGCTCATGGACCAGATAGATGGCTCATGGACCAGGGAGGTGGTTCATGGACCAGAAAGATGGTGCAAGGACCAGACAGATGGCTCACGGACCAGACAGATGGCTCACGGACCAGACAGATGGCTCACGGACCAGACAGATGGCTCATGGACCAGATAGATGGCTCATGGACCAGAGAGGTGGTTCATGGACCAGAAAGATGGCGTAAGGACCAGACAGATGGCTCACGGACTAGACAGATGGCTCATGGACCAGATAGATGGCTCATGGACCAGGGAGGTGGTTCATGGACCAGAAAGATGGCGCAAGGACCAGACAGATGGCTCACGGACCAGACAGATGGCTCACGGACCAGAGAGATGGCTCACGGACCAGACAGATGGCTCATGGACCAGACAGATGGTTCACGGACCGGATAGATGGAGCACAGTCTGAATGGAGGATGGTAACCAAAAGAGCACCCACATAAATAGAGAGTCAAAAACATGCCTTATAATAAAGCCTTATAACAAAGGCTAACGATTACACATTCATCCTTAATCCAACCCTTATTAGCTGATCAAGAACATGAGCTTCATATTTTGATAAGGTAGTTCTTGCAGAAGTGAAAAGAGTGCTGCTGGGGCAAGAGTGGGGGCAGGGAGAAAAGAGTACAGGCATCCAAAAAAGAGAGAAAGGTACCCCAGACAGGGTAGGTGTCATAGAAATGGGGAAAGACAGGTATACTTGTGAATAGTTAGAAAGAGGAGCATAAGAGACTTGGTAACGTCCCAGATGTGGGTGAGCGATGTGAGCAATAAGAAAATGGCAAGAATCCTTGCAGGTGTCTGGCATGGGAGCTAGGAAAGAGTGGCACCGCTCTCTGAGCTGGACAGCACCAGACAAGGAAAAAGTGTTGGTGGGGGAGCAGCCGTTTAGTTTTGAGTGCACCAAGTTTCAAGTGCCAGTGTGAAATCCTTGTGGAGACACTGAATCTGCAATCCGATAGAGGGCATTGGTGATCTTAGTGAAAGCTCTTTCAATGGAGCGATAGACTCGACAGCCAAATAAAAGTGAGACACAAAGAAACCACCAAGAGGGTGTGGCTAGAGGGAGGAGGTGGATGCCTGAGGTTTTTCAGATTAAAGGGACCACAGTGTGGTCAGAGCCAATGGGAGGGCTCCAGGAGAGGGGGAGAGGTTCTTTGACGTGCACTCAAAATGGCGGTGTAAGCTTCCTGAGAGCTGGAGGATGGAGCCCAAACTCAGGTGGCAGTGTGCCACCGGGCCAGCAGCCAGTTGCATCCTCCACTGGTCATCAGGGAACGAGAAGCAATGGGTCAAGGCTAACCGTGGGAAGCTGGGGAGTTCATGTTTATGGCTTTCATTTTCACTATGTCCACGATTGAAGAGGAAGTCACTCATGTGTCCCCTTGGGTTGGGAACTCCTTTGGGCGGGAAGGGGACCTCCTGACCTAAGCTTTGTATCCCCAGGGCCCAGAACCAGGCATTCTACAGAATAATGAGGACTGAAAGAATGGACAACTTCAAATAGCAGAGATGGACCCTGCAAGTGTCCTTGTCCTCATGGATAAAGTGACGTGTTCCCAGTAGCTTCCTGAATCTCTAGAGATGTGGGTAAGCCTACCTTCCCACCCAGCCTCCCAACACTCAGTCACCCAGCCTGGACCGAACATCTCCTAACCGCAGGTGGCTAGTGGCTGAGGCCTTCTCACTTTCTCAGGCCCCAGTCATCGCCTGCTCCCGCACCTGTATATCTGCTCAGCCATTCTTTCAACAGCACTCGTCCGTGCACTACAGATACCTCATAAATTGACTCCTTCATGCACTCATTTACTCCTCAGCCACTCATCCTTGCATTGACTAACCCACATATCCTCTCAGACACTCAGCCATGAACACACATTTGCGAGCCTTTCTCCAGTGTGGAACCTGAGGCAGCCTGGACTCAGAGTCCCTGCATCCCAGGAGCTCACAGTTTAAATGGGAGAAAGATGGATACTCAGCCCACACACTTATAGGAGATCATGGAAGTGTACAAAGTCTTAGGGTTTCAGGCTTATGATCTGTAGTCCAGAAACAGTAAAGAGTTTCAGCTATTGCAGATGGGACCAGACCAGAGAAAGCAAAGAGAAGCAATTCTCACCTCCCAATGACTGGGGCAGGGACAGGTGTGGAGGCAAGTAGAGGAGGCAGTGATGAAACCCACTCACACCTGACCATGTGGAAGGGTGCAAACAGGAGGGGTGAGAAGAAACAGATTCAGACTCAACTTCGTAATTACACAGAGGGCAAAGTCAAGAGAATACTATTTCATTTTTTTACCATAAAGAAATACAGATGTAAGCATGTGGTTTTTTTTAACAAAAAACTAAAATGTAAGTGCTAACAGACTTAGAAGCTGGTTGTATACTTTCTGAATCACCAGGGTAAAATTTTTAAAGAGAAAAACGTAGTATATATAATCAAAGATAGCAGGAAAGAAAGAATTAAAAAAACAAACAAACAAAAAAAAACCAAACAAGCATTAAGTACATTGTTTTAAGTCCAAACAAGACAATCAAGGAAAAAATGTAAGTGGGGTATACACCCTTTAAAAGGGAATCTTTCAATTCAAGTCAAAAGCCTCAAATCCAAACTATATGTTGTCTATTTGAAACACACTTTAAATAAATTAACTCAAAAAATTCAAATCTAAGGGATGGGCACAGATAAATAGGAAGGCCTCAGTTTTCATGCATTTGACTTTCAGGCAACCACACACTCATGCACTGACATCTCAAAACCACGGGATTTATACAGCAGCTGGCTGCCAGCAATCAGCTCCCTATCAACGGCACCCCCAGTTTTGCATATACAGCAATCTGTGCAATGTGTTGTGCAATTGCTTAAATATCTCATTGCAGAGGCTGTCATAGGGTATTCTGAGGGGCACTTGGGGCCTCCCATGTCCCTGGCAGAATGATGCCCAAAACTTGAGGTCACCACCCAGCCCAAATAGGGCAGCTTTGATTTGATCTCTTTTATTTATTGGGCTTCTGGGTAATATTTGGTCTGAATAAAGGGCTTGGCTGCATCTTTATAGCCGTATTTAATTACATTTTGCTCGTATTGTTTTATAAAAATAAGTGGAAAATGGAAAAATAAAATTGCTGATACCTGTGGTAAGAGCATAGATCTCATATATACTTAAGAAATTAAGACAAAGATGGAAATCATTAGGCGGATGCAATGTGGCCAATCTTTAGCCTCAATAATTGAATTTAAGGCAGTCAACTATGTGTTTGGAAAGAAGGAAATTAAAGAACATCCGAGGAATGCTAGAAATTGTCTGGAAATGTGCAGAATATCGAGCTCTCGAGGAGCAGAATTCTTTGGAACATGCAAGTCTCTGGTTCAACTTTCAAACAACACTTTGCCTTGAAAACAGGCTTCCAGAAACAATTACACAAGAAAGTAGGGCTCCCTATCTCATAAAGCAGAGGTGCTCCTGTCATTTCAAATACCCAAGAGCAAAAACAAGTCAATGAAACCCATCTATCAGAGATGGAAGATACAACCACAACAGTGATATAACATTCACAAACATTTACATTAGGAATCAAATAGCATCCAAATATAGGGGAAAAAGAGCGAAACACAGTTTCCAGAGCCTTCTCAGTCCTAAAGACATCAAATAGGCACAAAGTAAATGACAAACATACCTCAAATCTAGAGGCAAGCCACATCATATTTAACAGAAAATGAGAGATAAAGAAAAGATGCTTACATCATCAATATTAGGTTACACTGTCCAAAAAACTCTAACTAATATAATAAAACAAAAAATAGATAAATGTTAGAACTATTAGAATGAGTTAACATTATGGTTATTTATAGAATACTTAATTCTTTACTAAGAAAATCCAAAAGAATCAACTGAAAAGCTAGTAAACTAAATGTCTTCACATCAAAATCTGTACCCTATGAATAAAATGTACCTTATTTTAAAGGCTCATGAAACATTTACAAATTGATTATATAAGACACAAAAAAGACATCAATAAATTCCCCAAAGTAGAATTTCTGTCCACATTCTCTAGCCACATGAAATATAACCACAATTGAATAAAAAAGTATAAGCAACAACACACAACCCAAATAAATTAGAAATTAATTTAAAAATAAGTTCTACTTTTGCACATTTAATTCAGATACTCATTTCTTCTAAGAACAAGAAGAAATGAAAAGCATATTACAAATATTTTAAAATATTAAAAAAACTACATATTAAAACTTATGACATGCAGTCAAAATTGCAACCAGAGGCAAATTCATACCACGAAATGTTTTCATTATTAAAGAATAATAACATAAGGGATATAGGGGTAGATCCATAAAACAAGCTTGAGGAAAGCAGAAGGACAGAATCAATAAAGATAAAGGCAGATATTTTTAATTTGAACAGACACACACAAAAAAACAGTTGAATTGATAAATTATTCCAAGAACAGATTCTTTTTTTGAGAAACCTCTAAAATAGACACTCCTCTAGCTCATACAATAAAAAAGAGACAAAGTACACCTACACAAAATTAAGAACAAAAAAAAATGACATAATCATAGAAATAGATAAAAAGTTATTATAAAAATATTATTTATAACTATGTAAGAATTTTTTAAATCTCAGAAAAATAGATTGTTTTCTAGGATTATTAATAGGTTATAAAAAATTATTGAGCACCTACTGTGCCAGATATAGTGCAAGGTACTTTATCTCTTTAATCCTCATGGTGGCCCTCTTAGCTCTCATTTTAACCATTTAACAAATAAGGAAACTAAGAATTAAGGAGAAGACATCGTTTATCTGAGGGCACACAGGAAATGACAGAACAAGAATTTAAACCCAAGTTGTCTGATTCTAGTGCCTATACATTTCAACACTGAGCTATATCAGAAAAAGAAGCAAAAATTCTAAAGATGCAGAAAATCTAAAGAATCCAATAAATACAGAGGAAATGGGAAAAGTTGTCAAAGAATTATCCCAGGAAAGTTACATGGGTGAGTTCTTTCAAGCTTTCATGGAATAGATCATTTAAACGATGTATGTATGGTACAGAATATAGAAAAAGATGGAATGTTCCTGATTCATTTTACAAAGTCAGCATAACTTTGACACCAAAATCAATAAAAAAATAAATTGGCAAAGTCCTAAATGGAATACTGGAGAAACAAATTGTCTAGTATGAAAGAACAACACACCATAATCAAGTAGAATTTGATCCAAAAATGTTTCAGTTATGAAACATTATTATAATATATTGGATCAACAAGTCAACAGAGAAAAACACAAATATCTCTATAGACATCAAAAAAGCATTTCATAAAATTCAAAATTCATTCCTGATTTTAAAGTCATATATGAATTAGAAATAAATACTGCATTAGCATTGTAAAAAATATGTATAGCCTAAAAATTATTTGTTATCATACTTAATAGTGAACCAGAAATGAGACAAATATTTCTATTATCAACAATTTACGTTTTGGAAGATCTAGCCAATGTTATAAGACAAAAAAGAGAAATCGAAGAGCTATATTGAAAAAGAGGCAAAATTTGCATTATATAGATATGAATGACTCTTTATCTAGAAATTCCAAAACATTTAACTGAAAATTTGTGGAAGAAATGAGAGAATTCAATGAGACAGCCAATAACAATAAATATAAAATCTCTTCCCTACATAACAGTAATAACCAGCTAGAAAGTATAAGGAAAGAGAACAAATTCACAATAGAAGCAATACTTAGTTCCTTGAAATAAAGTCAATGACAAATGGTGACTTTGTCAAATTTGACAAATTGTGAGTATATATATTAAACTGCAAAATATCATGCAAAGCCCAAGTATCAAATATATCAATCCTCTTTCATTTACAATTTTATAAAATTCCACAGAATCAAAATAACAAATTTTTTTAACTTCACAATATCACTAAAATTCATGTGGAAGTATCAGCAAGTGAGACTAATCAAGAAAATCTTGAAAAATCAGAATGAAGGAAGATTACTGCTACCAAATAAGAACACACATTGTAATAATACAATATATTAAAACAAAGCAATACTGGTGTAAGAATAGACAGATTAATGGAACAATAGAAAGCCACAACAAGAAACTAAGTCTATAAAAATATCTAGCATGTGGTAAATGTGGACACAGAACATACAGTTATTTCTCACAATAATTAAATTAATGGATTGAAGATTCGAATATAGAGATGAAATCATGAAAGAACTAGAAAAAAATAAAAGTGACTATATGAGCTCAGGGTGGGAAAGGTCTTTCTAAGCAAGAAGAAGGGAAAAATTAAAGACAGATTTTTAGAACATATTTTTTTAATAAAAAAATTTAAAACTCCATGAACAAAATGGAATGTCAAGTGAAAAAATGAAGGAAAAGCAATAGTAAAATGTGATAGAAAGGAGTTACCATTCTCATTTGAAAAGGTCTTACAAAATAAAAATGAAAGATGAACACACCGAGAAAAAAAATAAGAGAAAAATGGGTAAATAACTTCCAGTTCAATACAGTGAACTGAATATAGATGTTCACCTGCCCTTGCCCCTCATGAAGCTACGCTAAATGAAAGTGAGGAGATTTTCATTTTGAGCATAAGTATAACGGGGCAAAGAGAAGAAGATAAGTGTTGTAAATGATTCAGAGCTGGGGATTCTAAACTAGCAGTAAGGAACGCTGAAATAAAGCCCAGTGTATTCCAGGAACCCACAGAAGTCTCATAAATTGACAGCACCAGGTACCCCAATGTGGCAGGAAAATCTGGGCCTAAATAAGGTGAATTGGCTGAAAGTCTGTTTAAGAAGAAGGCACTTCTCAAAATCCTCACCCACTGTGCAGAGCCTTCTTTGACTTTCAGCCTTCAGTCTGAGAGAAGACTGAAAATGTATTCCATGGACAAAGTAAAGCATGGGTGACTGAAATAGAGAAAGCAGGCACAGCTGAGGGCAAGTGTTCTAAAAAGAGGAAGAAGGCAAAGTTTTACAAGCTGGATGTTGAGACTCACCCCCAACTTTCCTCCACAAACCTCCCAGAGCACTGGCAGCTAGAAATACTCTAGAACAGAAACTAAAAAAATCTTCTTTGGGGCATCTCAGATGTCCAAAAGAAAAAGACTTAAAAATGCTAAAACCTGGGTTTCCCCCAATAGAAAGACCAGCTAGCTCATGCTACAGGAAAATCCACAGTTCACAAGGCCCAACCATAGGCTGTGAGCTTCCAAATAGTTCATTAGTGTATTTGTATGCATGTATTTTATATAATCTATAGCTATACCATCTATAGCTATATCATCTATATTATTATCATATATATTAGCTATACCCATGTCTATTTATTTACATCAGAAGAACTGAGAAAAGCGTCTAACATGAACAGTGAGTGGAGACATGCACACCTGAAAACCTATTAATATTATCAAGGATATCAAAGCAATTGCATCCATGAAACAAAAGGTTATAAAATAATATTTAGAGTATAATAAAGAATCTTGAAAATTAGATTACAGAAATGAAAATAGGTTAAAAGATGTTAGACAGAGAAATCTCTCATGAAGAAAACAAAGAAATGCAGCATTGACAATCAGAGGGAAAATATGGGAATTTTAGAGAACCAAAGAGATCCAACATTCAAACAATATAAGTTCTAAAAAGAGAAAACAGATAGAAGGTCATTATCCAAGGAATTGTTCAAGAAAAGTTTCCACAGCTAAGGAATACAAGTGTTCAGATTAATAGGGCATGGCAAAATGGATAAACATAGGTCCATATCAAGATATGAAATTTAAAAAAACACTAGAAGACAATGAGAAAATCCTACAAGTTCCAGAAAGGGAGAAAAAAGGATCACATACAAGGGATGATGAATCACAAAGGTTTCAGCCTTCTCATTAACAGCACTAGTAGTTAGAAGACAATTATTTATGCTTTCAAAACTGAGGGGGGGAAACTTTACCAACTAGAATTTGATACCCAGCCAAACTAGCAATGTCAATGTGAACTAGATATTTTCCTTTTCAGACATGAAAGGTGTCCAAAAATTTACCTCCCACATATCCTTTCTCACAAAACTGCTGAGAATGCACTATAGCAAAACAGGGGAGTAAATAAAAATAAAAAGAGGATAACACAGGATTTATGACTTCAGGGATCCAACCAAGGAGAGAGGATCAAATGAATCCCTGGGGAAAGAATGAGGGGGAGACCCCAAGATAAGGGCAGGAAGCCCAAAGATTAACCAATCCAAAATAGAAAAGGCAAAAAGGCTCTGGGAAAAGATTTATTTAAATGATAAAACATTAAAAAGAAAGCAAATGCTAATGTGTTCAAATGTATTGAGAAGCTTAGGATAAATCTGTGGTAAGCTCATTAAAAACCAATCAAAGAAAGAAGGAAAAGAATGAAAGAAGACAATTATCAACTCCAGAGAAAACAATAAGTTATGAAGAGATAAATAATCATACATTACATTGTTCAGCTGTGAAGAGTGTTTACACTGTTATAATAATGTAAACACTGAATATTGATCAAATCAAAACTGTGCACTAAATATCCTGAGAGGAAGGATCAGAGGTATGCTCTTGTGTAGTGAAGCCAAGGGCACTCGTGAAAGACTTAAATCTTCACCTTGTATGGTTAAAAAGAAAAGATAATTCCTAAGCTAAAAGAAATCAAGAAGAAGAAAACTAAGAATGTTACTTAGAAATACGGATGTAAATGTCAAGGGAATCAGTCAAAAGAGTTAAAAGTTGTTGCTTCTGTGGAGAAGGGTGCTGGAAGGAATTGGGAGGGCTGGAGGACTGATGCTTCTAAAATAATCTTGTAGAACTATTTAGCCCTTAAAATGATGCATATGCATGGCTTTAAAATAAAATAAACTAATAAAAATGAAAAATGCAAAGAACCTGAACTGGCAATTCAGATACAAAGAACCAATAAAGATATGGGGGAAATGCTCTTATCACAAGTAAAAAAAAAAAAAAACTGAAAATTAAAAGAATGAAATATCAAGTTTTGACAAATTGGCAAATGTTAAAAACCTTGGTAATTCCCAGAGAAACTGGCATTTCTTAAACTAATTCTGAGACTGTAAATTGGTGCAAAGGTTAAGGAGGGCAATCTGGTCATGCCTTTTGACATGACCATTCCACTTTTCAAATAAACTGCAGGAAACAAATCAGAGATGTACGTGAAGATGAGTGAACAAAGATGCTCACCCCATCTTACACAAGCCAACTTTTCAAATTATCTAAATATCTGGGAAGAGTGGACCAATTAAACCAATCATGATAGTCATTTGTGAGGATACTAGGTAAGCATTAAAAAAGGAAATCACAAGATAGGAAATTACTTAATGACATGGGAAAACATTCAGGATATAGATTTAGGTGAAAAAATGAAGATGACAGTGATAAGCCCAATTAAAAATATGCATACATACATAATGTATGCAATTATAGGAGTGAACAAAAGACAAGAGGCTGGTCACCACCATGTCGGCAGTGGTCATCTTTGAGTGGGATGGTTTTTTTTTGGTTTGTTTTTTAGCATTTTACAAGCTTTTACAATAGAGATGGTGTTTGGGGGTTTTGTGGGGGTTTTTTGGGGGGGGGGTTTTTGTATTTCTTTTTCAAAGAGAAAATATTTTTTAGAATTATTATGTTCAACAAATTTAAATTAATAGCTTACAGTACTTTGTGGGAAAAACTCACATGGTCCCCACTTACTGCATTCTCCATTAAACTAATGAGTTCACAAAATGTGGTGCTCAGCATAATTTTTAAAAGACTCACTTGGAGGAGGGGTGTGAAGATAACCCCAAGCTCCAACTCAAGCTGCCAAAAAGGATTCTGGGGTCTGGCGAGCTGTAAAGTGAAAAAGGCCCCACCACATGGGTGGGCCCAGAGATGAGGGACCCCTGTGTGGGGTCGAGCCCCTGCTGACCTCACCTTTTTGCTCTCCCTAGTGGTACCTTGGGCAACTTTTGAGCAGTGTCTCTGGCCAGACCTGCCCTCCACTCAGAGAAACAGTTGCCAAAACTGGGCCAGCCTCTGCCTGTCGTGCTCCAGGTGGGCAGTGCATGCACTCAGGCCCTGCTGAGGCCTTCAGACAGGCTCCAGCCTATCTCTGATCACTCACAGTTTGCATCTGATCTAGACCAGTCTGGCCCTTCCTCACAGACACATATGCTTTGTGGAGTGTAACCAGGAGACGCAGAACTCACCCAGGAAGCGAGTGCTCCACCATCAGAGGCGTCTTTTTCAGAAGCCTGGTGCTCCAGAAACCTCCTCCAGGGCTCTACGCAGATGACCTTGCAAGATAAGAGGGCTGAGTCACAAAACCAAACCCAACTGTGTGAGGGTGTGTCTGACCCACAGGGTACGGGCATGTGCAAATGTCCCTGGACCGGGTACTCTGGAAATGGCGAGGCCCGGCACAGGGCTAAGACCTGGATCAGAGACCACTCCTGCACATGAGATACTCATAATTCCATGTGACATGGACAGCTATGCAATTAAACCCAGGGATTCTGGGGGTGGGGGTAGGTTTTGAGCAAGGGTGCTGGGGGCGTCAGGGAGACCTTCCCAGAGTGGCAGAGCTGATAGGATGGGTGACTTGGGGAATTAAGAGGCCTGCAGGCTGGAGCAGGATGGAGGAGGTAAAGGAGAGGCTGAGGACCTCAGCTGCAGGTCTAGCTGGGAATTTGTCGAGAGAAGGAACACAGAGGGCTCATGGGACTGGAATTCCTAGCAGATCAGGGCTCTCAGATTTCAACTCCCAGAGTTCTTACTATTCTTACCACTATTATTACCATCTGCGACACCAGGTATACATAGAACTGGACTGATTACGGTCTTTAAGTCCATGACACCAGCCACCCTTGGTCCATGAAGGTTTTAATCTTTAAGGATTTAACGCCCATCCATAAACCCATCACAGAGCCAACGCAGAGCTAGACACTAACTGCAACTTGGGGACGTCCCGTACGGTCCTGTGGTCATGCAGCCCCCGCCAGCCCTGATACTGATGGCTGAGACCCACCATGGCTGCACCACAGACCCTGGATCCAGGAGCTGTGCTTCTGCTGTTTCCTCCCTGCTCTGATCAGTACAATCCCAGCCACACCATCCCTGGCCTGGAGCTAAGCTCAGCCAGGCTCTCTCTGCTGTGAAAGAAATGGGCCGGTCTCAACTACAGACAGACAAGTGCCCATTTGAGCCTGTCTCCAAGGTCATGTAAGTGGCCTTGGGGGCAACCTCAGGCAGTGCAAAGTGGCCGTGCACCCACTGCCCTGATAGCCAGGCCACAGCAAGTCTCCAAGCTCTGCACCCCATGTGTTCTGTGTCTTTTGAAACATGCTGTTTGGGGCGACTATCAGGACAGGGAAGGAGTTTTCCAGATGCTTCCCGGCAGGGCTTTTATGAAAGGTCATTGAGTTGGTAGACTTGGCCAGCAAAGTCTGTTAAGTTCTTTCGCCCTGATGAGCAAACCATAAACATGTGCTTCCATGCTCTCACGGCCCAAACTCCTCCACACAGGAGGACACAGCCTCCAGTCTCACGGATGGAAACAGGCCTCCAGGCGCCGTGCACAGCACCCCTTGCGCTTCACTGTCCACACCCCACATCCAGTGAGGCAACTAGTTATGAGGGCCTTGTGGGGGCGTGGCACATGCCCTGGACGTAGGGCAGAGTGGGCTCACTGTGCTCTTCTGAGCCACTTTCCTTCTCTGTAAGAGGGGCCGATGACATGGCCCCTGCAGCTTGGGGCTTTGGTGAGGTGACAAATGCAGCAGCACCCACCGACCCAGACAGTTATGGGACAGAGGGGAGAGGGTAAGGGAAGAGGGGCTCTCTGGGGGGCCATACAGAAGATGGCTGGGCGTCCAAGAAGGGGCCCTCCCTCCCCCGTTTCTCCAACATCTGCCCATGAAACCCCTTTCCTTGGCCCAGTTGCACCCCAGAGAATGGCCACCATGTAGCAAGGCCTCATCTTCCAGCCAAGCCCAGTGCCTCTCACATGCCCCACTCTGTCTCTCTTCCTCCCAGCACAGCCTCAGTGCCTGAGAAGGGACAGCCAGGAGGAAGGGCCCTGGCAGGAGAAGCTCAGTGACCTCCTTTGGTGACCTCCCCCTCACTTCCAGTGTGCCATCTCCAAGCCCAGTGAGCACCCAGCAGCTGTATAAACAGCTGAACCAAGGAATGTGGGCCCGTGACTCACCAGGGCACTAAATACTTGGATATGTGACCTGCAGTCAGTGGATGGGGGGTGGGGGAGAGCGCAAAGCGGACACACAGAAAAGGTGGGCATGAAGGAGAGGCGACAAGGACCTAGAGTTGCAAGGAAGCAGCAGGAGGACCCCGGGGGTGGAGGGAGGTAGACAAATGGCACTTAAAGAAGTCTGAACTCTGGCCCAGAGCTCCCCAGAGAAGCCCACGGGAGGGCCTATCAGGAAATGAGACCAGGAGCCCAGCAGTGCCTGCGGGCAGCAGAGAGAGGGAACAGCTGAGGAAAGGGAGCCCAAGGAGGGACACATGTGCCACGCCTGCCTTTCCCCCTGGGCAGCCTCCAGCAGCTCCAGCTGATACCAGGAACAGCTGCTGGGGGTGGGGCCCAGTCCCAGCCAAGCTAGTGGACTTTTCCTTTATCGTGTTAAAAAAAACTTTATCATGTTATGTTGAAAAAACACATGTTGGTAGGAGAGCCTCTGATCTGACAGGTGAGAAAACTGGCCCCCAAATGACGAGTGAGAATCGAGGGCCCGAAAGGACAGAGAGGAGGATCAGGACTGGGGCCCAACGGACAGAAGTTTCTTCTCACTCCCCAACGGGCAAAAAGATGATGGCAGAGATTCATGTCTTCATCCTTTTCCCATTTCTACAGGTGGGGAAACTGAGGCTAAGCTCAAGTCTCAGGGGGAGGGAAGAAGGAAAGTCACCCTTTGTGAAGGTCCCCCAGGACACTGAGGTCCCCTGTGAGCCTGGGAGGCAGTGCAGGGAAGCTATAGGGACAAGAAGGCAAGTGGAAAGCCTGCTCGCGAGAACGACACTGGCAGCAGCCGTAAGGTTCAGGAAGGGCAGGCACAGGAGACAAACATGTGCGTTGAGAGTCTCAAGCTCATTCTGGACGGGGTGTGGACTCGACACCTCCCAGCACAGCGTCTGCTTGGCAGGCCACGCACACCTTGCGGGGGGACGGACCTGCCCTCGGGGGCAGCTGCTTACTGCTAGTGCATGGCTCATAGCACACATCAAATTTCTCCAGAAAAAAATGAATGAAATTTACTTCCCTTTTACAAATGAGGGGCATGGAACTTGGAGGGTTCTGGTGACTTCTCCAAAGGCACAAACTGCTCCTTTCTGGCAGAAAGAAAAAAGAAGTCAAAAGAGAACAAGAGATGGTGGAAACCCCTTGTCCTAGGGGCCAGGCCTCGGCCAGTGCCCACTCACTGTGCCCACTCACTATGCCTGTCACAAGGGTTCAAACACTGAGAGCAGGTCTCCAGGGCTGTCTAACCCTGTGTCCAGCCCCTCCAGCCACGGCAGCTGTGATCCTGGAGCGCCAGCCTCAGCCATTGCTCGGTGTGACAGTGTCCCAATGAGAAGCGTGGGAAGGGCACTGGACATAGAGGCAGGGCTGCCTGGCCTGGACTATGGCCCTGACAGAACCTGGGGCACAGGCTGCCCTCCCTAGGCCTCAGTTCCCTTGTATCCACAAGGGGGAATTGACGTCACCCATCTCCAGAAGAAATGGGGAAGCTTGGAGCTGTGCCTGGTGACAACAGGCATAACGTGAAGGTATTATTCTTTCTCTTCACTGCCAGGACCCCCAGGCTCCAGTCGTCAGCCCCACCTGGCACCTGCTCCCCAGGGGGAGGGGGAGCCGCCAGCCACTGCGGCCCCGAGCCTGCCCCTGAGCATCCCTCTCCTCCAGGCCTGGACAGAGCGCCCGGCCTGTCTAGCGCTCACACTTGTCCCATCAATTTCAGGACCAACTCAGACTCCTCTCTGGCTCTGGGAGGGTCTGAGGCCTCAGCTGAAAGCTTGAAAGACGAGCTAATGAGGGTGACCAAGCTCACTCAAGTTTCATCAGAGAAGCAACCAAACCACAGAATTCTTCTTGCAAACCATCAGCCTGCTCAGTGACAGCTGAAGATTTGTTTTCAATCTTCCCTTCCCCTCTCTAAGAGGAGGCCCCAGCGACCCCCACAAACCAGACTCAGCTCTGGCCAGTGGCCATGGGGTTTCAAATTTTGAAACGGGCCTTTTGCACAATGTTCAGTTTTAAGCCTTGGTCCAACTACCCACATCCTGTCCAAACTTCCTGGGGGAGTGAGATTTATTTAAGGAAGGAATAAAATCCCCATGCTGGTGCCATGGACTGAAAACACGCTCCATCCCAGACAATTTCAAGGATTAAGGTTACATATCTCTTAATGAGTCGCAGGCAGAGGCAAAGTGGAATTGGCTACAGAAGGAGGACAGGCCTCAGAAACGAGGGGGTGCTATTCTGCAGCGCCAAGGACCCCCGTTCTCTGCCAGGGATATAATCTGTCCCCCAGCAAGCCTTACAATCATTCTTTCGTGCATTCATTTATTCTTTCACTCACCCAGCGTTCTTATGGATCGATCAGCCACTCTGCACAGGTTCTGAGCTGGATAACGGAGGGTGGGGGGATGTTTGAGGCCCCCAAGACCGAACACCCACAGTTGGAAAGCTCAAGCTCAAGTTCTGGATGGAGGTCAACTTCATGGCCATGTAACAGTTCCAAGTGTGGGGTGATTCACCCCTCCAGCTAGAGGGCAGCCAGCCCGAGGAAAGGACTAGATGAGCTTGTGCAAAGGCCCAGAGACATAAGCACACGCAGACCCAGGGAGGGGCAGCTGGTAGCACATAGCGCTAGGGAGCGCGTGGCGGGAGGTGTGGCTAGAGGCCAAGTCACTGGAATCCTTGAGTGTGACACCAAGGGGCCTAGACTTCAGCCTGGAGCTTCCGGAACTCACGAGAGGGCTCTAAGGAGGATGGGACTCAGACTTGTGCGTTCTAGAATGATCACACTGACTGCAGTGAGGAGAATGGACTGGAGGAGGGGCAGGAAGATGGATTCCGAGGCCAATGGCAGCCCACGATGAGGGAAGCGTGGACTGACGGGCAGCGGAGGGCCTAAGAAGGGACTCATGGGCTCACTGTTGAGATGCTAAAGGGGCAGGACTGAAGTCAGAGGCAGAGGGAGAGTGGCCCCGTGGTCGGTGACTGAAACAATGCATGCCTAATGGCCAGGTTTGCGGGCAATGAGACATTACAGCAACATTAGTGACAGAACAGTTTCTCAGGCAGCCATTGTGAGAGACTCAGAATGAAATGTGGTGGAGGGAGGAGAAAAGGTCAACATGTATTCCGGCCCACACTTCGTCTGTCATTAGGCAGCACATCTAAGGGAAATACTGAAAGTGAGCGGGGACATAAAACCCTGACACTCAACAGGGCCTTCCATAACAGCTCGGTGCTTGAGGGAAACGTCATGTCTGCTGGTCACAACTGTCCAGGTGATCACCGAGCAGAAACTCTGACCTCTACTCATCTTTCTTTCCTCCAAGGATGTCTGAAGACGCCCTGACCTGACCCAAGGAAGCCAAAGCCATCGACCAGCTCTGCCCATGGCTATGGCCTTGTCCTCCATTCAGTGTCCCTCCAGAATGTAGCAGAGGAGCAGAGGGAGCCCACGGTGAGGGTCATGACCAGCCCAGTTGCAGGCTGACAAAGCCCTCACACCCTGGCTTCCCAGCGCTCATCACAAGTGTAACGAAGTAATTTTGCCATAAGTATTTGTTCAAAATCTATCTCCCACCCAAGACTTGGAGCTCCACAAGGACAGACACAGACTATGTCTTATTTCTTGCTATTCATGACCCAGCCTCTGGCACCGCAGTAAGGGCCCAATACTTTATGAATAAATTAATGAAAGATGAATTCACCAAATACTTTCTGATGCCTAGGCCTGCTGGCGGCCTGTAATGACACAAAAAAGAAGACCTTGTCCTCAAGAAGTTCATAGTCCTTTGGGAGAAACTGGCAGGTGCTAATTAACAATGGAATGTGGGCTCTGTCAGGGTATGGATGAGGGCTGACTGGATAAGAAATGGCAAATTTGGACAGAAGGATATGAAAGCCAAAGGAGAGGGCAAGGGATTGTAAGAGTGTGGGAGTAACGTGACATTCGTGTTGGTTTAACACAAAGCTGAACAGCCAGGGGCAGTACCAGACTAAAATTAATTGGAAGTTTTGGTTATTGTGCAGTTAGTAACCCTCTTTACCCACGAATTCTGGGCAAAGTGAGACTCTAACCCCTGTCTCCTATACCTGTACACACTTGACATTCAAATCTTAGATTCCACCCCAAAGCCATCGATGTGGACCTGCTGCCCACCCCTGCAGAGGGCCCACCTGCTGTCATGGTCTAAACTCCTCGCACGAGGGGCTGGAGATTGCCCAGCTGGGAAACAGCCAACCGAGAAGACTCAAAACTAGGGTCCCACACACCCATGATTAAGAAGGGGAGGTCTACCTGATGCAGTCTGAAGCAGAAAAGCCAAGGGGTGGTGCTGGAATCAAATCCTCATGAAGGATAGTCCTCAAATCCAAGCCAGATGACTGAGTAGCATCACCAAGTCCAAAGGAAGGCTGCATGACCAGGAGTGGGAGATGGAATCCAGGGTCAGGAGCCAGCAAAGACAAGAGAGGGAGGGGAGTGGTCAGTGTTAGGCACAGAGTGGGTTCTGCACATATAATTGTGGGAGGGAGGGAGGAAGGGAGGGAGGGTCTGGGCAAATATCCCACATGGAGCAAAGGTGTTGCCAACTCACTTTTCCTGTCATCTGTCCCTGGTAGAAGAGCGTGTTATGCCGTCTTAAAGGTGCACGGTCTGGGCAGGCCTCCCCCATCCAAAGTGGCATTCTTCCAGAACTCAGTTGAACTCACCATTCTACTGGGACAGAGGAATTTGGATATCTCAACCATTTGGGAACTTTTAAATAAATGCAATTGAAACCATCAATTATAGCTACTTTGGGTAATTTTTGAGGTAGCTATTCCCTCGCAGGTACTGTACTACATACCGGACACGTAATATGTCATGCAAGGGTCTTATAATCAGCTCATGCGAGACAAGTTTAATTCTCACAACAACCCAGCAGGTAGGTGTCGTTACCCTCATGTAACACAGGAAGCTGAGGCTGGGTCCAGGGGGCTTCGCGTCTAACCCAAAGTCCCACAACAAGAAGCAGGAGGAACTTGGTTTGCTTAGAAAGGCGAGGAGTGGGCCCACGCACCAGAGGCATAAAAACAAGACTGGGTTATTTTCGATCTCCTGTCTTGGCAGAGGCAACGGCAGCTTTCGGGAAGACCAAGGGCTCCCATTCCACCATGCCAAGCCAGCGCTGCCCAAGGTGGGCCAGTGTCCAGGGCAGTCGGAACGGCCAGTATCCTGTCTCACTGTTTGGCACTGGACACAGGCAGTGGAACCCCAGGGAGAGTCTGCACTTGTGCAGGAGGATGCCACAGACCACCTGACACAAGCACACTGCCCCACAGAGCAGCTCCCAGACCATTCTGAGAAGGGTCATCCTGGTTCCACAAAAGCACATGTATTTGTGGTTATTCGTTCACTCATTCAGCAGTAATTTACTGGGCGCCTGCTCGCCTCAGGACTGTGCCGGCGGTGGGGAGACAGAGAAGAGTTTGACCCAATTCCTGGCTCTCAGGGCACATCAGCTTAGCAACGACATGTAAACAAATGCCCGTGACAGAGTGGGGCTGGTGATCTGGGTGAGATATTTATAATGTACTGGGCTGGGTGTGTGGCTAACTCTCTGGAGTGGTCAGGGAAGGAGTCCCAGTGTGACTTCATTCACTTGTTGCCTCACACATGGATCACTGACTCATTCGCTCCTTTACTGAGTCACTCACTTAATTATTCATTTATTTGTTCATTCATTCATTCATTCACAGAGCAGTTAATTTATTCTTGGATTACATACTAATTCATTGACTCATTTACTCACTCACTAATTTATTCTTTTATCCATTCACATTAATATGTTCATTCCTCCATCCATTTGTCTATTCATTCCCTCATTAATTTGCTTTATACATTAACTTATTATTCATTAGTTAAATTATTCAATGTTTTCCTCTTTTATTGACTTATTCACTTATTCACTCACTAATTTTTTAACTTGTTAATCAATTAAGTCATTGGTTATTCATTGATTTATTCACTCATTGATTCATTCACTCATTAATTCATTCCCTCATTACTAATTAATTTTCAGTTATCCATTAATTCATAAACTCTTTCAGAGATTCACTTATTTATCCACTCATCCATTTGTGCACTCATCTTTCACTTATTGACTCACTAACCTACTTTCATTCATTGACTTATTCATTCATTACTTTTTGATATTTTTACTCTCAGATTAACTCATTAATTCATCATTCACATGTGCATATATTGATTTAGTTATTCATTCACTAATTCACTACTTCATTTATTCTTTCATTCATCATTTATTCAACTGTTTACTCAATAAATGTTTCTTTCATGAGCATGTGTTGGGCACAATGGCCAGATGAGTGTGGTTCCTGACTGCAGGGCACTTCCTAACGAGCTCACTTCCTAATGGCTCATCCTAGTGAGCTTACCATTGGCTCAGGTGCCATCTCCTCCATGAAGCATCTCATGCTTAAGACTGAGCTAAGGGCCTGCCTTTTGTGCTTTTGGAAAGTCAACTTGCTAGCCCTATTATAATGAATTGTTACATTTATAAGTAGATTTCCCCCTAATCCCAATAGAGCTCTGACGGATAGAACTAGATGGGATTCAGATATGAATGCCATGACCAACACACAGCCTTACATGGATTCGGGCCAATACTGGTTGAGCTAAAATTAATACCTTAGGATCAGTTATTTTAGCACTCTCTCAGATACCAAAGTGCCAGAAAAATTTTAAATATGAGGTATAAGGGCTTCCTGCCACCATCTCTAAATAAATCAGATCACTAGTATTTATGTCTAAGATAGCAGAAAAAAATAATCCGTGTAAGTAGCATGCAAAAATATCCAAATTATTTCCATACAACATACAGAGTAGTGCTATGTACATATGATACACTATTAAAACAAAGATATAAAAAGATAAATGTTTTATGTCATAAATGTCAGTGGTGCAGAATTGTAATAATTATCCTTTTTCAAAACACATTTTCAGCACTGGTCCATGATTTTGCATCTTATAATTTATTTTTTCATAGATTGATTTACTAAACAATAATAATAATGATAATAGGAACAACAACAACATCCACGAACCCATCAAAATACCAGAACAAAAACAATTACTATTTTAACATCTACCTCTGTTGTCGTTATACTTAGAGGTAACAGATTAAATTGTTTTGATTAAATGGATCTCAGAGAAGCAAGATTGGCTTGATTGTAACTCTTGTTTTGTAAAATTTTACCATTGAATACTCTTGGTCATTTCAATTTTCTTCAGATATGGATTTTTCCTTTTTAGTATTTTGGTCGGGTACGCGTTTTCAAAATTGAAGACAACAACAAAGAATCTACATCCAAACAAGGGGGAAATTTGACTATTACTTAGATCTCTATGCATTCCTTAAACAGAATGCTAATATAGCTGACCCAGGTTAAACAAATTCTTGTTTAAAGAATAATCACATCATGGACCATGAGTGGACATTATAATTTTACTAGCATATTTACCTTTCATTTGTTTAATAAAGGAAAGGAAAACACAACCAATCCAAGAACAAGATCACTGACCAAGACTAGAATGTGTCTATAATCTTCTTAATCTAAGAGGTAGTCGTTTAAACCTATTATTTTAATGGACCTCACTTTTACAAAATGAATTAACTATGACTTCTTATCAAGACAAATTCTTATCATTGGTCCAGGCATGGTCTTCTTTGATTTGATTTTATGATTGTATGAGGTCATTTGTTCTTTTTAAATAATAGTAGCATCACCTATAAACAAAATGACAAAACCAAGAATAAAAACTTAATGTATTACTTACCCTGATCTATACTCTCCTTGGCCACATAGGTAACAGCCAAGATCTTCATCATTAAATAATAACCGAAACAGCCAAGGTGCAGCCATTCTGGGGTACAAAACAGATGCAAAAATAAAATACACTCATCATTGATTTGTACTTTGCCCTGATTCACTGAGTTAACCGTTTGGTTAATTTTAACTGTCTTTTCATCATGAATCAAACATCTAGCAACCCACTGCAAACTAAATGCAGAACTATGAAATATATCTAGCTGCTTCTAACATGAAGTGGTAACAATTTTAATCTTCTCTTACTGGACCAAGATATTCCAGAACTGAATTAGTAATATTCTGTTTTATATCCTCAAATTTCATCCATGTTTTGACCTCTTTTTCTTTACTTATGAATATATTTATTGATTGATCCATTCACTTATTTAGTAATAATATAAAATCAATATCCATGAACCCTCTCAACTAGATTTCTCACACTTTCTGAGACCGTTCCCAAAAAAATCATATACTAGTTCTCTTTTTGCAATGGACCTCAGTGGTTCAAAAAGTGATTGATCATAAATTTTATTCAGATGCATTCCATTCACATCATTGGTCCAGGAGAGGCCTTTCTACATTGAACTTGAACAATTTTTAGATTTTGCAATGAACAACCATGAACCACCATCATGCACAACAGCTACCGTGTTTCCCCGAAAATAACACCTAGCCGGACCATCAGCTCTAATGTGTCATTTGGAGCAAAAATTAATATAATATAATATAAGACCGGGTATTATATTATATTATATTATTATTATATTACATTATATAAGACTGGTCTTCTAACAAAATAAGATGGGTCTTATATTAATTTTTGCTCCAAAAGATGCATTAGAGCTGATTGTCCAGCTAGGTCTTATTTTCGGGGAAACACGCTAGGATACTGGCTCCCTAAATCAGTAACATCCTAGGTGTTAATCAAAAGGGGGATGTTTAAATAATTCATGAGACACACATAAAATGGGACATTCAAGTTTTGAAATGAATGGGAAAAGCTACATAATGTTTCATATAAATCCCATGTTCATTATTGGGCCATGTTTAGCTTTCTTTGAATATATTTATTTCTTACTTCTTAATAATTCATTGACCAATCTTAAACCATCCAAACCAAGACAAGAACTTGACTGTTACTCACACTGGTTTCCATGCTCCTAAGACAGCCATTGAGTTTGAGGTCACAGCAAAAGGTTAAAATCAGTGTAGGAGTACCCATTCTGAGGAGTACAAGACAGAGCAGAAAATAAAATTTGAGACTTTCTATCCATTGGTCCTTTGCAGTCCATGTTTCATTTACTCGGTCATTTAATATTTCTTAATTTATGGTACTATTTGCTTACTTTTCTCTTAACAAAACAAACGTTGAACTTAAAATTGATACAGGACAATACACTGAGTATTATTTATCAATGGCTACTGTATGATCCTACTCCAAAGTAGTAACACCTTTACTCCATTTATTATCCATTCCAAATTATATTAACAGTATTTCTTTCCTTACCACATACTTTAATAATTGTAATAAGCATCACTCTACTCATCTTTAATCATTTAAATATTTTTTATTGATTCTTCTATATTAATATAATCATAATCTATGAGCCATTAAAATTAGAAGCACAAGATTTGTAAATATCTCTAACATCTATCTACAGGATTTTTTTCCAATAGAGGAATACACTAGATTTCTATTGTATTGGACTTTAGAGTTCCAGACACATAGTAGTCATCATCCATGACTCATACGCTACCAGTGGTCATCTTTGATCCAGACTTGGCCCTAATTTTTAAATTCATATCTGCATGAATTTTATAAATTAATCAAGTCACGAATAATAATAAAATACATACCTACAGTCATAAAACTTGAGAGTAAGATACTTAAATATCTCCAAATCTGTTACAGAATTATTACTCATGGCAATACATCTTTTCCATTACTTGACTTCCATGTTGCATATACGAGATATGATCAGAAACTACGGTGAATGTTTAAATTAAAAAAATTATTACAGTAGAAGACACATTGCAATTAATCCCCCTCAAAATACTTACCCTTCACTTCGAACATACTTATCCCATCATTTTGGCAACTTTTAGAAGCAGTTCTGGAAGTCCTCTTTCATGAGTGTCTATAATTGCGCTGTCGTGGCTGCCTCAATGTTCTGACTCATTTTGACTTTGGGAAAGAGCCAGAAGTCGCATGGTGCCAGATCCAGTAAATAAGGTGGATAAGGATAAACTGTAATGTTTTTCTGTCCAATAAAATGTGTAGCCTTTCCGTTGTGATATATATATAAATGCTGCCAAGTTACAGCCAACAGAAAGGCAGGGATCTTCAATACAGGAAGTTGTGCATAGAGCCTTACTAACAGTATATGACGTTTCAGCTTGTTCGGTGCAGTCAGTCGGATGTGAGCTACGGTTGAAAAAAAGTGTGTTTTAAAGTGACGTAAATCATCCTCCATCATGATAACACTCTATGTCACACATAGCTTCTAGTATGGCAATTTCTGTCAAATAAAAATATTACGGTGTGTCCTCATCCACCTTATTCACCAGATCTGGCACTGTGCAACTTCTGGCTCTTCCCCAAAGTCAGAATTACCATGAGAGGTAAACGTTTTGGATCGATTCAGGACATCAAGGCAGCCATGACAGTGCAACTAAATACACTCACGAAAGAGGACTTCCAGAACTGCTTTAGAAAGTGGGAAGAACGATGGGATAAGTGTATTCGAAGCAAGTGGGAGTATTTTGAGGGGGATCGATGGCAATGTCTTTTACTGTAGTAATTTTTTTATTTAAACATTGCCATATTGTTTGATCACACCTCATATGGATTAATCAAAACGATGCTTTATATTAATCCCATATTTATGATTGGGCCATGGTTGACCTTCAATAATTACAGTTCACACTCTTAAAATAATACATTGAATACCTTTAAAACAAACACTGAAACCAAGATAAGAACTTTGACTATTACTTACATTGCTACCTTTATAAAATAAACTTCAAACTTGCAAACGTCTCGGGGCAATAAATGACTATTGCCTGTCAATGTCTACATCATCCTTAGTCCAGGACATAATACACTTGGTCCATTTATTGTCTGTTACAATGTATATTAACATCCATTTTCCTGACTACATATTTAAGTAATGATTCATCCTCTTCATCTTTATTGATGTATACTTTTGTAATTGATTCTTTTATTATATATTTAAAAAATTCATGAACACAAAGACCAATAAAAAGATTACTGTATAATCTTGAAATCTATCAATTCAAAGAAAGGTAATGAACTAGATTTCTTTCATGTTGGACCTCAGAGTTCCAGACAACATTCATTGTATATGACTCACATGCCATCAGTGGTCATCACTGGGCCAATATTGTCCCTATTTTTCTTCATTTCTATGGTTTTATTGATTAAATAATTATTTCACTAAAAATAATTTTTAAATGCTATAATTCACAAAACTCCTAGGAGCTCTTATGTACCTAATCTATATAATTATTTTCACAATATATCTCATTACCCTGTTTTTCTTATATACATTAATATACTAACAATATCCCATATTTATCACTAAGATAGAATTGCATTCTTTAAATACATTTTCCACTTTTTAATGAATAATTTTTTAAAAACACAACACTAAAACCAAGAAAACAACTTGAACTATTACACACATTAATCTCTGTCCTCCCATTATACACAGGCAACCATGGAGCTCGTGACCATGCAAGACGATTAACTCAGCTCAAGTGCATCTAAGGATTACAGAGCAGAGCAGATCAGATGATTAAAAAAAAAAAAAAGGTCTTACAAAAAATGCAAAACTGGGACCTAATTGTCATTGATCTTTGCCTTCTGCATTTCATTAACTCAGTATTTATGTATTTACTGCTTTTTCTTAATATGTATTTTTTATCTTAACAAAAGGGAAACTCGATCTTGAGACTCACTCAGGAAAATAACATTGACTCTTCCTTTTCAGTGTCTATATGATCCTTATATGATTCCTTCTTAATAGGAATGAATGTTTTCAATTTTATTAATATTATCTCCCCCTCACTACATACGTTCATGATTGGACAACGCTTCCCCCTATTCTTCTTTGTACATTTGTTTATATGTGTTTAATACTTCTATCATTATCCCATTAATACATATCTATGTTTATGACTTCTATACAAGAATCTGATCTTTATAACTCTTCATAGAAATAATTTCAACAGAGGGAATAGACTATGTTTTGTGTGAGACCTCAGAGTTTCAGCCGCATATTTTCATCGTCCATGACTCCTACGCCACAGGTCATCATCACTGGGACATGATTTGGTCTCTTCTTCTTCATTCTTTACTATATTTGTATCAATTAAATCATGAATTTATTGATAATAATAAAAATAATACATCATTCATAAAAACTTAAGGACAAGATTCTTTGTTTTTTTTCCCAAGTCAAGTTGTTGTCCTTTCAATCTTAGTTGTGGAGGGCGCAGCTCAGCTCCAGGTCCAGTTGCCATTGCTAGTTGCAGGGGGCACAGCCCACCATCCCTTGCGGGAGTCGAACCGGCAACCTTGTGGTTGAGAGGACACGCTCCAGCCAACTGAGCCATCCGGGAGGCAGCTCAGCTCAAGGTGCCGTGTTCAATCTTAGTTGCAGGGGGCAGAGCCCACCATGCCTTGTGGTACTCAAGGAATTGAACTAGCAACCTTGTGGTTGAGAGCCCACTGGCACATGTGGGAATCAAACCAGCAGCCTTCGGAGTTAGGAGCACGGAGCTCCAACCGCCTGAGCCACTGGGCCGGCCCAAGGACAAGATTCTTAAATATCCCTAACATCAGTTCACAGAACCATTTCCCACATAAAATATACCTCTTTCATTAGTAGACCTCAATCCTGCACATTATCGATTAACATAATGTTTCATATCATATTTATCATTGAGACATGATTAACTTTTTATTAATAGTTTTAAATAATACCATAAAAACCCTTAAACAAATGACCCACTCCAAGACAACAAGTTTGACCATTACTCACCTTGGTCTCTTTCCATACATAGAGGGAGCGTGACAATCTTGATGACAGCTGAAATCAGGTCCAGTGTCCATTTTGAAGAGGGACGACCAGACAAACAACACGATAAAAATTTGGAAACTTTTTTCTCCATTGATTCATAGTTTCCACCGTTCATTTGCATAGTTATTTAAGCATTTATTAATGTATGGTAATTTTTATTTATTTTTCTCTTAATAAATCAAATGTCAAAGTTTTAAGGGCTCTATTAGTAAACAACTATTATCACTGTCTATCATATTACTCAAGGACATATACATTTGATCATATTACTTTCCACTCCAATTTATATTATCATATTTCTTTGTATATATTTTAATAACTGCTTTACCCTCTTTGTATTTCTTCATTATATATTTGTTTATTTATTCTGCCATTAATAATAATGCTTTTAAATATTCTTGTAGACAAAGACCAAGAACACGATACTTGTATACACCTAACTTCTCTCTATAGGATCACTTAAAATGAGAGGAACCATCATTTTATCCAGGTTTGGCCCTCATTATCTTCATTCACGTCTAGACGTTCTTATTTATTAATTCAACAATTCATTAATAATAATAAAATAAATACCTACGGATCACAAAAACTTGAAGCAACATCCTTGACTATCTCAAACGTGTCTATAAAATTACTTCCCACAAACAATACATATCTTTCATTAATGAGCTAAAAATTTCCTACAATGATTAAGTAACATAATACATCATGTTAACACCATTCTTCTTTTTAGCATGTCTGGCCATAATTGATCATAATTCACACTTTTTAATAATTCAGTGAAAACCTATTTTAAAAACTACAAAACCAAGAAAAGAACTTTGACAGTTACTCACATTGCTCTCCATGCTCTTAAAGCATAGACGCAACCAGAGAGCCCATGACCATGGAAAATGCTAAAATCAGCTTGAGTGCATCCACTCTGAGGAGTACAAGACAGGGCAAATCATTAAAAACAAAAATGAGATATTATGCCATTGATCCTTGAATTCTACCTTTCATTTAGTCAGTCATTAGGTAAGTAATGAATTGGGATAACTTATATTTTATTTTATCTTAACTAAGTGAACAATATTGATCTTGCCACTGACAAAGAATATGATACTATTTTTTATCAATAACTATATGATCCTTAGTCAAAGACTAACACTCTTGTATATAAATATCTAAATAGATATTTGTTGTCAATACATATTAATAGTTTTTCTTGCCTAAGCACATATTTTTATAATTGGACATTTCACCAACTTCACCTTTATTTATTTATTTGTTTGTTTGTTGATTTCATTGATCCAATTATACAAATTAAAAGTAAATGCATGAATATTAAGAAGAAAAACAAAATCTTCATATATTCCTGACATCTGTCGATAGAATTACTTCGAACAGGACAATGTACCAAATTCCATTTCTGTTGGACCTCAGAGTTCGACACATATTCGTCATATATGACTCATACGCCACCATTAGTGTTCATCGATCCAATATTGTTCCTCTTTTTTCTTCATTCATTTCTACGTTGTTTATTGACTAATTGATTAATTCACTAATAATAATTTTAAAACCCAATTATTCACAAAAAGTCAAGAACAGCTCTGAAATCTTTATTCTATATATAGAATTATTTTCACATCAATATACTTTCTTTAAATATCTTACATTTTTATGTTTCATATCAATTCAATATATATCACTGGACTATAGCTGACCATTTTTATTATATATGTTTCTTTTCAAAAATACACTGAATACCCCCCCAAAAAAGAAAATCACTGCAACCCAGACAAGACTTTGACCATACTCACATTGGTCTCTGGGCTCCTAATACAGAGATGAGAATTACAGAACTCGCCACCATGGGAAAATGCTTAATCAGCTCGAGTGTGTCATTCTGAGAAGTAAAAGCACAGGTGATGACAGAAAAGAAGTTAAGTTACGATCCACATTGGTCCTTGATTTCCACATTTCATTTATTCACTCATTGAGGTATTTATAAATTATTCATTTGTATCTTAACAAAACTAACAATAGCAAACTTACGAGAGGCCCACAAAATAAAATTGACTCCTAATATTCCATATTTATACAATCCTTAGTCAAAGAGTCACTCTTGATCCATTTATTCCTTAATGAATTTTAGTGCTTTCAATTTAATAAATAATTTATGTTCCTACTTGGCCAATGCTCCACCCTTTTTCATTACCTATTGTTTATATTTCCTTAATGATTCCATAATTCACCCATTAATAATAATAAATCTAAATCTATTAACCCAATACCTCTACGGAGTGTATTACTAACATCTATCTATAAGATCATATAAACAGAGAAACTACACTAGGTATCATTATGTTGGACCTCAGTATCCAGACACGCATTATGCATCGTTCATGACTCACCCATCACCAGTCATCATCACTGATGCATAAGTGTCCCTCTTTGTTTTCATTCTCATAAACATCTGTTTATGGATGAATTCATTAATAAATGCACAGAACAAAAAGTAAAGAAGTATAATATCCTCCAACACCTGAATATCTATTTCTATAGCCCTTTCCAGAGACTCTTCCAAAACCTGACTTCCAGGTTACATTTATGCGTTAATCAATGTTTCCTATCAATCTGATATTTAACAATAGTATATTTTGCCTTCTTGATTATATTTAATATTTTGAGTAATACAGGGAATACCCTTAAATAAGCCACTCAAGCTAAAATATGATATTACTCACATTGGTCTCCATGCCCCTACAACATAGATGCAACCAGACAGCTCGTGACCATGCCAGATTCTGAAATCAGCTTGAGTGCGTCCGTTCTGAGGAGAACAGAGCAGAGCAGATGACAATAAAATAAGACACTCTTTACATGAAGAGAAAGACCAGATTGCTTTTGTGTTGGACCTCAGAGTTCCAGACATGCATTCATCGTCCATGACTCATACGCCACCAGTAGTCATCAAAGATCCAAGAGTATTCCTCTTTTTCTTCATTCATTTCTATTGTTTATTGATTAAATCATTAATTCACTAATAACTTCTAAACATTATGATTCACCAAAACCCAAGAAGAGTTATTACATCCCTAATCTGCACCTAGATTATTCTCACATCAATGTGTCTATTTCATTAATTATCCTCAGTTTTTCGTATGGGAATTAATCAATATAATGGTTCATAGATCCCATATTTATCACTGAGATACACTGCTTCTTTAATTATATTTTATAATTAATATCGCAGTAAATTACCTTAAAAGAAAATACTTAAATCAAGAAAATACTTAAACCAAGAAAAGAACTTCAACTACACTCACATTAACTTCAACTAAACTCCATCCAACCAGAAAGCTCATGGCCATGGAAGATGCTAAAGCAGCTCGAGTACACTCGTTCTGAGGAGGACAGGGCAGAGCAAGGCATAAAACGTTAAGACCTAATAGACACTGAGGCTTGCTGAGCACACATTTCATAGGCTTGATATTAAGATATTTCTTCTTTTATCTTAATATGTGTATACACTCATCCTAACAGAATGAAAACCTCAGTCTTAAGGCTGACCCACAGCAATACGATAGCTACTTACTCATCAGTGTCTACATGATTCCTAACCAAACAGGGGAAACTTGGATACATATATTTCTTAATAAATATAACTCTTCAATTTTATGAATATCTTTTGCCTCACCACATACATTCATCGTTATGCACTGCTTCATTCTAGTCTTAATTTTTAAAATATTTAATCTTCTATCATTATTCCATTAATAATACATATCTATGTCTATGAAATCAATACAAATTAATTTTTATATTGATTTGTATTGATCCTGACATCTCTCTATAGGAACAATTTGTCTATAAAAATCAATAGAATTTCTTGCCTAACCCAATATTTTTATAATTGGACAATATTTTACTTCCTTCATATTTATACATTTTTATATTTGTTTATTTATTGATCCAATTATAAAAACAGAAAAAATGCAGGAATATAGAAAGCAAAAACAAGATCCTTGCATATTCCTGACAGATCTGTCTAGAAGATCACTTCCTATAGAGAAAATGGACCAGATTCTATTTCTGTTGGACCTCAGAGTTCCAGACACATATTATTCACCATCCATGACTCATACGCCACCAGTTATCATCACTGATTCAGAAAAGACCACTTTCTCATGAAATTTCTATATTTTTTATTAATTCATTAATTCACTAATTATAATTTTAAAACTATAATTCACAAAAACTCAACAAGACCTTGATACTCTAACATGCATTAAGAATCAATATCGCTATCATCATCCTGTTTTTATATATGCTTTAGCCAATATAATGCTTTATATTAGTCCCCTAATTGTTACTAGGATATGGTTCACCTTCTTAGATTCACACTTTTTATTAATACAGTGAATATCCTTAAGACAAAACACCAGAATCAAGAAAAGAACTTTGATTATTACTCACATTGATCTCCTGGCTCCTAAAAGAGAGATGCAATCCCAGGACACTTGATCAAAAAAGGATCCTTAAAACAGGTCAAATTTGTCCATTCTGAGGAGTGTAAAGCAGGGCAAATGATAAAAATAGTTGAGACATTTCTCCTTTGATCCTTGTTTCAGCAGTTAGGGCAACCATTAATTGGGTTTTTTTCTTTTCCCTTAAGAAAAAGAGCAATGTTGATCTTGCAAAGTGACCCAGAACCGGAACATTGTCTAGGGCGTACACTGGCTACAGCATCCTTAGACATACAGGTGGCGGTCATGGACCATTAAATAGGTTGGTGCAAAAGTAAATTGTGGTTTGTGCAATTATTTTTAACCTTTTAAACAGCAATTATTTTTGCACCACCTAATATTTCTAATTGAATTTCAGGGTTTCATAATACATCAACAGTATTTCTGCCTCACCACATATTTTTATAATTAGACAATGCTCCATTCCATTCATCCTTATTTATATATATTTACTTATAGATTCTCACATTTATCCAATTATAATAAATGAAATGTATGAACACTAAGACCAAAAAGATCACTGCATATTTCTGACATCTGTGTAAAGGATCTCTTCAAACAGTGGGGATGGACTAGGTTAATTTTGTGCTGGACCTCTGACTTTCAGACCTGTTGTATCCATGATCCAAACTCCTACATGACCAATCATCATCACTGCTTCAGGTTTAGTACTCATTATATTCATTAATGTTTACATGTTTTATTGATTAATTCATCCATTAACTAAAAACAATACAATACATACTTAGAGGTCACAAAAAACTGAAACAAGATCCTTAAATATCTCTAACATTTTTCTATAGAATTACTTCCTACTGACTATAAATCTTTCATTAATTAACTTCAGTGTTTTCCTGTATTGATTAATTAATGTTAGGTTGGTGCAAAAGTAATTGCGGTTTTTGCAATTATTTTTAACCTTATAAGCCACAATTACTTTTGCACAAGCCTAATATAATGCTTTATATTAACCCCATATTTACTATTTGGCCATGGTTATGCTCTTTGATTCTATATAACTCTTTTAATAATGCAGTGAAAATCTGTTTAAAAAAACACAAAACCAAGAAAAGAACTTTGACTATTATTCACATTGGTCTCCATGCTTTTAACACATAGATGCAGCCAGAGAACTTCTGTCCATGGAAGATGCTTAAGTCACCCAAGTGTGACCGTTCTGAGGAGTACAAGACAGAACAGATGATTTTTTAAAAAGTTTGAGATATTACCGTGTTTCCCTGAAAATAAGACCTAGCCGGACAATCAGTTCTATGCGTCTTTTGGAGCAAAAATTAATACAAGATACAGTCTTACTTTACTATAACATAAGACCCGGTCTTATCTAACATAAGACCGGGTCTTATATTAATTTTTGCTCCAAAAAGACGCATTAGAGCTGATTGTCCGGCTGGGTCTTATTTTCAGGGAAACACAGTATGTCATTGGCCATCGCATTCTATCTTTCACTTAGTTAGTCATTTACATAATCAATGTATTAGGACAATGTCTATTTTAATTTCTCATAAGTAAACAAACAATATTGATCTAACCACTGACATACATGAACATTCACTACCACTGATCAATAGCTATATCATCCTTAGAAAAAGAATAACACCCTTGTACCACATGATCCTCTATAGAGGGCAGTCATTTAAATAGATATTAATACTATTCTTTGCCTAACCACATATTTTTATAATTGGACAACATTCCACCACCTTTATCTTTATTTTATATTTGTTTATTGATTATTTCATTTATCCAATTATAAAAATAGACTAGATTTATTTTGTGATGGATCTCAGAGTTCCAGATAATTTATTCATTATATGACTCATACTCCACCAGTAATCATCACCGATCCAATATTGTCCCTCTTTTTCTTCATTCCTTTCTACATTGTTTATTAATTCATAAGTTCACTAATAATAATTTAAAGAACTGTTATTCACAAAAATCCAAGAAGAGTCAATATACCCCTAATCTATTTATAGAATCATTCTTCTATCACTGTCTCTCTCTTATTAATTATCTTAAATTTCATGTATGTAGCAACCAACATAAGGTCTCATTAATTCAATAGTTATTGCTGAGCTATAGTTGGCAAACTTTGACTCTATATAGCACTTTTTAAAAATACACTGAATATCCTAAAAAAATATTGTTGAAACCAAGACAAGATCTTTGACCATTACTCACATTGGTTTCCATGCTCCTAACACAAAGATGTAAGCATAGGGCACACCATCATGGGAAAATGCTTCATCAGTTCAAGTGTGTCCATTCTGAGAGGTACAAAGCACAGTTGATGATAAAAAAAAGTTAAGATCTTATCTCCACTGATCCTTGCTTCCCACATTTCACTTATTTACTCATTTAGGTATTTATAAATTTTTCATGATGTAAACATATTGTCTCTTAATGAAAGTAAAACCTTCAAACTTGAGACAAACTTGAGACAAAATGACCCACAAAGAAAAAAAACTATGTCTCAAACTTGAGACAAACCCTGAGACTTATCCTTAGCCAACTAGGTAACACCCTTAGTCCATTTATTTCTTAATGGGCATCAGCATTTTCAATTTTATTAATATTTCTTGCCTCATCATATATGTTCATAGTTGGATAACATTTTATCCTTTTTTCTTTACCTATTACTTATATGTCTTTATTGATCTTACCATTGATCCATTAATAATAACAAATGTAAATCCATAAACTCAAAATGAGGATATAATCTTTGTATATTGCTAACATCTGTCTACAGGATCAAATCAACACACGGAATAGACATTTATTGTGATGGACCTCAGATATCCAGACACATATTATTCATCGTCCATGACTTATCCGCCACCAGTTGTCATCATTGGTCCATTAGAGGCCCACATTCTCTTCATTTGTTTCTACATTTTTATCGATTACATCATTAATTCATTGAAAATAATAAAATAAACATGTGATTCCAAAACAACGAAGAATAAGATGCTGAACATCTCTAACTTCTGTAGAATATTTGCCAGCTTATATTACACATCTTGCATTAATCAACCTCAATGTTAAATTAATCAGTATAATGTTTTATATCATTTATCACTGGGCCATAGTTAACTTTTAAACTGTATTTGTTACTTTTTAATAATACCATGATGATGCTTAGACAAATGACCCACAACGAAAAAAACCTATGACCACTACTCACCTTGCTCTCTTTCCTAACAGAAAGGGTACATGACAATCTTGATCACAACAGATTTTTCATGATGCATTAGCTAGCTCGGGCATTTGTTCTGCAGAGTACCAAACAGAGAAGGTGACACAGAGGTCGGGACTTTCTCTGCACTAATCCATATATTCTTCCATCATTTACATTGGCATTTAGGCATTTATTAACTTATGGAGATATTTATTTTTTTATCTTAAAAATTAATTTCAACCTTGCAACTGAGTCAGGCAAAACCATACTACTACATTCCACTGTCTACGTCAACCTTAGTCAAAGCTGTAATACACTTGGTCCTTTTATATCCATTCTAAAGTATGTTAAAATTCTTTTACCTTACTATTCATATTTACCAAAAAAGAGACTTCAACCTCTTCAACTTAAATCATTTATACATTTCTTTATTAATTCTACCATTAATACTATTATAAATTATTAAACTTTATGAACACAAAGACCAAGAACAAAATCCTTATATAATACTAGCATCTGTATGTAAGACCCCTATACATGCAAGAAATGGACTAGATTACTTTTCTATCAGATCTCAGAGTTCCAGACACATAATGTGTATTGTATATGACTCATACGCCACCAGTCGTCATCATTGGTCCATGACTGTCCCTCTTTCTTTTCATTCTCACATTTACTCATAGATTAATTCATTAGTAAAGAAATACACATAAGAATATGATCCTTCAACATTCCTAACATCTATCTCTACAATATTACAGAGTTAAATCTCTTTTATTAGCTGACCTCAGTGTTACATTTATGGATTAGTCAACATAATGCTTCATATCAGTCTGATATTAAACATTGCCATTTTTCACCTTCTTTGATTATATTTAATGCTTTTAAATAACACAGTGGACAGCCTTGAACAAGTCACTCAAACTAAGACAATAGCTTTGACTGTTACTCACATTGGTCTCCACGCTCCTACAATGTAGAAGCAACCAGAGAGCTCGAATTTGTCCATTCTGCGGAGTATAAAGCAGAGCAGATGATAAAAATAGTTAAGACATTTGCCCATTGATCCTTGCTTTTTATCTCTCATTTATTCAGTTGTTGGCAATCATTAATTTGGTGTGAATATTTTTTCCCTTAAGAAAAAGAGCAACGTTGGTCTTGCAAACTGACCCAGAACCGGAACATTGTCTAGGACTCACGCTGTGTACGGCACCCTTAGCCACACACAGGGCAGTCACGTACCATTTATTTCTAAATGAACTTTAGGGTTTTCATAATATGTTAATAGTATTTCTTGCCTAATAACATATTTTAATAATTGGACAATGCTTTACTCCATTTATCTTAATTTATATATAGTTATTTATAGATTCTCACATTTATCCAATTATAATAATAGAATGAAAATGCATGAACACTAAGACCAAAAGGAGGATCCTTATATATGCCTGACATGTGTCTATAGGATCGATTCAAATTGGAATGGCCTAGATTTCTTTTGTGTTGGACCTCAAGGTTCCAGACACGTATTCATTGTATATGACTCACACGCCACCAGGAGTCATCATTGATCACAATACTGTCCCTTGTTTTCTGCATTCATTTCTCATTGTTTATTGACTAATTCATTAACTCACTAATAATTTGAAATACTTTAATTCACAAAACTCAAGAAGACCTTGTATGTCTCTGGTATGTGCATAGATTATTCTCACATCAATGTGTCTCTTTCATTACTCATCCTGAGGCTTCCCCACACATGGGTAAGTCAGTATAATGGTTCATATACCCCATATTCATCACTGAAATATATAGCCTCCTTTAATTGTGGTTCACACTTTTTAATAATGCAGTGGATGACATTTAAAAAACACTTAAACCAAGAAAATAACTTCAACTGCTACTCACATTAATCTCTGTCCTCCTGTTATATATAGAGGCAATCATGGAGCTCGTGAGCATGGTGGAATGCTTAAATCAGCTCGAATGCAGCCATTCTCTGGAGGTCAGAACAAAGCAGTGACAAGAAAAGATTGAGATTATGTTCATTGGTCTTTGCATTCCACCTTTAATTCAGTCAATCATTATTAAGCAGTGAATTGCAATAACATATATTTTATTTTCTCTAAGTAGATAAATGAATAATACTGTTCTAGCCACTGATAGAGAAATGAAGGTTTACTATTACTTATCAATAACTATATAATTCTTAGTCAAAGAAAACACCCTACTGCCGTATATTCCCCTACATATGCCAGTGTTCTAAATATACATTAATACTGTTCTTTGACTAACCACATATTTTTATAATTGGAGAACATTTTGCTGTCTTCATCTTTATTTCAGTTTATTATTTCATTGATCCGATTATAAAAATACACAGAAAATGCAGGAAGAGAAAGACCAAAAACAAGATCTTAATATATTCCTGACATCTGTCTACAGAATCCTTTCAAACAATGGGAACGGACTAGATTTGATTTCTTTTGTGTTGGAACTCAGAGTTCCAGACACATATTCATTGTATATGACTCATACGCCACCAGTCGTCATCATCGATCCAATATTGTTCCTCTTTTTCTTCATTCATTTCTACATTGTCTATTAACTAATTCATTAATTCACTAATAATAATTTTAAATCCTTATTAGTCACAAAAAAAAACAAGAAAAGTGATGATTTCCCTAACGTGTAAATAGAATCTAATATATCTTTTTTTAATTATGCTGTTTTCATTTATGCATTAATCACTATAATGTTTCATAAAATTTATTATTTATCACTGAGCTACAGTTGGCCTTCTGTGATTCTATGGGAAACTTTTGAAAATACACTGAATGCTCTGAAAAGAAACAATCACTGAAACCAAGACAAGAACTCTGACCATTACTCACATTGGTTTGTGCGCTTCTCACAGAGATGCAATCACGGAGTTCGCCACCATGGAATAACACTTAACCAGCTCACATGCATACATTCTGAGAAGTACAAAGCAGTCAATGATAAAAAGTTTTAATCCATGTTGATTCTTGCTTTCCATATTTCATTTACTCGGTCATTTAAGAATATATAAAATTTTCACAATGTAGACATCTTTTTCTCTTAACATGTTGCGTACGGCGGGGTTTAAATCCCTCGTGAAGATTCTCGTGATCCGTACGCAACGTGTTAATAAAACAAAACAAAAACAAGAGAATCCCTTCGAACTTGAGACTGACCTAGAACAACAAAATTAATTTTTAACTGATCGTGTCTATGTGATCTTTGGCCCAGGAGGTGACACCCTTGATCCATTTATTTCTTATTGGGCATCAGCGTTTGCAATTTTCATTAATATTTCTTGCCTTGCCACATGTGTTCATAATTGGGTGTTTCACATTTTTACATTTATATTCTGTTATTTATACATCTTCAATGGTTCAATACTGACCCATTTATAACAATAAATTTAAATCGAAACCTATGTAATTTTACTAACCATTGCCACCCTGATAAATTTAATTTAAAAAAAAGAAAAACTATTTACATCTATAAACTCAAGGTAAACACATGATCTTTGTGCTTTCCTAACATCTGTCCATAGGATCAAATGTACAAAGAGAATAGACCATGTACTATATGTTCCTCAGAATTCCAGACACGTATTATTCGTCGTCCATAACTCATCGATCACAGTCATTATCATTGGTCTATGGACGCTTACTTTTTCTTCATGAATTTCTACATTTGTATTGACTTGATAAAATAAATACATAAACAAAAACTGAAGAACCAACAACTTTGAATATCCCTAATTCAATCTACAGAATAATTGCCAACATAGATTGTATCTCTCATTAATCAATCTCAATGTTACATGTCATCAATTAATCAACATAATGTTTCATATCGATGGGTCATAAATTACGTTATGATTATATGTGTTAATTTGTAATAACACCATGAATACTACCCTTAAACAAATGACCCCAACCAAGACAAAATCTCTGAGTACTACTTACCTTGGTCTCTCTTGTAACATGGAGGCAACATAAGAAACTTCACCCGGGTACAAGCTGAAATTAGCTAGAGCATCTGTTCTGAAGAGTAGTGATAAAAAGGTTGGAACTTTCTTCCACTGATCTTTGCTTTACATCTTTCATTTAATCAGTCGTTTAGGCAATCATTGCTTGGAGTATATTTATGTCATAGTTTTTATGAAAATGAACTACTTTGAACTTCCAACTGACCCAGAACATAAAAACTATCTATAATTCACCCTGTCTATATCACCCTTAGCCAGAGAGGTTACAGTCATGTACCATTTATTTCTCTTTGGACTTTACTGTTTTCAAA
The DNA here is from genome assembly GCF_057876585.1 of Rhinolophus sinicus. Taxonomy (NCBI): domain Eukaryota; kingdom Metazoa; phylum Chordata; class Mammalia; order Chiroptera; family Rhinolophidae; genus Rhinolophus; species Rhinolophus sinicus. The sequence continues at coordinate 198,577,389 of NC_142503.1, read as the reverse complement.
TTACAGTAATAAAATTTATTGCCTCCCACATGTTCTAAATTGGACAATACAACTACCATTCAACTTTATTTTTTATATATTTCTTCATTGGTAAATCATTGATCCACTTAAAATAAAGAATAAAAAATGCATAAAGAGGAAGACCACGTTTCTTCTGTGTTGGACCTCAGAATTCCAATCACATATTATTCATCAACCATGACTAGCAGTCAGCATTGATCCAGAAAAGACCACTTTCTCTTTATTCATTTCTATATAGTTTATTAATTCATTAATTCACTAAAAAAATTTTTTTCAACTCTTAGGATTCACAGAACACAAAAGGGCCTTGACAGCCCTAATATGTAGCTGGAACCATTCTCACATCATTATATCTGTCATATTTATTATTTTTTATATATGTATTAATCAATATAATGTTTCCTATTAATCCCATATTTGTGGCTAGTACACAGTCAGCCATCTTTGAGCATATTTCATACTTCTTACTAATGCAGTGAATATCCTTAAACCACCCAAAACGAGACAAGAACTTTCATGATTACTCACATTGGTCTCCAAGCTCCTAAAACAGAGATGCAATCCTATGGGTCGTGATCAAGAAAAATCCTTAAATCAGGTCCAGTGCGTTCATTCTGAGGAGCATAAAGCAGAGCAGATAATAGAAAAAGGTTGAGACATTCTCTCCATTGATCCTTGGTTTTCACCACTCACATAGTCAGTCATTGAGGCAATCATTAATTTGGTGTATACATTTTTTCCCCTTAAGAAAACAAACCAGTTTTACCACTGACCTAGACTATGAACATTTTCTACAACTTATCCTGTCTACATCATCTTCAGCCATACAGGCAACAGTAACGTGCCATTACTTCTCATTGAACTTCATGGTTTTCATATAGCAACAGTACTTCTTGTATAATCATATATTTTTATAATTGGACAATGCTTTACTCCATTCATCTTTTTAAATTTATGTGTATTTACAGATTCTATCACTTATCCAATTATATTAACAGATGAAAATGCATGATCATTAAGACCAAAAACAAGATCTTTATCTGTTCCTGATACCTGTCTATAGAATCCCTTCAAACAATGGGAATAGACAAGATTAATTTTATGTTGGACCTTAGAGTTCCAGACACATATTCATCTTATATGACTCATACACCACCAGTAGTCATCATCGATCCAATAATATCTCCCATTTCCTCGTTATATTCTATTTGTATGTTGATTAAATCATTAATTCACCAATAATAACTTTAAAACCCTATTATTCACAAAAACTGAGATGAGCCCTATGTTCTTAAAGTGAATATATTTACTCTCACATCAATATATCTTTCATTATAACCAGTTTTCCACGCATGCATTAAAATGAATATAATTTTTCACATATCCCATATTTAACACAGATACAGTTACCTTCTTTACTTATATACCACACTTTTTAATAATACAGTGAATCATCTTAAAACAATAACACTGAAACCAAGAAAAGAACTTCAGCTATTACTCACATTAATCTTCTAGCTCCTACTACAAAGTATCAATCACAGTGTCTATGACAATGAAAGATGTTTAAATCATCTCGAGTATTTACATTCTGAAGAGCATAGAGAAGAGCAGATGATAAAATAAAACTGAGGTCAACTCTTGCTTTCTGCATTTCACTTACTCAGTATTTAGGTGTTTATAATTGTTTCTCAATATATAATTTTCACAAAGGAAAAAATTCAATCTTAAGACTGACCCTGAATAATCAAATTAACTCTAACTTATCCATCCATGTTTGTACGACCTTGGTCAAAGATGTGATTTCTTCATCTATTTATTTATTAATAAGCATCAGTGTTTTAAATTTTTATTAATATTTTTTGCCTCATCACATATGTTTATAGATGGACAATGCTTCACCCTCGTGTTTTCTATAAGCTTGTATCTGTTTAAAGGTTCTATTATTACATAAATAATAACAAATCTACATCTATGAAATCAATATGAGAATACGATATTTTTATATTCTTAACATGTCTCTATAGAAACAATTCCAACAGAGGGAATAGACTAGTTTTGCATTTGACCTCAGCATTTCAGACACATATTTTCATTGTCCATGACGCCTATGCCACCAGTTATCATCATTAGTACATACTTGACTCTCTTTTTCTTCATTCATTTCTATATTTGTATCAAATCATTAATTCATTCAAAAGAATAAAAGTAATGCATGGTTCACAAAAACCCAAGAACAGAAGACATACAAATGGCCAACAGGTACATGTAAAGGCACTCAGCATCATTAATCATCAGGGAAATGCAAATCTAAACCACAATGACACATCACTTCACACCTGTTAGAACTGGCTATTATCAAAAAGACAAGAAATAACACGCGTTGACAAGGATGTGGAGAAAAGGGAACCCTTGTGCACTGTTGGTTTCTAAATTGGTACAGCCACTATAGAAAACAGTACAGAGATTCCTCAAAAAATTAAGAATAGAACCAACTTATGACCCAGCAATTCCATTTCTGGGCATTTATCCAAAGAAAATGAAAATGCTAACTTGAAAAGATCTATACACCCTCACGTTTATTGCAGCATTATTTACAGTAGCCAAGATATGGAAACAATCTAAGTGTCCATTGATAGACGAATGGATAAAGAAAATGTGGTATCTTTCTACAATGGAATATTATTCTGCTGTAAAAAAGAATGAAATCTTTCATTTTGAAGAACATGGATGGACCTAGAGGGAATTGTGTTAAGTGAAATAAGTCAGAAAGAGCAAGACAAAATCCATATGATTCTGCTTAATATGTAGAATCAAAAAGAAAAAGAAAAAAAACAGATCTCATAGATTCAGAGAAGAGATTGGTGGTTGACAGAGGTGGGGGCTGAGGGGTGGACAAATGGGTGAAGGAGATGAAAAGGTACAAAGCTATAGTTACAAAATAAATAAGTCACAGGAATGTAATGTATGGTAGGGTGACTATAGTTAATAATACTGTATTATGTATTTGAAAGGGGCTAAGAGAATGAATCTTAAAAGTTCTCTCCACCAAAAACAATTTTTGTAACTATGTATGGTGACAGATGTTAACTAGACTTATTGTGATGGTCGTTAAGCAATACATACAAATATCGAATCCTGTACACCTGAACTTAATAAACTATTATATGTCAATTATATCTCAATAATACAAGTAAATGTAATTTTAAAAAAAACAAGGACAACATCCTTGAATATTCCTAACATCAGTTTACAGAATCATTTCCCAATTGACTATATCTCTTCCATTAATAGTCCTCAATCTAATACATTATCAATTAATCAATAAAAGGTTTCATATCATATTTGTCATTGGGCCATGCTGAGCTTTTTGATTATTTAATACTGTTTAACAATATAGTAAATATCCTTAAACAAATGACCCACTCTGAGACAACCACTTTGACCGTTACTCACCTGGTATCTTTCTAGACACAGAAGAAACACGACAATCTTCACATGGCAGAAGTGGAAATGAACTTCAGCATACATTCTGAAGAGCATCAAGTAGAGAGATGATAAAAGTACTGAGACGGTCTCTCCATTGATATTAATTAAATGATATTAAACAATTCATTTGCATAATCATTCAGGCATTTGTTAATTTGTGGTAATATTTCTTTTTCTCTTGAAACAAACATCAAAGTTACTAACGCAGTAACTGGTAACTATTGTCTATCATTCTTACTCAAAGACATGTACACTTGAGTCTTTTATTTTCCATTCCAATCATATTAATATTTTTACTATGTATTTTAGCAATAGACAATGATTCACCCTGCTCAGCTTTATCCAGTGATTTATTTATTAGTCTTGCCATTGATTCTTTATAATATTTTGAAATGATCGGGTTCACAAAGACCAAGAACATCGTCTTTGTATATGGATGACATCTCTTTATAGAATCATGTCAAATGGGGGGAAAATGGATTTCTTTTGTGTTGGACCTCAGAATTCCAGATCTGTAGTCTTCATTATCAAGACTCATATATCACCAGTCATCATCATTTATCGAGGGATGACCCTCATTATTTTCAATCATATCTACAGGTTTTAATCGATTAATTCATCAATTCATTAATAATAATAAGTAACTAAAATAACAAAACTTGAAAAAGCTCCTGAATATCTCTAACATTATTCTACAGAATTACTTTTCACTGACAGTATTAATTGACCTCAATATTTCCTATACAGATTAATTAGCATAATGCTTCATATGAACCCCATTTTTACTGTTTTCAATGTTTGATGATCATTGATTGTATTTCACACTTTTTAATAATGTGGTGAAAACCTTTTAAAAACCACAAAACCAAGGAAAGAACTGGGACTATTACTCACACTGGTCTCCATGTTTTTTCCACATAGATGCAACCATAGAGCTTATTAACATTGGAGATGCTTAAATCAGCTTGAGTGCGGTCATTCCACAGAGTACGAGACAAAGCAGATGATAAAAAAGATTGAGATTATGTTCATTGGTCTTTACATTCCACCTTTCATTTAGTCAATTATTATCAAGCAGTGAATTGGAATAATGCATATTTTATTTTCTCTAAGTAAACAAATAATATCAATCTAGCTAGTGACAGAGAATACTAGTACTTTTTAATAACTGTATCACCCTTAGTGAAAGAATAACACCCTTATACCATATATTCCCTTTCAGATGTCAGTGTTTTAAATATACATTAATACTGTGTGCCTTGCCTAACCACTATTTTTATAATTGGACAGTATTTCACCAACTTCATTTATTTGTATATTTGTTTGTTGATTTCATGGATCCAATTATACAAATAGAAAGAAAACGCACAAACATAAGAAAGAAAAACAAGGTCCTCATATATTCCTGACATCGGTCTATAGAATTACTTTGAACAGGACAATGGACCAAATTCCATTTCTGTTGGACCTCAGAGTTCGACACATATTCATTGTACATGACTCATACGCCACCATCAGTGTTCATCGATCCAATATTGTTTCTCTTTTCCTTCATTCACTTCTACATTGTTTATTGACTAATTTATTAACTCACTAATAATAATTTGAAAACCCTATCTTTCACAAAAACTCAGGAAGTATCATGATAGCCCTAATTTGTGGAATCATCCTCACATCAATGTCTTTTTTTAATTATGCTAGTATTTGTTATGCATTAATCATTATGTTTCATAAAATTTAATATGTATCACTGAGCTACAGTTAGACTTCTGTAATTCTATATGGGACTTTCGAATAATATACTGAATACTCTGAAAGAACAATCACTGAAAGCAAGGCCAGAACTCTTATGACTCACATTGGTTTGTGTGCCTCATACAGCTATGCAATCACAGAGTTCGCCACCATGGAATAACACTTAACCAGCTCACATGTGTACATTCTAAGAAGTACAAAGCATAGCTGATGATAAAAAATAAATAAATGAAAATTTTATAACCATTGAGCCTTACTTTCCACATTTCATTTACTCAGTCATTTAGGAATTTAAAAATTTTTCATAACGTAAATTTTTTTCCTCTTAACAAAAAGAATAACCTCAAACTTGAGACTAACTCAGAACAATAAAATTAATTCTTATCCACATTTATACAACCCTTGGCCAAAGCGGTGATACCCTTGATCCATTTATTATTTCTTAATGAGCATCAGTGTTTACAATTTTTATTAATATTTCTTGCCTTACTACATGTGTTCATAGTTAGATAATAAATAATTCATCTTTTCTTCTTAAAATATAATTTATATTTCTTTAATGGTTCTATCATTGATTCATTAATAATAATAAATCTAAATCTATTAACCCAAAATGAGAATGTGATCTTCATGCATTCTTAACATCTATCCATTGGATCAAATAAACAGAGAAAATAGAGTATGTATTGTAATGGACCTTAAGGTTCCAGGCACATTATTTATTGCCATGACTCATCCACCACCAGTTGTCATCACTGATTTGTCAGAAGCCCACTTTTAGTTCATTCATTTATATATTTGTGTCAATCAAATCATTATTTCATTGTAATTGTGAAATAAATACGCGAGTAACAAAAAACAAAAAACAAGATATTTGAATATCCTTAACTACTTTTTAAAGAATCATTGACAAACTAGATGACATATTTTTCATTAATCAATATCAATGTTCTATATTATCAATTAACCAACATACTATTTCATATCACATTTATCACTGAGCCCTAGTTCATTTGTTGATTATATATTAATATATTACTTTTCAATAATACATGGAAACCCTTAAACAAGGGACCCATACTAAGACAAGAACTTTGACCATTACTCACCTTGGTCCCTTTCCTATAACAAGGGAACCATGATAAACTGGACTGCAGTAGAGGCTGAAATCACCTTCAGCTTCGATTCTGAAAAGTACCAAACAGAACAGGTGATAAAAAGATTGAGACTTTCTCTCCACTGATCCATATATTTGTTTATTGATTGTTTCATTGGTTCAATTATAATAATAGAATAAAAATGCATGAAGAGAAAGACCACATTTCTTTTGTGTTGAACCTCAGAGTTCCAAAAGACAACTTTCTTTATACTCATTTCTATATTATTTATTAATCCATCATTAATTCAATAATTACAATTTTAAAACTCTTGACTCAGAAAAGCCAACAAGGCCTTGGTATCAATAATATGTCCCCAGAAACAATCTCTCCTCATTATGTCTGTCGTATTTATTATCAGTTTTTCACATACGCATTAATCAATATAATGCTTCATATTAACGTCTTATTTACCAACAAGATAAAGATGGCCTTCTCTGATTATATCTCAAGCCTTTTATGAATATAGTGAGCACCCCTCGATAAACCACCCAAGCCAAGACAAGAGATTTGACTATGCTCACAGTGGTTGGTCTCCAGCGTAAAATCAGAGCTGCAACCTACAGCAGGGGATCATGGCAGACTCCTTCCATCAGGTCCAGTACGTCCACTCTGAGTACAAGCAAAGCAGGGGGCACAAATGGTTGAGACACTCTCTCCATTGATTCCCCGCTCTATACATTTACATAGTTAGTGAGGCAGTTGTTAATCTGGTGTGTTAATCTGTGTGTTGTGTTACGGACACAAACAACTTTGATCTGTCACTGAGCCAGAAGAGGTTCATTGTCTCAGACTTTTGTCTCCCTCATGCATACTTGAAGAGGTAACAGTCAGGTACCATTCATTTCTAACTGAACTTGAGGGTTTTCATAACACATTAATAGTATTTCTCGCCTCACCACATATTTTTATAATTGGACAATGCTTTACTCCATTCACCTTCATTTACTTATATATTTATTTATATTCGGTCCTTTATCCAATTATAATGGGGGTGAAAATGCACGAACACAAAAACTAAAAACAAGCCCCTCATTTACTCCTGAACTCTGTCTACAAAATCCCTTCAAACCAACTGAATGGACTACATTAAGTTTCTCTTGGACCTCAGAGTTCCAGACACGTATTCATCGTATATGACTCATACGCCACCAGGAGTCATCATTGATCCACTATTGTCCCTCTTTTTCTTCATTCATTTCAATTTGTTTATTGATGAAATCACTGATTCACTAATATTTAGTACAATTAAAAAAAAGAGCCTTCATGTTCCAAATGTATGTATAGAATTATTCTCACATCAATATATCTCTTATTAATACCCTCAGTTTTTCATATATGGATTAATCAATACAATACTTCAAATAAACCATATTTAAGACTGAGATGCCCTCATCAATTATATTTCATACTTTTTAATAAGACAGTGAATTACCTTTAAAAAAACACTTAAATCAAGAAAAGAACTTTAACTATCACTCACATTAATCTCCATCCAAGCTCATGCCCATGCAAGACGTTAAATCATCACGAGAGTGTCCATTCTGAAGAGTACAGAGCAGAGCAGATGATTCAAAAAACTGAGACCTCATCTGCATTGATATTTGCTTTCCACATTTCATTTACTAGTATTTAGGTATTTGCTATTTTTTTATATTTATACTTTTATCTTACTAAAAGGAAAAATCTTCAGTGTGAGGCAGACAATTAAATTGACTCTTACTTAAGCCTATATAACCTTGGTCAAAGTGGTGACACTGATCCATTTATTGCTTAATGGGCATCGGTGTTTTCAATTTTTATTATTAATAACAACATCCTTTGCCTCACCATCTATGTTTGTATTTGGACAATGCTTAACCGCCAGTCTTCCTTATGTATTTCTTTACATTTGCTTAATGGTTCTATCATTGATTCATTAATAATAACAAATCTATGTCTATGAAATCAGTACAAGAATATAACCTTCTTATATTCCTGACATCTTTCTACAGAAACAATTTCCACAGAGGAAACAGACCAAATTATTTTCTGTGCTGGACCTCAGAGTTTCACACACACTCATTGTCAATGACTCCTAGATCACCAGTCTTCATCACTGGGCCATGAGTAAGTCTCTTTTATTCGTTCATTTAACATTTGTATTAATTAAAACATTCATTCATTAATAATAATAAAAATACAATACATGGCTAACAAAAACCCAGGAATAGGATCCCCTAACATCAGTTACATAATCATTTCCCAAGTAGACTACACTGTCTCCATGAATTAACCTCAATCATGCACATTATCAATTAATCAACACAATGTTTCTTATATTAACAGTGGGACCTGGTTAACTTTTTGATTAATTTAATACTTTTTTAATAACGCCATGAGTGCCCTTAAACAGATGGCCCACTCCAAGACAACTAACTGACGAAAATTCACCTTAGTCTCTTTCCATACACAGAGGGAGCATGACAAACTTTGTCTTTTTAATTAATCTTTATTAAATTTATTGGGGTGACATTGATTAGTAAAATTCTATAGGTTTCAAGTGTAAAGTTCTATGATATATCATCTCATCTATATATCACATTGTGTGTTCACCGCCCAGAGTCAGTTCTCCTTCTGTCACCATATATTTGACCCCCTTTACCCTCTTCTACCACACCCCTTACCCTCTGGTAACCACTAAACTGTTGTCTGTATCTGTGATTGTTTGTTTGTTTGTTTGTCTTGCTCGTTTGTTGCAACAAAGGAGCATGACCATCTTGGTCACAGTAGAAGCTGAAATCAGCTCAAACATTCATTCTGAAGAGTAATGACTGGGCATAGTGATAAAAATATCGAGATATTCTCTCCATTGATCCTTTTTTTCCACTACTAATTTGCACATTAATGTAGGCATTTATGAATTGATAGTAATATTTATTTCTTTTTCTCCTAATAAATCAAATGGCAAAGTTGTAACTCACTCAGTGACTATTACTTACTATCATTCTTACTCAAAGACATACATTTGAGTTTTGTATTTTCCGTTCCAATTTATATTATTTTTATTTACTATATATTTTAGCAATGAACAATGCTTCACCCACTTCAGTTTTATTTGTTTTTTTGTCTGACCATTGATTCTTTATAATAATATTTTTAAATAATCAGGTTCACAAAAACCAAGAACATGACTCTCACATATGCCTGACATCTCACTATAGGATCACTGCAAATGGAGGGAAAGGACTAGATTTCTTCTGTGTTGGACCTCAGAGTTCCAGACCAAGACTCACAACCATGGTTTGGCCCTCATTATCTTCAATTATGTCTACATATTTGATTGATTAAGTCATCAAATCACTAATAATAATAAAATAAATACCTAGGGATAACAAAAACTCAAAACAAGACTTAAATATCTGTAACATTTGTCTATAGAATTACTTCCCATTTGTCTATAGAATTACTTCCCATTACGTCAATTACTTTATTAATTGACCTCAATGTTTCTGATACAGGTTAATTAACATAATGCTTCATATTAATCTCATTTTAATTATCTGGCCATGCTTGGTGATCATTAACTCTATTTCACATTTTTTAATCATGCAGTAAAAACCATTTCTAAAAATCCCAAAACCAAGAAAAGAATTTTGACTTACTCACTTGGTCGCCATCTTTTAATGCATAGATGAAACCATAGAGCTGGTGGCCATGAAAGATGCTTAAATCAGCTCAAATGCAACCGTTCTAAGGAGCACAAGACAAAGAAGTTGATAACAAAGGATGAGACATTGTGTTCATTGGTCCTTGCAGTCCACCTTCCATTTAGTCAGTCATTTAGGTAAACAGAGATTCGGGATAATGTATATTTTGTTTTCTGTTAAGTAAACAATATTGATCTTGCCCCTGACAGAATTTGAACATTCAATATTAATACTGTCTAACATTCTTAGCTAAAAGGTAACACCCTTATAACATTTCTTTCCTAATGGATATCAGTCTTTTCAATATATATTAATATATTACTATATTATAGTAACTTTTGCCTAATCACATATTTTTATAATTGGACAAAGCTTCACCTTCTTCATTTTTATTTATTTGCACATTAACTTATTCTTTCATTGATCCAATTATAAAAATAGAAAGCAAATGCATGAACATTATGATCATTACCCACATCTTTGTATATTCCTGACCTCTGCCTATAGGACCACTTCAAACAGGAACAATGGACCAAATTCCATTTGCATTGGACCTCAGAGTTCCAGACACGTATTCATCGTACATGACTCATACGCCACCAGTAGTCATCACTGATCCAATACTGCACCTCTCGGTCTTCATTCATTTCTACATTATTGATCAATTCATAATTCAGTAATTATAATTTAAAACATGCTTATTCACGAAAATCCATGAAGAACCTAGAAATCCCTAATATTTATTTAGAATCATTTTCATGTCAATATCTTTTTAATAATTACTCTCCATTTTTATTATATGCATTAATCAACATAATGCTTCATAGTGATCGCGTATTTCTCAGTGGGCTGTTCGGATTTTTTTGACTATATCTCACAGCTTTAAATAATACAGTGAATACGTTTAAACAAATTATTGATACTAAGACCAAAACTTGACTATTACTCACATGGTCTTCATGCTCCTAACCCATGAATGCAACCAGAGATTTCATGACCATGGAAGATGCCCAGATTAGCTCAAGTTCATCCATTCTAAGGAACATAGAGCAGAACAGATGATAAAAATGTCACACCTATCTCCATTGATCATTGTTTTCCATATTTCATTTATTCATTTACACATTCATTAGTTTTTCATAATGTGGTATTTTTTTTCTCTTAACAAAAGAAAACCTTAAACTTGAGACTGACCCAGAAAAATAATATTGAGTCTTTTACCTTATCAGTGTCTCTATCATTCTTAGGCAAAAAGGTAAATGCTTATTCCATTTATTGCTTTAATAGATATAATTTCAATGTTATTAAAAAATATTTCTTGCCTCCCAACATATGCTCCTAGTTGGACGATGCGGTAACCTCTTCTCTTTAGCTGTTTATTACATTTTTAATGGTTTGATTACTGATTCATTAATAACAATAAATCAAATCTATGAACCCAAAACAAGATATAGTCCTAACATTGACCCATGGGGTCATTTACAACAGAATATAGGCTAGAATTTGTTTTTTGTGGACTCAAGAGTTACAGACACATAGTATCCACTGTACATTACTTCTATGCCATCAGTCATCATCATTGGTCCATTTTGAGGTCTCTTGTTTCTACATTTGTAACAACTAAATCATTAAGTTATTGATAATAAAAATACATGATTCATAAAATCACAAAAAAGACCCTTGAATAAACTTAGCTTGTTTATAGAATCATGTACCACATAGATTATATTTTTTTTATTAATTGACCTCAACGTTGCACGTTATCAACCAATCAACACAATAGTTTGTATCATATTTGTCACTGTGCCATCGTTAACTTTTTTATTATACTTATTGCTTTTTAATAATACTATGAATGCTATTTTAAAAACTCAACCAAACCAAGGTAAGATCTCTATTATTCACTTTGGTCTTTTTTCTAACACAAAGGTAACATAACGATGTTAATCACAGCAGATGCTGAAATGAGCTCAGTGCATTCATTCTGAAAACTGTAAGGAAACGACACAATAAAAGAGTGAGATATTTTCTCCATTACACCATATTTTCCACTATTCATTTATATAGTCATTTGGGCGTTTAATTTATGGTAATTTTTTTCTCTTAAAAAATAAACCTCAAACTAATACCTGACTGATAGCAATAACTATTATCTGTCAGTGTTTATGTCACCCTTAGTCAAATACATAATACTGGGTCCTTTATTAATCATTCCAGTTAATTCCAATTGATATTGACATTCCTTTTCATTACACATTTTATTAATGAACAAAGCTTCATTCTCTTCATCTTTATTTATTTACACATTTGTTTATTTATTCTGCCACTGAATCTTTTATAGTAATATTTTAAAACTTTGTAAACTCAAAGAACAAGATCCTTGCATATTCCTGACATTGTCCACAGGTTCACTTCATAAAAGGAGAATGGACTGGATTCCATTTGTGTTGGACCTCAGAGTTCCAGACACTTATTCATCACATATGCCCCATATGCTAAGTCATCATTGTTGGTCCAGGTTTGGCCTTCGTTCTCTATTATCATCTACATTTGCTCATTATTTAATTCATTAATACAGAAATACACAGAAATCACAAAAAACAAGAATAAGATTCTTGAATATCTCTAACATCCATCTATATGATCACTTCCAGTAAGACCAAGTTCCTTTCATTGACTCAGCTCAGTGTTTCATGTATGAATTAATCAACATAATGCTTCATATTAATCTTTTTTATTAAAATTTATTGGGGTGACAACGGTTAGCAAAATTACATAAGTTTCAAGTGTACACTTCTGTAATACCTCATCTATATATCACATACTGTGTTTACCACCCAGAGTCAGTTCTCTTTCCATCACCATATAATTGATCCCTCTTACCCTCTTCTACCACCCTCCTCCCCACTTACCCTCTCATAAGCACTACTGTCTATATCTATGAGTTTTTGCTTCTTTATTTGTTTGTCTTGTTCCTTGGTTGCTTTCAGTTTTATATCCCACATATCAGTGAAGTCATATGGTTCTCGATTTTTTTCTGTCTGACTTATTTCACTTAGCATAATAATCTCAAGATATATACACAATGGAATACTACTCTGCTATAAGAAAAGATGAAATGGTGCTATTTGCGACAACATGGATGGATCTTGAGATTATTATGCTAAGTGAAATCAGTCATATTAATCTGATATTTAACGTTGACAATCATCTTCTTTGATTATATTTAATACTTATCAATAATACAGTGAAAATCCTTTTTTTTAAAAAAAAAAAAAAAAGTTAAACGAAAAAGAACACTGGCTATCTCTCACATTGGTCTCCATGCTCCTAAAACAGACGTAATCATAGAGTTCCCAGCCATGGAAGATGCTTAAATCAGCTGAAGTGCATCCATTCTGTGGGGTACAAAGCAGAGCAGAACAACAACAAAAGGTTGAAACATTATCTCCATTGGTCCTAATTCCACCTTTATTTAGTCAGTCAAGTAGATAATCAGTAATTTGTGTTCATGTCTATTTTATTTCCTCTTAAGTGACTGAACAATATCAATATTGCCACTGGCAGAGAATATAAACATTGATTGTTACGGTCTATATCATACTTAGCAAAAGGGACAGCATCTTGTACTATTTATTGTCATTTAGCTTCGGCATTCACAACATATGGGGGGTGCCAAAAAATGTATACACATTTTAAGAAAGGAAAAAACTGTATTAAAATTGTAATACTCAATATATATTGATAACAAAAGATGAATACAAGTCACGTTTGACTTCTACAGTTACAAGAGGTGCTCAAAGTGGTTACCATCAATGTGATTTTAATACAGTTTTTTTTTTCCTTTCTTAAAATGTGTATACATTTTTTTGGCACCCTCTGTATGTATAAGTATGTGTGTATGTGTATGTGTTCGCGTTCATATATTATATATATATATATATATACTATTAACAAAGGAAAAACCTCAAACTTGAACTGACCCAGAAAAACAAATTGACTCTTTTTTTTTTAATTTTATTAAATTTATTAGGGTGACATTGGTTAATAAAATTATACACGTTTCATGTGTACAATTCTATCATACATAGACTTAATTATCCATGTCTATATGATTCTTAGCCAAGGAAGTACACCCTTGATCAATTTATTTCAAAATGGGCGTCAGTGTTTTCAATTTTTATTAATAACATATCTTACCTCACCAAATATGTTCATAACTGGACAATACTTCACTTTCTCCTTCATTGATTTATCTGTCTTTCCTTAATGATTCTATCATTGATTCATTAACAAATCTAAATCTGCCAGTCCAAAATTATACAAAGACCTTTGTATATTTCTGTCATCTGTCTATAGGATCATTTCCAAAAGAGAGATTAGACTATTATCCATCGTGGGTCCAGAATTTTTCCTCTTTTTCCTCATTAATTTCTACCTTTATTGATTTTATTGTTTCAACTAACAATTAAAAAATAAATTAGCATAATCACATAATCACAAAAACCCAAGAACAAGACTCTTAACTGTCTACACAATGATGTCCCTCAGCAACCCTTGTCTTTCATCAGTCAATATTAGTGTTGCACAAATCCATTAAGGAACATAGGTTCCACATGAATCCCATCGTGGGCCATGGGATTCTGCTTAGTACAAACCATACGATGAGGATAGTCTTGAACAAGTCACCCACAGCAAGACAAGAGCTTTGATTGTTACTCACATTCCTCTCTCGACTCCTGAGACAGGCTTACCGGGCGTGGCAGAAGGATTAAATTGGCACGGCACTTTCATTCTGAGTATAAGCAACACAGACAATAAAATCTTGAGACATTCTTTTCTTAATTAAATTTATGGGGGTAACACTGGTTAGTAAAATTACACAGATTTCAAGTGTACAATTCAGTAATACATCATCTATATATTGCATTGTGTGTGCACCACCTAGAGTCAGTTCTCCTTCCATCATCACATACTTGACTCCCTTTCCCTCTTCTGCCACGCCCCTCTCGACCCCCCAACCCTCTGGTAACCACTACACTATTGTCTGTCTGTGAATATTTATTTGCTTGTTTGTCTTGTTCCTTTGCTGCTTACATGCTTTTCTCATTTTATTTTCTTAGTCATTTATGTATTTATTTCATTTTCTCTAACGTAAATGAACCTCTCGGAACTCACAATTGACTCAAAGCAAGAATGCAGACTATTATATATCACCACCTATATCAATCTTACCCAAAAATGTAACCCCCTTGGTCCATTTGTTGCTTAATGAACTCCAGTGGTTCCAAGTTATATTAATAATAATACTTGTCTCACCACCCTTTTCTGTCTTTCTATACTGCCATATTTGTTTATTCTTTCATTTATTCCAAGATAAAATTGTACTCCACGAAGCACCAAAGGCTGAGACATGATTCTTAAATATTACTGAAATCTATCTAGTCTCATTCTCGTAAGTGTAAACACCTAAATCCCTTTTGAAATGGACCTCAGGAAGTCATAGAGGTTCTGATCATAAAACATAGTTCAGCATGCATTCCATTCACATCACTGGTCCACGATTCCCTTTTGCATATCGTTTGTATATTCCTTCTATATGTAGAATGAACCCACCCTCAGAACTAAGACAATGACTAGTACTTACATCTCCTATAGGCTTCTTCCTCATAATGAAAATAACATACATCTTTATCAATTAAGGAATGTTTAGGAAAAACCTAAAACAGAAATTTAAAGAGCGATAACAATGAGTGACACGGTCTCAGTCTGTTTTAAAAACCATCCTAAGCAACGTTAAATCAAATTAATCACAAACTTTGCTTCTTCATCACTACATAGGCCTGTCCTTGTTTGATTTTGTTCATGTGTCTAACCATTTTCTCCTTTTACATATATATTCCTGAATATAGAGGTCGCATAGAGACCTTGTTCTTTTCAGGCTTGTTTCAGATGCATCCATTTTGTGGAGTATAAATATGATGTTAAAAGAATGAGACGTTTTCTCCATTCAACAACACTTTCCTCTTTTCATTTACTTAGACTTTTAGATCTTTATTCATTAATATATCTGGTCCCTTGTTTTTCTCAATAAAATAAACAACCTGGATCTCACTGCTGCTGATCCAGAGCAAGGGCATTAACTATTATTACATACGAATACATCTGACTTTACCTGTGATTCTCAAAACATCGTTTCCCCGCTATGCTGCATCAGGAAATGGGACTGTATTACAAATGAAGATTCTGGGGCCCCACACCAATCCTACCAGATCAGGAATGCCGGAAATGCCGAGGTTACGGCCAGCGGTCTGTATTGCCATTCCAGGTAATTCTGATGTGCACTCAGGTTTGAGGGCCACTGCTCTATATTACCCTAACCCAGAGAGGTCACACCCTTGAGCTGTAGGTTTCTATCTTTTAACTTAAATGTATTGAGGTAACACTAGTTAATAACATTATATAAGTTTCAGGTGTACAATTTTATAATACATAATACACTGCAGCATTTCAGAACTACATGAACAAATATTTCTAACTCACATCTTTTGTTAATTAATCCAACTTTACTTTCTTTTATCTACCAACCTACTTAACCTCTGTCTATCCACCTACCCTGTTTCTCCGAAAATAAGTCCTAGCTAAACAATCGGCTCTGATGTGTCTTTTGGAGCAAAAATTAATATAAGACCCAGTCTTCTTTTACTATAATATAAGACCAGGTCTCACATAGTATAATATAATATATGACCGAGTATTATATTAATTTTTGCTCCAAAAGACACATTAGAGCTGATTGTCCGGATAGGTCTTATTTTCAGGGAAACACGGTACCTACCTACCTATGATCTACCTATCTACCATCTATCTATTCATCTAATCTATCTACTGATTCTTTCACTTATTCCTTTAGAACAGGGGTGTCAAAACTGCAGCCCGCGGGCCAACTGCGGCCCGCAATCCATTGTTAATTGGCCCACAGCAAATTCCAAAAACATACTTAGTTTACTTAAATAAACCAGGTGAGGCAATACATACTTCACCTCGAGTGAGTGGCCCCGGCTGTTTGTGTATTTTACTGCATATGGACCTTGGTAAAAAACGTTGAAAAAAGTTTGGACACCCCTGCTTTAGAATAATGCAATAAGTCCCCAGAATCGACTTAAACACCATAATTAGATTCTAGAAAATTACTGAAATCTAGCCCTGGGCTAATTCCCACAAGTGTAATATACCAAATCTCCTTTTTAAGTGAACTTCAGTAACGCAGAAACAAATTCATCACAAGACACGTTCAGAATGTATTCAATTCCTCTCATGGGCCCTTGCTTGGCTCTTTATCATTGAACTTGTACATTCATTAAAAAATATAAAAAAGAGGAGCCATGAACTCACTATCCACTCAGCATCCTAACACTGTCAATATTTTACATCTTCCTGTGGGTCATCCATTGAATTAATAGCTTAGATCCTTCTCTCGGAGGAATGTCTATAAACTGTGGTACAAACCTGATACAGAATAATAAGTAACTATGAAAGTGAATGTAAAATCCTCAAACGTTTAAAAACTTGCATTGAAATGGATTACTTCTTAAATCGTGCTATATAGCACATCTCCATCAGAGATTCACACTTGCTCTTCTGTGATTGTGTGTATGTATGTATGTACCTATTTATTAACAGCTTTAATTTTCATTCATTCATTCTTCAGCTCATGAAATGATTTAACAAACTATTCATTTTTTAAACAAAATGAAAAAATGTTTACCTTCCCAGAAACCTCAAAGAGAAATGCTATTGTGTATATCTAATTCCACTTACTCAAACTGCTGAGAGCTAATATCTGTTTCTTAGGAAGGACAAGCCATGAGTAGAACTGATGAACGATGTTTCAACACATACGTGCTTTGAAACCTTTTATCTTATTAAATTATTAACTTAGTTATTAATTTATTATGATAAAATCCATATCTTTGTATACAAACTCAAGACAATAACACTGATAAATGGTAAATGTGTCCAGTTGCTCACTATCATAAATATCGAAGAACTAATACTTTTTTCCAACTTTATTGAGGAATATTGAAAAATATAGTTGTATGTGTTTAAGGTGTCCAGCATGATGATTTTACTTGCATTATGGAGTGATTACCCATGGAGCACAGTGAGGCCAATCGGATCGATGATAACTATCAGATGACACATTTTTGTCATGCTTGGCCCTCTTGAATGTCGAGTTAGTTGATTACATTATTTAATTTTTTTCCTATTTACTAATTTAAAAGAAAATACCACAGCATAGAAAATGAGCATGGACAATTACATACATATGTCCCTTATGCTTACGTATAGAAGTCTCTATATATTTTTAATGGGCTTCAGTTCCTTAGAAATAAATTGGTAATGATGTTTGTTCCATTCTACCATGTTTCCCTGAAAATAAGACCTAGCCGGACAATCAGCTCTAATGCGCCTTTTGGAGCAAAAATTAATATAAGACCTGGTATTATATATTATATTATATTATATTATATTATATTATGTTATGTTATGTTATGTTACGTTACGTTACGTTACGTTACGTTACGTTACGTTACGTTACATTACATTATATTACATTACATTATATTATATGACCCAGTCTTATATTACAGTAAAATAAGACCTGGTATTATATTATATTATATTATATTATATCCGGTCTTATAGCAAAATAAGACCAGGTCTTATATTAATTTTTGCTCCAAAAGATGCATTAGAGCTGATTGTCCAGCTAGGTCTTATTTTCGGGGAAACATGATATATGCTCTAATTCTTACACATTTGGCCCTATTTTTCTTTCATTTATTCATAATTTGTGTAGTTATTATTGCGTTTACTTTAAATAAGCAATCAACACCTGTGAAACTCAAAAGCCCAAGAATAAGATCTTTGGGCATCTCTAACAACAGGACCATTTGTGTCAGAAGCAACAGATTAGATTTCTTTTTATATTGAACCTCACACTTCTCGGTAAGCATTCTTCATCCTAGACTCGTAAGGCACCAGTTCTCAATATTGATTCGGACTTCACCTTCTTGTTCTTCATTTGATTATAATTTTGTCTAGAGATAAATCATTAATTCACTAATAATCAATATATAGCAATGAATTTTGTAAAAGTAGCTTTAATATTCCTAAACATCTATATATATAGAATCATTTTCTAGAGAAGAGTCTAGATCTTTTTTGCCAATCAATCTCAGTGTTGAATGTTTGTATTTTATTAATTTTATTTTAATTAAATTTATTGGGGTGACATTGGTTACTGAAATTATATAGGTTTCAAGTGTACAATTCTGTAATACATCATCTATATATTGCATTGTGTGCTCACCACCCAAAGTCAATTCTCCTCCCATCACCATATATTTGACCTCTTTACCATTAGTCCATTGTTGGCATAGACTAATCTCTAACATCTGTCTGTAGACTTATTTCCCTCAGCAATCCATCCCTTTCATTAATCAACCTCAATATTTCGTATATTAATAACAATAATGTTTCATATTAATTGCATTTTGGGGCCATTCATTGATTATATTTAACACTTTATAATAATACAGGGAATTTCCTTAAAAAAATCACCCAAACGGAAACAAGAACACTAATGTTACTCACATTGGTCTCCATGCTTTAACACCAAGATGCAGCCAGGGAGCTCATGATCATTGAAGAATCCGTAGGTCAGCTCGAGCGCATCCATTCTGAGGAGTCCAGAGCAGAGCAGGTGATAGTAACAGGTTGAGACCTAATCTACATAGATCTCTGCATTCTACCTGTCATTTAGTCAGTCATTTAGGAATCTAGCAATTTGGGAAAATGCTTCAATTCTCCGAAGTAAACAAATAATAGCAATCTTGCCACTGACAAAGAATACGAACCTTGCCTACCACGATATTTAACACTGCCTATAACATCCTTACTCAAAGAGGTAACACCCTTGTATTATACCATTTATTGCCTAATGGATAGGAGAGTTTTCAATATACATTAATACTATTTCTTGTCTCACCACATATTTCTGCATTTGGGCAATGCCTCATGACCTTCACCTTTACTTAGTTATATGTTTATTTATTAATTCATTGACCCAATTATAAAAATTGAAAGATAATGCATGAACATAAACCAAAAACAAGATTCTTGTATATTCGTGACATCTATCTAGATAACGTCACACAGGGCAATGGCCTAGATTTCTTCTCTTCTTGACCTCAGAGTTCAACACATATTCACCGCGTATGACTCATACGCCACCAGTAATCATCATCGATCCATATTGTCCCTCCTTTTCTTCAATCATTTCTACATTATCTATTGAGCAATCATTGATTCATTAATAATAATTTTAAGATCCTATTATTCATAAAAAGTCCAGAAGAGCCTTGATACACCTAATCTGTATATAGAATCATTCTCACATCACTATATTTCTCACTAACTATCCCGTTTTTCATATAATGCATAATTCATCATTGGTCCATGTTTGGGTCTCTTTTTCTTCACTCATTTCTACATTTGCATTGACTACGTCATTAATTCATAAACAATTCACAGATTCACATATCACAGATTTATAAAATCCAAGAACAAAATATTTGAATATCCTTAACGTAGTCTATTTCCCAGGTAGGCTATATCTCTTTGATTAATGTACTTTAATGTTGATTAACCAACATAATATTTCATATTATGTTTATGTTTGGACAGAGCTAACTTTTTAATTATATTTAATACCTTTTATGAATACCGTGAATACCTTTAAACAAATGACCCAAACCAAGACAAGAACTTTGCCCATTACTCACCTTGGTTTCTATCCTGACACAGAGGCAACACAGCTACTGGATCACAGCAGAAGCTGAAATCAGCTTAAAGCATCAGTTCTGAATAGTACCAAGCAGAGAAGACAATAAAAAGATTGAGACATTCTCTCTATTGAGCCACTGTTTTCACCATTCATATACACAACCATTTAGTTATTGATTAATGGTAATATTTTTCTCTTAATAAATTAAACATCAGAGTTGTAACTGATTCAGAGCAGTAACTATTACTTATCATTTTATGTGTCCTTGGTCCAAGATGTAATACACCAGATTCATTTAATATCGATTTCAATTTACATTAGTATTATTTTTCTTTGTTGTACATTTTAACAACAAACAATACTTCACCCTCTTCATCTTTATTTATTTATTCTGTCATTTATTCTTTAATAATATTTTATAACATTTATGAACACAAAGACCAAGAACAAGAGCCTCATATATTCCTGAAGTCTGTCTATAGGAACATTTCGAACACAGGGAATGGACTAGATTCCTCTGTGGTGGACCTCAGAATTCCAGACCAATCAGCACTCATGCACCACCAGCCACAATCATCTCCAGGCTTGGGTCTCTTTTCTTCATTCTCATCTATATCTGCTTACTGATCAATTCATCGATTCACTAATAATAATAAAACAACTACCTGTGAAACTATAAATACTCAAGGACTAGGTTCTTAATATTTCTACTACCTATCTATAGAACCATTTGCCTCAATGAATATGCCTCTCATTAAACAGCTTCATTGATGCAAATACCTATTCATCAACATAAAGTTTTGTGTCAGTTTCATATTTATGCTTAGAGCATGGATTTTTAAAATATATTTAATACTATTTTTAATCTTATAGTGAATACTCCAAACAAGCAACCCAAACCAAGAGAAGAATTTGACTATTACTCACATGCACTTACACACAGGGACGACCGAAGGCTTAATCAGCTCAGGTGGGTCCATCCTGGGGAATACAGAGCAGAGCAGATGACAACAAGATTGAGACACTGCTGATGCATGATTTCACCTTTCATTTAGTCAGTCACGTAGGAATACAGTACATGGTGGTCCTGTTTATTAATTTTCTCTTAACAAACCAAACAATATCAAACTTGACACAGACCAAGAGTAAGAACTTTGACTGTCATTCATTGTTTGTATCATTCTTAGCCAAAGAGGTGTATGTCACGTGAACCATTTACATTTCTTAACGAACTTCAGTATTTTCAACAAATGTTAATTTGTATTGTCTCACCATATATATTGAATGGACATGGGTCAGTCTTAACTTATTTATACTTGTACCTTGATTCTTTTCTGAGTCATTTATTACAATAGAATCAAAACTCATGAAAATGACCCAAGAAAAAGATGAAGGCCCTCTTTCTTTCCCAGCATCTGTCTATAGGATCACTTCAAACAGAGGCAATTATTTCACTTTTTATTGGACCTCAGAGTTTCAGACATGTAATATTCATCATCTATGACTCATACTCCACCAACTGTCATCATTGGTCCATACGTCAGCCTCTTTTTCCTCATTCTCATATATGTTAATTCATTAATTAATTCTTTAATTTATTAATGTTAATTTTTAAACCCTATGATTCACAAAAACACAATAATAAGAGCAATGAATAGTCCACATCAGTTGATAGGATCATTTACCACATTACGACAGGCTTTTTCATTAATTATCATCAATATTTCATATATGATTAGTAAATATAATGCTTCATAATATCTCATATTTATCATTTTCCATGGTTGGTGTTTTGGATTATATTTCACACTTTTAACAATGCAGTGAATACCCTTTAAAAACATTTCTTAAACAAATACAAGAACTTTAACCTTTACTCACATTCATCTCTGCGCTTAACACACATAGATCTTGTTACCATGGAAAACACTTAAGTCAGCTTGAGTGTGTCGATTCTGGGTACAAGACAGAGCAGATCATTACAAATTAAAACATTTTCTCAATTAGTCATTGTCTTCCTCATTTCATTTTCCCAGCTATTTAAGTATTAATTTTTCAGAACATATATACATAGGAAAATATAAATATATACTATATTACAAGATATATAGTAATCAAAACAGACACCAGCTGATAAAACTGAATATTATTTATAGTGTCAGTGTCCATATGATCCTTAGAAAGAGGTAGAGTCCTTGGTCTATTGATTTCTTAACATCAGTTATATTAATAGTATTTCTTGCCTCACCACATATATTCATAACTGATAAGGCTTCATTCTCTTTTTCATTTATTTACATATTTGTTTATTTGTTCTACTATTGATCCATTTATATTAATAATATAGAAATCCATGAGTTTAACATTATACAAGCAATCTCCTTGCATATTCCTAACACCGATCCATAGGGTCATTTGCAGGAGAGCAAACAAACAGACTAGATTTTGCCTTGCTTTGGACCTCAGCCTTCCAGGCACACAGCATTCATCGTATGACTCCTACGCCACCAGTCATCATCACTGCCCAGGTGTGGGCCTCTTCTTCTTCATTCTCACCTATATTGGTTCATACATTAATTCATCAATCTGCTACTAATAATTAATCACAGATCTACGAATCACAAAACTCAAGGACAAGAGCCTTCAGGATCCCTATCGTTCACTTTAGAATCAACTCCTCATTGATTAAACCTCTTTCATTAATTATCCTCATTATTCCAAACATAGAATAGATGAATGAACATAATGTTTCATACATTTCCCAGTTAATCATTGGACCGTGGTAGGTCTTTTGTTCTTCTAGTTAATGCTTTTTACAGTATTAAAGGGATATCCTACACAAGCCACCCAAACTGCGACAAAACCACTACTTATCACTCACTGGCCTTGGTGCTCAGACAATTAGATGATGCTCCTGAACCCTACAGAGGCTTCAACTCCTTCAGGGTTTCGTTCTGAGAAGGACAAAGCAAAGCAGACAAGACTGAGACATTCTCTCCACTTTACACGTAGTCAATCGTTTAGTAATATGTGGATGTGAGATAATACTTATTCGTTTTCTCTTTAAAAATGAATAATATCCTACTTGCTACTGACCCAGAATAAGAACTTCTCTAAGAGGTAAGGCAGTAGAACGATTTATTTTTCTTAATGGCGTTCAGTATTTTCAGTCCGTTTGAATAGTTTTCATTGCTTCACCTCCTATATTAAGAGTGCATGTGCTTCACGCACTTCATCTCTACTTTTTTGTATCTGTACTCGGATTCTTAAATTGATCCATTTATAAGTAAAGAATCAAAATCCACGAAACTATCTACGAAGATGGTCCCTTTATAGTCCTAATACCAGTCTACAGAATTAGTTCACGCAGAGGCAACAGAACATATTTCTTTTTGTGTCGGATCTGAGCGTTCCACACGTAATATCCATCATCCAGGACTTCCTCCTACACCACCAGCCATCATCACTGGTGCACATTTTGGCCTCTTTTTCTTCAACCTCCTGCACATTATTGCATTCATTAACTCCTTAACTCTCTAGTATTAATTTTAAAACTGCTGTGACCCATGAAAAAATAAAAAATAAGAATCCTGAATATTATACATCTATCTATAGAATCATTTATCACATTGATATATTAATTATCCTTAATCTATCATAAATGGATTCATAAATATAATGCCTGGTAATAGTCCCATATTTATCATTGGCCATGGCTGGCCTTTTGAATCATAGTCATATTTTTAATAATACAGTAAATATATAGTTTTTAAAACATGACAAATGAAGACATGAGTTTTATTACTCACATTGATCTTTATGCTCCTAAGACACAGAAGCAACCTCTACAGAGGTGGTGTCCATGAAATAATTCTGTAGTCAGCTTCAGTCTGAGGAACATAAAGCAGAGCTGATGATGAAAACAAATTAAATTGAGACCTTATCTGCACTGCCTCTTCGTCTCCACATTTCATTTAAGTCATTTAGGTATTTCTTCATTTTCATAAAGTAGATTTTTTTTTTCTCTCTCTCGAAAAAAAAGGAACAACCGCAAATTTAAAACTGATCTGGAAAATAAAATTGATTCTTACTTATCAGAGTCTATATGATCCTCAGACAAAGAGCTGATACTCTTAATCCGTTTATTTCTTAAGGGGCATCAGTGCTTTCAATTTTTAGTAACTGAATTTAGTAGTTTCAATTTATATTAATAATTCTTGCCTTACCATATATACCATGCATATTCACAGCTAGATAACGCTCCACTCTTTTTCTTTACATATTGATTTATGTAATAGCCACCATTATCTGTGAGGATTATGTTTCAAGACCCCCAGTGGATGCCTGAAACCACACATAGTACCAAACCCTATCTATACTACGTTTTTCTTATATTATACATACACACCTATGATAAAGTTTAATTTACAAGTTAAGCACTTAACTGATTAACAACAATAACTAATTATAAAATACAACAATTGTAATAATACACTGTAGAATGTCGTCTCTCTCAGAATGTCTTACTGCACTATCCTCATCCTTCTTGGGACGCTGTGAGCTGATACAATGCCTACGTGATGAGATGAAGGGAGGTGAATGACAGGGGCATTGTGACGTAGCATTAATCGACCTCAGTGTTGCACATTATTGATTAATCAACATGATGTTTCATGTCCTATTTACCATTGGGCCATAGTTAACTTTTTTATTATGTTTAATACTTTTTAAATAATTCAATGAATACCTTTACATAAATGACCCAACTGAAGACAATTTAATGAACTTTAGTATTTTCAATAAATGTTCATCTTTTCCTTCATTCTCATCTGCCTAAGTTCATTGATCAATTCACTGATTCATTAATATTAATTTTTAAAACTGTATGATTCATAAAAACCCAAGAATAAGAGCAATAAACATTCTACATCTGCCTATAGGATCATTTGCCACACTGATATGTAGCTTTTGTTAATTACCATCAATGTTTCATATATGGATTAATAAATATAATGCTTCAGACCAATCCTATATTTATCATTCATGATGGTGGGTGTCTTGGATTATATTTCACAGTCTTTAACAATAAAGTAAATACTTGGGGGGAAAAACTCTCAAACAAAGACATGAACTTTGTTCAATGTATTACTCACCTTGGTCTCTGCTTACCACACAGAGACAACCATAGAGCACGTCACCACGACTGATGCTTAAAGCAGCTCGAGTGCGTCCATTCTGAGGAGTACAGAATAGAGCAGATAATAAAAAAATTGAGACCATCTCTAAATTGGTCTTATTTTTCTTCATTTCATTTACTCAGTCATAAAGGTATGTATTATTTTTCATAATTTATACACATATACAGAGGGTGCCAAAAATGTATACACATTTTAAGAAAGGAAAACTGTATTAAAATTGTAATATTCGATATATATCGGTAACAAAAGATGAATACAAGTCATGTTTGACTTCTGCAATAACAAGAGGTGCTCAATGTGGTTACCATCAGCATCCAGACACTTCTGATTATGAATAACTATTGCTTGAGCAACGTTGTATGCACTTGTATACATTTTTTTGGCACCCCCGGTGTATACATAAATATAATGATATGCTTCTTTAGAAAAAGTGGTAATACAAAAGAGGTGGTCCATTTATTTCTTAACATGTATCCGTTTGTTCAGTTTATATTATTTCTTGCCTCACCACATATATTCATGGTTGATAAGGGTTCATCCTTGTTTTTATTTAGTTATATATTTGTTTATTGGTTTTATCATTGATTCATTCATATTAATATAGAAATCATGAATCTAAAATTACAAGAAAATCTCCTTGTATATTCCTAACATCAATCCATAGCATCATGTACAAGAAAAGAAACAGACTAGACTTGTTTTGTTTTGGACCTCAGACTTCCAGACACATAGCATTCATCGTATATGACTCATACGCCATCAGTCGTCATCACTGGTCCAGGATTGGGCCTCATTTTCTTCATTCTCACCTATATTTATTTACACATTAATTCATCAGTCTGCTTCAGTATCTTTATCATTTTCTTTACAATCCTTACTAATTGAAATGTATTAATCATCCTCATTATTCCAAAAATAGATTTGTCAACATAATGTTTCATATATTTCTAATTTCATCATTGGACCCTGGTTGGTCTTTTTTCTTATACTGAATTTTTTTTTTTAAATATTACCCTAAATGAACCACCCAAAGTAAGATGAGAACATTGACTATTACTCACGTTGGGTTCCATGCTCCTGCAGACAAATACAGAGACCACTGACCAAGGGATAAGGCTTAACTCAGCCTGGGTGTGTCCATTCAAAAAAGTAGAAAACAGAGTACACGACAACATGATTAAGATATTTCTCTATTGGTGCTTGCAATATATTTTATTACTCAGTTATTAAGTTATATATAACTGGGGTAATATATATTTTGTTTATTCTTAAGAAAAACAAACAAAATTGAATTTGACACTAACGCCAAACAAGAATATTGGCCATTATTTACATTATCTAGAACATCCTTAGCTAGCGGTAACACCCTTGAACCATTTATTTCTTAACTGAGTTAGCCTTTCAATATTTATTAATATCATCTCTGGCCTTACTTCATATTTTTCATAAGTGGACAAGGCTTCACCCTCTTCATCTTTATTTATTTATATTTATAAAGTGATTGTTTTACTGATTCATTTATTATAATAAAACCAAAATCCATGAACAAGATCCTTATAAAATCCTAAATCTGTCTATAGAATCATTTCCAACTGAGGCAATAAACAAGATTTTTTTTTTTTTTATGCTGGACCTCAAGAGTTCCACCCATATTATTCATCACCCACGACTCATATGCTACCAATCGTCATATCGGTCCAGGTTTGGCATTTTTCCCCCCACTCTCATCTACCTTTGTACACTAAATAATTCATCGATTTACTTGATAACAATAAAATAAATATCTGTCAAGCACAACAAAGCCTCGAACAGGAGCCTTGACTAGTCCTACAAATGTCGATAGAATCATTTGCTACATCGTTATAACTCTTTCCTTAATCACCCTCCAAGTTTCAAATAGGGATTCATCAATATCATATTACATATCAATTCCGTATTTATTAATGGAGCATGGCTGGTTTTCTTTGATTATATTTCACACTTCAAATACATATGTAAGGGGGGAGGGGAGATAATAGATGAGGGCAAAAGGGGTCAAATATATGGTGATGGAAGGAGAACTGACTCTGGGTGGTGAACACACAAATTGGTATCTAGATGATGTAATACAGAATTGTATACTTGAAACCTATGTAACTTTACTATCCATTGTCACCCCAGTAAATTTTAATTAGAAAAAAAATAGAGTGTATACCTATAAAACTCAATTTGTTTCTGTGTGCCAAACGCAGAGCCAACCAGACATCTTGTGACCATGGAAGAATCCTTAAGTCAGCTCCAGTACATCCCCTCTGAGAAGTACAAAATACAGAAGGTGATAAAAAAAATTGAGACATTTTCTGCACTCATTTCGCTTTCTGCGTTTAATTTATTCAGCCACTTAAATATTTATTAACTTTCATAATTTACAGTTCTTCACTTATTTGTATTTACTTATATTTTTTAATTTTTCACTGATTTATTTATACTAATATAATCAATATCCATGAACACGAAAACCAAAAACATGACCCTTCTATGTTACTAACATCTGTCACAAAGGTCTTTTCCAACAGAGTAAATAGACTAGATTTCTTACAGTGTTGGACCTCAGAGTTCCCGACACATAGCATTCATCATCCATGACTCATACGCCACCAGTCGTCATCATCGGTCCAGGCTCAGCCCTCTTTGTCTTCACTCACTTCTATATTTCTTTACTGATTAACTTGTCAACAAAGCAGTAAGATAAATAGCTAAGATCAAAAATATTTGAAAATAAGACCCCTTAAGTATCTCCAACATCTATCTATAGAATTGTTTGCCTCACTGAATATGTGTTTCATTAATCATCTACATTGTCGCAAATATTGATTATTCAATATGTTTCATGTCAATTCCAAATTTGTCATGGGGCCATGATTGGCCTTTTTTATTATATGAAATTATTTTTTAATATAGAGTTAATGTCATAAACAAACTACCCAAATAAAACAAGAACTTTGACTATTACTCACACTGGTCTCCATCCTCCTACATAGAGAGCTCGTGACCATGGAAGATGCTTAAATCAGCTTAGCATGCCCACTCTGAGAAGCACAAAGCAGAGAAGATGAAAAAATAAAACTAAGACATTATCTACAATTATCCTTGCATTTCACCTTTTAGTAAGTCACTAATTTAAGTATTTATTAATTTGTGGTAATATTTATTAATATTTCTCTTAAGAAAATGAACATCAAGCTTGTCACTGAGCCAGAACAGGAACAATGACTATTACTTGTACTTTCTATAAAATCATCAGCCAAAGAAGTGACACTTTGAACCATGTCTTTTTATAATCAATAAATATGAATCACAAAAACTTAATAAGATCTTTAAGTAGCCTTATTAGCTATCTATATGGTCATTTGCCACCTTGATTATATCTCTTTTATTAATCATTCTTTAATGAATGATTAATGTTTTACATTAAACATTATTAATGTTACACAAATATTAATTAATGAACACAATGTTCCTATGTCATATGCTAATATGACATAATGGCAATGTCATATTTATCACTGGGCCATAGTTGGCCTTCTTGGATTCTTTTAACAATACAAGGAATATCCTTTAAAAACTACTCAAAGCAAGACAAAGACTTTGCCTATACTCACATTGGTCTCCAAGCTACTAACACATAGAAGTAGTCGGAGAGTTCAGGACCATGGGAGAAAGATGCTTAAATCAGCTGGGAGCATTCATTCTAAAAGTACAAAGCAGAACAAAGGATTAAAATACTGAAACATTCTCTCCATTTATGCTGCATTTCTCTTTTCATTTTATTAGTCATTTAAGGATGAATTAAATTGTGATTTTTTTTTTCTTGAGAAAACAAACAATGCTGAACAAGGCACTGACCAAAAAAGAACATGGACTCTGGATTTCAGTGTTTTTAATATATGTTAATAGTATTTCTGGCCTCGCCATATATTTTCATACTTGGACAATGATTCACCCTCTTTATCTATATATTTGTTTACTGATTCTTTCATTGATCCATGTATAATAATAGAATCAAATTCCATGAATAAAAAAACTAAAAACAAAATCCTTGAATATGGCTGACATCTGTCTATAGGACTATTTCCAATAGAAGGTATAGACTAGATTTCTTACTGTGTCGGACCTCAGAGTTCCAGACACATGGTATTTATCATCCGTTGCTCATACTCCACCAGTCATCATCATTGGTCCAAGACTGGCTCTCATTATTTTCAATTCTGTCTACATGTTTTAATTAATTAATTCAACCATTCACTATAATAAAATAAATGCCTAGAGGTCATTAAAACTTGAACAACGATCCTTGAACACCTGTAATATATCTCTCTATGTATACTAATATATAATATATATATATATATACTTATATATATATATCATGATGTTTCATTAATTGGCCATAATGTTTCCTATGTAAATTAATATAATACTTCATATTAACCCCATTTTACTATTTGAATGTGACTAAATTATGTCTTTGTAGAGTGAGGTTTAAATCAATGGTGACTCAAAATTAAAATTGAGTAATACACTCTACATTAATTAATTAATTGGATAATGAACTGTGAAAATGAACACAATGATCTTATTTTTTCTCCTTAATTGACCACAGATTACTGAATTGGCCCACACATGACTTTCATTCATTTTATTTGTATACGTAACTATTTATTCCCTTTCAATAATAGAATTAATACCTGTGACAAACCACCAAACCAGAAGCAATTCCTTTGTTATTTACACAAGTTTCTGCAGTTCTTAACTGAATCATTGTGCATCCGTTCTGTAAAGTACAAAGCAAATATAAAAATAGATCAAATTAGGTAGATTGAGATCAGCCTAGATTCATATTTTTTTAATTGATCCAAGTCAACAACTGATTAAGAATAAACCTTAGTGCTTGTTATATATTAAAACCCTGGATGGCTTATTGATTGATTCAAGTATTAAATTTAACTGCTATAATGAACACCTTTGAAACCAGCACCAGACAAAAGAATAAGAACTATAACTATTACAAATATTTGTTTATATGCCCCCTACCCAGCCAGGTAAGAGCTATATCTTCTCTCTAAATGACTCTTGCTTGGAAAGAATTAGGTTAATCTGAATTCCAGATTTTAGTACATTCTCAGCAATTGTCTATGTTTATCCCACCTTTATACATGTATGTATGTATATAGTTACACATGGAGCCATCTATCGTCCTTGTTTTAAAAAAGAAAATCAAACCAAGAAGCCAGAAAGAGAAATCCTATCTAAATATATTCACCATTCCAAAAAAATAAGAGCCTAGGCTTATTTTTATTATCTGGAAAGCAATTGTGTAGAACTGTATTAATAAGTCTCCTTGTTTCATAACATATGGTCCTCACTGGTCCATGCTTTGCCTCCTTTCAAATAATTGATTAAAAGATTAACTTATTCTTTTACACATTATAATAACATCATTAATATTTGTGACTTCACGGAAACAGGGCAATATTAATGCCTGGCCATATGTTCATTAGGCACAGAAAAAGGATCACATAATGCTTTCTTCTTCTTTTTAAATTAAAAAATAGTGAAAATCACTGAATTAATCATAACTGGTCATGTGACACGTTCTCAACACGGTCCATATGTAAGCTCTCTCCCAATTATGATTATTTAATCAATAATCAATTTAAGTAAATGTTTTGTCATTCCCTTAATATAACAAAAACCCAACAACCCAACCCAGAAAAATAACATGGACTCTTACATCCATTTATCTAAATGCTCTTTACCCAAAAGGGTCAGCTTTAATCAATTTATTTTACCGGAGCTCAGCGCTTCAGAAATGTATTAACAATGATTTTTACATTATATGTATTACATTACCTACTCTCCTATTTGAACCAGGAATAACCCATTTTGTCTTTGTTCATTTATATATCTCTTAATTTATTCATTCATCAATTTAGTGAAAACACAATACTCAGAAACCCAAGAACAAAAAAGCCCTGCATATTGTTAACTCCTAGCATAAGCTCATTTCCCATACAGGGAACAAAGAGGAATCTTTTGGTAATGGACCTCAGAGTTATAGGGTTTAATCAAAATCCTTGATTTCAGACACCCCAGGGTACTCATCATTGATCCAAATTAAGCTATCGTGTTCTGCCTTTATACCTTTGTTTATTGATCCATTCATTGATCCACTACAAAATAAAATGAATCTTCACAATTATTTTTTTAAAGCCAAGAACAAAGTCCTTGAATATGACCAAGATCTGTTTATAGACTTTTTCCCCATAAACTAGATCTTTTCTCTTTTTGCAGTGGCCCTCAGGGAGGAAGGTATGGATCAGTTAGCATCCTTGCTTCATATGCACCCTACCCCAACCACCTTCCATCTCAGTACGTCCTCCTCCCTCCGTTAGGAGCTGTCCAGGAGAACTTGGCATGATAGTATGACTGTGCCCTAACTGTGCTGCCCTGTATGCTTACCATTAGCCACAGGGAACTAAAGACTTAAAATATGGCTAGTGCAACTGATGAACTGAATTTAAAATTCATTTAATTTTCAATTATTTTAAATTCAAACAGCCACAAGGGGTAAGCAAATTGAACAGTGCAGCCCTAGAATTGATTACTGGATAAATATTTAAATCCAATGCAGTACAAAAATAAGATGGATTATTATTAATCACCTTTGAAAATGAATAAAATGTCTTCCATCTTATCTTTAACTACAACTGTATAGAATTGGATTAACCATAATCTTTGTTTCATAACACATTCATATCATTGGTCAATGTATGGCTTAATTTAAATAATTCAATGAACACTAATGAAAAATTCACTCCAATTGACAAGATCTTTTGACTATTATTTACTTTAGTCATTAAGTTTCTTACCCACAAAGGTAACAGCCAAGATCTTCATCTACACATACTGATTAAATCAGCCATGGTCTTCTGCATTCTGTGGAGTCAAAAGCCAATATTCAAAGAATGAACCATCCAGATTTAGACTGACTGAAAGGACATTAGTTGTGTGAAACTAGGTTAATCATGAAGTATATGCAAGACTTTATCATTGAAAAATTCAATCTATACCCATAAAGTGTGTACCCGCCCATGAATAAGATACCTGAATACTCTCAACTTCTGCTATAAGCTCATTTCCATAGATGAAAAAAGGAGGCCACTTTTTAATAATGGACCTCAGAGTTACAGATGGCTTTAATCAAAATGTTTGATTCAGACACCCTCCAATCTCATCATTGGTCCAGGCTTGGCACTCTCTCTTTGTTCACTTATGCCTTCCTTTTCCCATGAATGACAAAGTCCGAAGAACAAGATCCTTGATATAATTTTGATCTGTCTGTAGACTGATGTCTCCCAGAGCTTTCGGACTACAGCTCAGTGTAAATCTTCCTTCATAAAGTACCACAGCTAAAAATGGTCCATGATTGGGCCACGTTCATTTAATTGGGCCAATTTTAAACACAGCATCATGAATAACCAAAAACCATAATGGTATCCCACATCTACTACGCAGACAATATGTTTCACCTTCTAACGGCTTCCTCTAAACAGTAATAGCCCGGCGGATATCTACCAATATGGAAATGCTTAAATCAACTGTGGTGCAGAAGTAATATGGAATACCAAACAGTTGTGTAAATGAATGAAATGCCTTCCATCATTTAAAAAACTTAAATGTCATATGTGCTGAAATAGGTTAATTCTACTCCTTGGCCCAAAACACATCCCACTATTGCTCCACACTTCACGTTTTCGGATTTTATTTTTGTGTATACAGCCTTTTGTTTCATTGAACCAACTCAGTGACCACACATGACCAAACCACAAAAGCCAAGAACAAGAACTGTGTTCCTTACTTTGCTGCTTTCACAGACAGAGCGAACAGCCAAGATCTTCATAACTGGACAGTGACTGAATCCAATGGGAAATGTTCATTCAGGAGGAAAGGCGGGTTTTTAAAAGAATAAAAAGTGTAAATTTAGATTTTTAAATAGAATTTAGTTCTACACTACTAGATGAATCATAAACATTGGTTTGTGTCACATTTTCATCATCAAGCCAACAGTGCTATCTTTTTCATCTATTGACTTACTCAATTTTAAGTGAGAAATAATATAATGAAGACCTTTTAATCTACCCTCACACAAGAAGTACAAGTACTATCAATACCTGTCTATATACCCCTACCAAATAACAAAAAGGACAATTTTTTAATGGAGAGAACATGCAAAATGGGATACATTTCAATTCTTGTTTCATGAAAAAATCTGACCAATAGGCCACACTGTACTTTCATTCATGTATTTATTGATTAACCCATTTATTCATTTATTTTAAAACTCAAAAGATAATTTAATTATTTGCTCTTTTTTTTCCTAAAGAAAACAAAATGGGAAAGCCATTTGCTACCCAAAACTAAACACTATTACATGCAACTTTCTATCTCAGTCTGTCTGTACTGATGGAACCTTCCGCAATGAGAAAATGTTCCCTATTAGCACTGTCCAATATGGTAGCCACTGGCCACATATGGCTGAAATGTGGCTAGTGCTACTGAAGAACTGAATTTTTAATTAATTTGAAGTTAAATAGTAATAACAAGATGTGTTTAGACAGTAGGGTCTATATGATCCTTAAAGAAAGAGGATGCTGGATCTTCTTTATTTAAGTAGCTTTCAAGAGGGAGAAATAGGAATAATCATGTTCCTTAATACATCATATATGCTT
Organism: Rhinolophus sinicus; assembly: GCF_057876585.1. Lineage (NCBI taxonomy): Eukaryota > Metazoa > Chordata > Mammalia > Chiroptera > Rhinolophidae > Rhinolophus > Rhinolophus sinicus. Next base: position 198,542,457 of record NC_142503.1, on the reverse strand, counting down.
CTCACTGGCCCATGGTTTATGCTATTTTAAATGGTGGATTGAGATCTGAAATTATTCTTTCACTCACTTATAATAACAGCACCAAAACTGGTGAACCCAGAGAACACTGGACAAGAATGTTGAGTGACACTAAATCTAACCATTGGCGTATTACTCACAGAAATCACCGACAAAATGCATTTACATTTTTCTTTTTAAATAAAAATGAATGAACACGAGATAATTAGTCATTTCTTTTTTTTTAATTCTCAAACTGGAGTTCCCTAATCCAGGGGGGAAATATACTGTGATATGCTAGGATACACCCAAAGCCACAGGATAAAGAGATCAGAGATTCTTTTTTTTTTCTAACTTTAAGTTTTTTGCTGTTAAGTTTTTTCTTTCTAACTTTAAGTTTTTTGCTTTAAGTTTTTTTTTTTCAATTGGGGAATATTGGAGAACAGTGTGTTTCTCCAGGGCCCATCAGCTCCAAGTCATTGTCCTTCAATCTAGTTGTGGAGGGCACAGCTCAGCTCTAAGTCCAGTCGCCTCAATCTTAATTGCAGGGGGCACAGACCACAATCCCATGTGGGAATTGAACCAGCAACCTTGTTGTTGAGAGCTCACGCTCTAACCAACTGAGCCTTCTGGCTGCCCCAATTAGCCATTTCTATAGTCATGTTTTCCATATTCATGCTTAGATCTTTTCCATGTTTCAATAACTATGTAATCATTTGCATTTTATTTTTATGATTGATTGTTTTATTAAAATAATTTATACCATGTGTTTATCATGGTTTGTTATATTATTGACTTTATTATATTATTGATTATTATGTAATTATGTAAGTTTTTTGTCCCTATTTAAAATAAGACATACAACCAGAAAGTCAACAACCCAGCAAAACAACACTGATGTTCTCATCTATCTATCCTGTTTCCCGAAAATAAGACCTAGTCGAACAGTCAGCTCTAATGTGTCTCTTGGAGCAAAAATTAATATAAGACCCGGTCTTATTTTACTATAAGACCGGGTCTTATAATATAATATATAATATAATACTGGGTTTTATATTAATTTTTGCTCCAAAAGACGCATTAGAGCTGATTGTCCAGCTAGGTCTTATTTTTGGGGAAACATGGTATATGTTCCCAAGGAGGAGCAGCCTCTGTCTATTTCACTTGAACTCTAAATTTCAGAAATGTATTAACAATAATCCTTGGTTCATTAGCTCCTTTCATAATTAGATAAGATGTAGCCCTCTTCCGTATTTATACTTAATCCATGCATCGACTGACTTATAATAATCCATACTCATGAACAGCCAAAGATCAAAAAGACATCCTTGAATCTTTTCTAACTTCCTCTGTAAGCATTTCCTATTGATGCAATGGACCTCAGATTTATAGACTGAGTTTAATAAAAATATTTTATTCAGATGCCCCATGCATACTCATCATTGACCCAGACTTGGTATTCTGTGCCCTCATGTAATATATTGTTCTTGACTTATTTGATGATTCATTAATAATAATACAATCAATGTCCATGAACTAGGAAAGGAATACCAAGATCCTTGAAGACATGAACATGTCCTGAAATTTAACTTCCCACAGAGGTAGAGGACTAGCCCTCTTTGTGTAATACACCACAGTGTTGCAAATATGTATTCGTCCACTTCCTCGCATCATATCAATTCCATATTCCTGATTGGTCCATGCTTGGGCCTCTTTGATCTTTACATGCATATTTTAAAGATGATATAATGAACTACCATTTTATACAAAACTAAGAAACATTTTCCGGGCCGGCCCGGTGGCTCAGGCAGTTGGAGCTCCATGCTCCTAACACCAAAGGTTGCTGGTTCGATTCCCACATGGGCCAGTGCCAGATGGCTCAGTTGGTTAGAGCGCGGGCTCTCAACCAGAAGGGTGCTGGTTTGACTCCTCGACTCCTGCAAGGGATAGTGGGCTGCGCCCTCTGCAACTAAGATTGAATACGGCACCTTGAGCTGAGCTGCCACTGACCACCCAGATGGCTCAGTTGGTTGGAGCCTGTCCTCTCAACCACAAAGTTGCCGGTTTGACTCCCGCAAGGGATGGTGGGCTGCGTCCCCTACAACCAATAACAGCAACTGGACTTGGAGCTGAGCTGCGCCCTCCACAACTATGATTGAGAGAGAACAACAACTTGACTTGGAAAAAGTCCTGGAAGTACACACTGTTCCCCAATAAAGTCCTGTTAGAAGGCGAAGGAGAAGAAGAAACAAAAATAAATTAAAAAACAAAACAAAAAAAGAAACATTTTCCATTTTCTTATGTTCTCCCCCTCAATGGGTTCATAGTCTATAACAACATCAATGGAGAAGTTTTGATCCACTGTGGTACAAAAATAAAATGGAATATTAAGATATTCTGAAAATGACTGAAATGCCTTTCTTCTTTTTTCACCTAATGAATTCAGTCATGCTGAAATAGATTAATCATAATTCTGATTTGTACACATTTTAATCATTGGTCAACGCATGACCACCTTTGAATTATGTATATATATAGCCATTTATTCCTTTAAAACGTCTCAGGGAATAACCCTGACCAAGCCCCCAAGCAGGAACATGAACTTTGATTATTCCTTACACTGATCTCTAGTCTCTTTACCCAGAGGTAAAAAGCAAGGCGGTCACCATGAGATAATAATCAAATCTGACAGAATGTGTTCATTCTGAGCAATAAAAGCAAAGTTTAAACACAATCAGTCTACATTTCGTTATTTTAAATGATCGATAAGCAAGTAACCAGAAGCCTCCATTTGCAAACTATTCTCCACATTTTAAAAGAGAGAGCACTACCTTATATTTATTAACTTACGCAATTTTTGTTTTAAATAATGTAATGAACACCAGTGACTCTAGAAGTAAGCAGAAGAAAAATAACTATCATTATTAGGAATATCTGTCTATATTTCGTATCCACATAGGCAAGAGACAAGATAACCTTTTTTACTGAACTTTGTGCAAAACTGGGAAAACGGAAGAAGATTCAGTTCATGGCACAATCTCACCAATGGTCCAAGCTTAGCCCCTTAATATACTGATTTATTCATTCATTTATTTAATTATTTAATCACGTAATAAGACCATCGCTTCATTTTCCTAAAAAAATTCCAAAAAGTTTAAACAACAACCATCTAAACAGAACTGAAACACTATTATTTATCAATGTCTATATGCACCTTCCTTATGACTAGTGTCCGCTCTGTCTTCCTATGGCTATCGCTTGTGTAAAATATGATGAATCATGATCTTTTCAGCCAACTGCCTGCTTTCCATTGATGTATTGTTAGCTGACTTTTTTAAAAAATTGATTGAGATATAAATGCATACATTTGTTCACTTATAATTACACTTCAATATACGTATGTGAGCCCACCCACAGGGGATAAGTGCCTTGAATAATGTTTACATGTGTAATATTTCCATGTGTTCTAAGTCATTACCCAAAAGAATAGCAAATTGGTTCCTTTCATGTTGGCTTCCACAAAATTGCATTAAAAGATTGTATTAATCATTAATGTTATCAAACATCTCATCGTTGCTCCCGATCTCCCTCTCAGTTACACAGTTTATTCAATCAACTACTTATGGAAATGTATTTCCCTTTCCTTAATAAAATGACCAATTGGCAATCCACCTCAACACAGAGCAAGAACATTCACTCTTCTTACAGATGACCACATTCTCCTTACCAAAGTGATAAGAGCCTCGAGTATTAATTGGTTGGGACTGAGAATCTTAAAATGGTTTTACTAATTATCCATGTTTCATTATATGCCTTAAAAAGTAGTGCATGCATAGCTCTTCTTTTTTATTCATTGATATATTTCTTTATTAGTGGGCTAATTTTATTATAATAATGCAATTCATACCCCGAATCATGAGAGCCCAAGAATAAGGTGCTGTCGGCTCGTTTCCCACGGAGGATAATGAGGTGTCTCATCGTAATGGACCTCAGAGTTGCAGATGGGTTTAATCAAAATTCTGTTTCAGAAACCCCATGACATTCATCACTGGTCCATGCTGGGAACCTTTTAAATTGATTAATTTTCTGATTCGCAAATAATAAAACAATCACAAAATTTGAAAACAAGATCCTTGAATGTAAGCGCTTGTCCCATAAAGCTAATAAACTACACCTCTTTCGTGATGGTACTCAAGCTGCACGTGTGGATGGGCCAACACCCCTGCGCTTCATGGTCCGCATTGCTTCCTGTGTGGCCCTCTTTTATTTCACACATCCCTATGTCAAAGATGTCTCAATGAAAAATAATGAAACCACCATCTTCAGTCACCTCTGGACTGTCCCCAAAGAGTTACCAGCCAGCTCTACCCATATGAGAATGGTTAAGTCAACCATGTGGTTAAGTCAACCATGGCAGAAAATAAAGAGTAATATTAAACTGCTCTGAGAATCAATTAAATAACTTCTGTCTTCTTCTAAAATGACCTCAGTTGTAATGATTTAGATTAAATCTAATTATTGGCACATAACACATTCCCATCACTGTTCCATGTTTGGAGCATTTCATTGCATGTATGTACAGAATGATCATTTTGACATCCTTTAGATAAAACCCATGAACAAACTATGCAAACAAAGAATGTGAACTAAGGGACTTACTCATAGTAGTCTTGATGCCCCTCGATCATGATGACAATTCTTTAGATCAGCTGTCCTATGTTCACTCTGGAAAGGAGAAAGGAGATTTAGACTAGATTTAGATTTTTTTAATAGTTGTTAGTCAGGCAGAACTAGATAATAAACTTTGGTGCAAAAATGCAATTTTTTGCTAATTCAGCATTGAATTCTTAGCTTTAAATAACATAATAAACACTATGAAGTCCACCACCTGGCCCAAGATTAAGATCTATAACAATGACAAATATCCACCTATATGAACATTTATTAAGTAGATGGCTATTTAGTTGGTTATTGACTGATGCAAACACGTTCCCTTTTCTTAATATAGAAAAAAAAAAGCTACAAAACCTCAAAACACTGCCTCCTAACTACAGATACTAATATGTTCCATATGAAAGATAATTATAAACCTGTCCATTTTACTGAATTGTTTTAATATTGAAGCTTATTTTATTGCACTCTCCTAATTATTCCATGAGTAGGCCTCTGGGTCTTTCAAGCATACATTTCTTTATGTACTCATGCATTGATTCACTTGAAATAATACAATCTATACCCATGAACCACAAAAGCCCAGGGACAAGTTTATTGAATTTTCCTAACTTCTACTCCTGGCTAATTTCTACAGGGAATATTGACCAGTGCTCTTTCCGTAACGGACCTCAGAGTCACACAGAGGGCTTAATCAAAGGCATTGATTCAGTACCTCCACCAATACTCATCATTGATCCAGGCATGGCTTTCTATTGCTCCACTCATTTATGCTTTTGAATTGATTCTTTCATTCCCAGGTTCACGAATAATAATTATATGATCAATAACCTTTAATGACACAAAACTGAGAACGAAACCCTTAAAAACAACCAGGATCTGTTCACTGCCCTTGATCACGTAGAGCAAACTCTTCACATGAACCTGTTTTCCACCTCGGGAATTAGCGCCCCTCCTTCCTATCTAGCCCCTCCTTATGACTAGTGTCCACCTGCCCCCCCTTACTGAACTTGTCCATATATCAAAGTTGGTGTAATCAATAACCATAGACCTATCATGTTAGCCCACAACTGTCATCTGCCATCTTCTAAGCTACTCCAGCCTCAAAGAGTTAACAACTGAGATCGTTCTCAAAGAAGGAGGGCATTAGGCAAATGTGACAAGAACGTTAAATGGGAAGTTCAACTGCTCTGAAAATATGTGAAATGCCCTCCATCACTTTAGTGATGGTCCTTAGTGGGGCTGAGTCTAATTTATCATAAATTTTAGTTCATGACACATTCGAATCATGGGCTCATGATTGACATTCCTTAATTCCATATATTATTTAACTATCTTATTGAAATAATTTTGTGGGTTCCCATGTATAACCCCCATCGAAGCTTAGAACACCTATGTTGATGTTTACTTACATCAGTCTTTACGCTTCTTAGCTCCAGAAGTAACAGCCAGGGTCTTCATAATTACAGGATAATTCAATCAGCAGTGTGGTGTTCATTCTATAAAGGAAAACAAATAGCCTAATTTTTAAAAACAATGAAGGTACCATTTGCCTTTTGAAATTGAAATTTGTCAGCAGTCTAGATTAATCATAAACACTACTTCACATCACATTCTCATTTTCTCAAGAATGTCAATCTTTTATTTACTTACTTAAACTTTACTATTAAATAATATGAACACCATTGAATTCATTGCTCAACACAAAATAAGAACTATTACAATTAAAGACACCCAACTTTACTTGCTACCTACATAGCGAGAGCCAAGGTCATCTTTCTATAGGACTTATTTGGACAGAATTGGATATATTTCATTTGCTTCAAAGTACAGTCTCACCAATCCTCCACTATATATATTCATCGATTCACTCACTTACTGATTTATTTTCTTATTCAGGGAATAATAATATCATATCCTCATTTTTCTAAAGAAGACTCAGAATGGTTAAACACTAACTTAGAATCAAACTTTTACAACTTGCAAAGATCTAGGTATACGCCTCAATAAACAGAAGCACATAGAATTTTTCCTAGAATGTGTGTTGTTGGAAAACAAGATGCATCAGTATCCTTGTATCATAACATGTGTTCCTAATTGGGCCGTGGTTTGCTGACTATTTAAAATAGATTAAGATATAAAATTATACCTTCTTTCTCTTATACAAGAGAAACCTGAAAGTATCTCTTATAAAAAGACATCTGTGATCTTATTCACTAGACAAAAACATGGAACAAAATTTATGGCTGCCCATGGTCATTGCCATCGAGTATAACAGACTTGCTTCTCTTTTATTGTTTTAATAAAAATCAATTTTAAAAAGATTGGATTAATTATGAGTGTTATCATATAAAACATTCTCATCATTGGTCTCTGCGTGGCTTACAATTATGTGGTTATTTAACCAACTATTTATATGAGTAAAAGTGTTTCCATTTCCATAATAAAACAGTCAGTCAGCAACCCACCAGCAACACAGAACAAAAACTCTGACTGTTAATGTACAAATGACTGTATACTTTTATGCAGAGCAGGAAGAGCCTTTGCTGTTAATTCAATGGGTGTCGAGTCTCAGCCAGATTTTAATAATAATCCATGTTTCATTATAGTCCTTAATAATAGGTGCATGACCTGTCCACTTTTTTTCTTCACTGATACATTTTATTTATTTGTGGGTCAATTTTATAATAAAAATACAATCCATTCCCCAAGAACCACAAAAACCCACGCACAAGATAACATGGGCTCATTTCCCACAAGGGGAATAACTACGTGTCTCTTTGTAGTGGACCTCAGAGTTGCATATGGGTTTAATCAAAACTCCTGTTTCAGATACCCCATGGTACTCATCATTGGTCCAGGCATGTGTTTCTTCCTTTATACTGCCATTGATTTATTTATTCATTGACCCATGAGTAACAATACAATCATAAAATTCCGGGAACAAGATCTTCCCATTCGTGGTTCTTTCCCCATTGAGGGAATAGACTAGATCTCTTTTTACAATGGACCTCAGAGAACATGTGTGATCAATTAACATCCATGCTTCATACCAAATCCACATTTACCATTGGTCCTTCTGCAGCTTTCTTTTATTTAATTACCCCATGTTTTAAAGATGGTTCAATGAAAAGTGGTGAAACCACGATCTTTAATCCCTTCTCAAACACAATGTCTTCCATTTGCTTATGGGCTGCCACACACAGAGTTATCAGTGAGGACTACACCAACAGGAAAATGTTTAAGTCGTTTGTGGAGGAAAATAAAATGTAACATTAAACAGTTCTACAAATGAATGAAATGATTACTATCTTTTTTTAATTACCTCAATTGTGTCAAATTAGATTAAACGTAATTTTTTTATTCAGAACATATTCCCATCACTGGTCCATACTTGGGGGGTTTTATTTCTTTTATAGGCTTTGATTCTTTTGAAAAACCACTAAACAAAGCACCCCAACCAACGATGGGAACTTTGATTTACTTACTATGGTCTTTATCCGCAGAGCCAACTGCCAAGATTTTGTTTCTTAGAAAATGAATGCTGTCCTGGAGTCATTCTGTGGAGGACAAAGTAGAATTAACCTAGATTATCAATGTATTTAATTACATGAAACTAGAGAGTAATCAACTTTCGTCCTTTTTCATTAGTCCAGTATTTATTTTACTTTTACTTTTAAATAATATAATAACCACTTTTGAATCCACCACACAAGAACAAGAACAACATCTATCAAAAATATCTTTATATGTAACAGTTTTAACAGAAAATATAATTTTAATGGATGCTATTTCTGCACAATTGAGTACACTTAAATCCTTATTTCACATTCTCAATGACTCATGCTTGATTCTATTTTATATGTTCATTTATTCATTTATTTAATTATTTATGGGATGACTTAGCCATATGTTCGTTATATTAAATAGTCAAACTGGTAAACCATCCAGTAATCCAGAACAGAAAGACTATTAAATGCAATGCTCTTTTAGGCTAAGTGAAATAAGTCAGACATCAAAAGTCAAGAACCATGATTTCACTGATATGTGCGATATAAAATTGAAAGCAACACAGGAACACGACAAACAAATAGAGAAACAAAAACTCATAGACAATAGTTTAGTGGTTACCAGAGAATAAGGGAAGGGGGCAGTAGAAGAGCATAAACAGGATCAAATATATGGTGACAGAAGGAGAACTGATTCTGGGTGGTGAACAAACAATATGATATATAGATGATGTATTACAGAATAGTACACTTGAAACCGATGTATCTTTACTAACCATTGTCACCCCAATAAACTTTGATTAAAAAAATAGTAAGAAATAAATGCGATGATCTACAAGGAATTTTTCTTTCTATAAACATCAGTAGTGAAAACCCAAACTAATAATTATCATTGTCTCCTAAAAGATGGTATTCACTGATCTATGTTTTAAATAATTAAGATAGGATTTTATTCATTCTATTATAACACTACTTAAGTATCTGTGAATGCAAAGACACGAGAAATAAATCCTGAGTGATATTAACATTTGTCTATCTTCTTGCTAATCACAAAAATAACTGGGTATATCATTTTGGGGTTGTTAATAAAATTTAGTGAATACAATGATCAATCATAACATTTCCCATGTGACACACTGTCAGCATGTGTTCATAACTGCTTCTCGTTCAATGAGATATATACTCAATCAAATACCCATTTATGTTAATGCTTCCTGTTTCTTTTAAAAATTGATGCAGCAAAAGTAGCACTTAGAGGGAAATTTGTAGCATTGAATGCATATATTAGAAAAGAGGAACTAAGTATCTGTTCACAGATGAATGAATAGAGAAATTGTGGTATACACACACAGTGGAATATTATCCAGACTTAAAAAAAAAAAAGATCCTGTCATTTTCAGTAACATGGATGAACCTGGAGGACATTATGCTAAGTGAAATAAGCCAATCACAGAAAGAAAATGCTGCATGATCTCACTTATATGTGAAATCTAAAAAAGTTGAATTCATAGAAGCAGAGTAGAATGGTGGTTACCAGGAGTGGAGAGACGGAGGAAATAGGGAGATGTCTGTCAAGGGTAGAGTTGCTGTTATGTAGAACGAATAAGTTCTAGAGATATAATGTACAGCATGATGACTACAGTTAATAATATCATACTGTATACTGGAAATTGGCTAAGACAGTAGATTTCAGGTTCTCCAATCACAAAAACAAAAAAGAAAGAAAACGATAACTATTTGAGGAGATATATATGTTAATTACCTTGACTGTAGTAATTATCTTACTATGTGTATGTATATCAAAACATCCTACTGTACACCTTAAATATAGTATACAATTTTTATTTAAAGAAAAGATTTAAAATCAGTGATCTAAGTTTCTACTTTAGTAAACTAGAAAAACAAACAAATTAAATCCAAAGTTAGCAGAATAAATGATAAAAATTAAGGCAGAAATCAATGAAATTTAAACCAGAAAATCAATAGAGAAAATCAATGAAGCCAAATCTGATTCCTTGAAAAAGATCAATAAAATCATTAATCCTTTAGTCAGACTAAGAAAAAAAGAGAGAGGACACAAATCACTAATATCAGAAATGAAAAAGGAGAGATCACTACAGTCCCCATGGACATAAAAAGGATTGTCACAGAATACTATGAACAACTCTATGACCTCAAATGTGCTAGATGAAATGCACCTATTCCTCAGAAGACACAATTTGCCAAAATTCATACAAGAAGAGATAGACAATATAAATAGGCCAATATCTATTAAAGAAAATGAATCAATAATTAACAACCTTCCAAAATAGAAAGCATCAGGCCTAGGTTGGTTCACTGGTGAATTCTACCAAATATTTACAAAGAAATTATAGCAGTTCTTTACAATCTCTTTCAGAAGATAGAAGCAGAAGAAATACTTCCTCACTCATTCTTTGAGACCAGCATCACCCTAACACCAAAACCAGACAAAAGCATTACAAGGAAGAAAAAACAAACAAACAAACAAAAAACTACAAAACAATATTTCTCATGAACAAAAAAGCAAAAATCCTCAACAAATATTAGCAAACTGAATTTCAGCGATGTATAAAAAGAACTACACAATGACCAACTGGAATTTATCCAAAGTATGCAATGCTAGTTCTACATTCAAAAGTCAATTAATTTAGGGTGGCCTAGTGGCTCACTCAGTTGGTTAGAGCATGAGCTCTGAACAACAGGGTTGCTCATTTGATTCCCACATGGGCCAGTGAGCTGCGCCCTCCACAACTAGATTGAAGACAACGAGCAGAACACCGCTGAGCTGCCGAAGGGGAGGCCGATGGCTCAGTTGGTTAGAGCACGAGATCTCAACAACAGGGTTGCCTGTTGAATTCCTGCACGGGATGGTGTGCTGCTCCCCCTACAACTAGAGATTGAAAATGGCAACTGGATTTGGAGCTGAGCTGCGCCTTCCACAACTAGACTGAAAGACAACAACTTGGAGCTGATGTGCCCTGGAGAAACACACTGTTCCCCAATATTCCCCAATTAAAAGAAAAAGTCAATTAATTTAGAGTCATTGTAATTGTAACAGCTATATAGGATGTCAGAGGGTTAGTAGATTGGGGGAGGAGGGTTATCACTTTGTGAGGGGTGTAAATGACTAACCATTACATTGTTTTGTACACCTGAAACTAATAATAACTTTAAAAAAAATTTTTTTAAGTTAATTAATTTAATTTGTCACATCAACAGGTTAAGGAAAAAAAATCACATTATACCAATAGATGCAGAAAAAGCATTTGGCAAAATCCAACACCTATTCATGATAAAAACTCCTCTGTAACTATGAAGAGAAGAATTTCCTCAAATTGAAAAAGAACCTACAGCCCACATATTAATGACGAGAAATTAGAAGCTTTCCCACACCAGGATCAGAAGCAGTGCAAGGATATTCCCTCTCAACACTCCTTCTCAACATTGCACTGGAAGTTATAGCTAATGCAATAAAGCAAGAAAAGAAAATAAAAGGTATGCTATTAGTGAAGGAATAAAACTGTCTTTGTTAACAGATGATATGGTCATCTGTGTACAAAATATAAAAGTCAATCGCTTTCCTATATACTCGTAGATGGCCTTGGGTTTGGCGATGACTTTTAAATACAACACTAAAGATACGATACACGAAAGAAATAATTGATACCCTGAACTTAATTAAAATTAATTAAAATTAAAAGTTTCTGCTCTGCAAAGAAACTGTCAAGAGAACAAAAGACAAGTCATAGACTGGGAAAAAATATTTGCAAAAGACATATCTGATAAATGACTATTCTCCAAAACATACAAAGAAATCTTTAAAATCCACAATAAGAAAACAAAAAACCCAGTTAAAAAGTGGTCCAAAGACTTTGACAGACACATCACCAAAGAAGATACACATATGACAAATGAGCACATGAAAAGATGCTCCACATCAGATGTCATCAGGGAAATGCAAATTGAAATGAGATACCACTACACATCTAGTAGAACAAGTGTTTGGCAGTTTCTTAAAAAACTAAACATATTCTTACCATAAGATCTAACAATCACACGCCCTGGTATTTACCCAAAGGAGTTGAAAAAGTATGTCCACCCAAAAACCTGAACATAGATGTTTATAGCTGCTTTATTCATAATTGCCTAAACATGGAAGCAAACAGATGTCCTTCAGTAGGCAAAAGGATAACCTGTGTGCCATGCAAACAATGGAATATTATTCAGCACTAAAAAAGAAATGATCTATTGAAGCCATGAAAAGGCATGGAGGAACCTTAAATGCATATTAATAAGTGGAAAAAGGCAGGATGGAAGGTTACTTACTATATGATTCCAACCATATAACATTCTGGAAAAGGCAAAACTGTGCTGACAGTGAGAGGATTAGAGGTTGCCAGAGGTTAGAGGGGAGAAAAGAATGAATAGGTGGAGCACAGAGGATTTTCAGGGCAGTGAAATATTCTGTGTGATACGACAATGATGGATACATGCCATTCCATTACACATTTGTCTATAGCCATTAAATTTAAAACCAAGGGTGAAACCTAATGCAAATTATAGACTTTGGGCTAATTATAGACATTTGGGATAATGATGTGTCAGTATAAGTTCAATTACAACAAATGTCCCACCTGGTGGGGGATGCTGACAGTGAGGGAGGCTGTGCATGTGTGGGAGTAGGGGGATTATGGGAAATCGCTGCATGTTCTCCTCAGTTTTGCCGTGAACCTAAAACTGCTCTAAAAAACTGAAGTCTTAATTGGGGGTGGCCAGTTAGCTCAGTTGGTTAGAGCGTGGAGCTAACACTGAGGTTGTCGGTTCAATCCCCACATGGGCCACTGTGAGCTGAGCCCTCCTTTAAAAAAAAGTCTTAAAAAAAGAGGCAACATCAAAGCAAATATCTGCTACCCATTATCAGCAGCATTGCCTTTTACCGTATTTCCCCGAAAATAAGACCGGGTCTAATATTGATTTTCGCTCCAAAAGACACATTAGGTTGTATTTTCAGGGGATGTCTTATTTTTTCTTGTACAACAATCTACCTTTATTCAAATACAGTCATGTCACCTTCTTCTGGAACATCGTCATAATGTACTAAATGCGTCCATCTGGCTGACGATCTTAACTGGGGCTTATTTTCGGGGTAGGTCTTATTTTCGGGGAAATATGGTACATATAGTTCTTTTTTATGTTCCTTACCCAAAAGTGTAAGAGCCTTGATCTATTTGTTTTACTGGAACCCAACACTTCCCAATTGTATTAGTCCTGTTCCTTCTTTCATTACATACTCGTCCTCTCATAATTAGTCCAATTAAGACCCTCCTTGTCTTCATTCATTTATGCATTTCATGCTTGTATTCACACATTGACTTACTTATAAACGTATAGTCTATACTGAAGAGTGCCAATAGACCAAGAACAAGATTTGACACTTCCTAACTTACGCTGTATGCTCATTTCCCACAGAGATAACAGGGTAAGTCTCTTTTTCTAATGGATCTCAGAGCTATAGGGCTTAACCAACATTGTTGGTTCAAACACATCAGGATACTCATCATTGGTCTAGCCTTCGCACTCTTTTTCTTCACTCATTTGCACCTTTGTTTATTGATTCATTCATTGATTAACTAACAATAACAAAATTGACACCATAAAAATCCCCAAATCCCAAGAATAAGAACCTTGAAGTTGCTAAGATCAACAGATGAATCTTAATGTCACACACACGTATAATTAAATTCCTTGCTTCTCTGAAATCTCGTACTCATTGTAGATCCATGCTTGCTCCTTTTTGTTTAATTTTTCCATATTTTAAATATGGTACAGCAAATGACCATGAACCCACACATCTTGATGTGTCCTTTTACGAGTATGTGCTCCTTTTAAAGAGTCAACAGCCTAGGTCACTTATGGAAATTTAAGTTAGCTGTGCTGCAAAAATAAAATGGAATAGTATTCAACTCTGAAATTGATGGAAATGCCCTCCATCTTATTTTGTTTAACAGCCTCACTTGTGCTGAACCGGAATTATCTAATTTTATTTTTGTTCATAATAAATTCCTACCATTGGTCAATGAATGGTGCTTTTTTTATTTTCTTTAAATATGTACCCAATTGTTTCTCTGAAATATTAAAACCCATGAACAAACCCCCAAATCAAAGACATAAACTTTATGGCTTAGATCTGTTTTAACACATATTACCTATAAAAATGACTGCCAAAATGTTCACCACTGGAGAATAATTAAGTTAGGTATTATGTATCCATTGTGCAGAGTAAAAGCAGATTTACAAAAGAATATAAGAATACATTTAAATTTTTCGAGGGATATTAGTAGGCCTGTATGAGATTAATCCTAAACCTTGATTCGTGCCACATTTTAATCAATGGCCCAAGCATGGCCTGAAATATTATTTATTGACTTACCTAACACCCAACACAAGAATATGAAGTAACTATTGCAAGTATCCTTCTATTTAATCTCTATCCACATGGTAAGAACATAGAACATTTTTACTAAATGGATGTCACTTGTGCAGCATTGGATGAATTTAAATCCTTTTTTCACTGGCACAATTTCACCAATATAGTCCATGCTAGACCCTACTTTATGTAATTATTTATTCATTCATTGTTTTGCTTTTTCATTTATTTTGTACTCATGAAAATTTAAACATCAGTTTATTTTTCCAGAGAAAACACAACCCATCAACAACCCAAATTGTAATACAATTAAATGCAACTATGCATATGAATCTGAACCAAAAGTGGGAAGAACCTGGTTTGGTTTTTCCTTTATCTGAGTATCAGCAAGGTACAACAGGACAAATAATTCACATTGTTTTGTAACACATGCCGTTCATTGGTCCATGCTTTACCACAGAGGTTCTAAATGGGGACAATGCTGCCCCCAGACGACATTCGCCAACGTCTGGAGACATTTTTTACTGTCACAACTGGGAGGGGTCAATATTATGATCTAGTGAGTAGAGGACAGTGACAGGACAGCCTCCCATGAATTATCCAGCCCCAAATGTCAACAGTGGGAGACCGAGAAATCCTGCTTTACCCTTTTCAAAATAATTTGTTGAGAGATGAATATATTTATACATTCGCTCATAACCTCATCAGTATTCATGAATATACAGAGTGGATTAGAAATTTGAATGGTATTAACAGCTGTTCATGTGCTCATTACTCACAGACATAGCCAACTAGATCACATTTCCTTGTTTTCAATAAGCAACCAGCACCTCCCCAAAATGAGAACAACAGCACTGATTTCTGGGTGTTTATCTCTATATGCTCCTTACCCAAATAGGGATTATATTTAATCAACTGATGTTGGAAATGAATACCTCAGAACTGTATTAATAATAATAAATACACTACACACTCCCATAATAAGGTCACATATGGCTCACCCTGTCTTCATTCATATATTTATTTAATCATTTACTAATTCCCTTCTAGTAATACAATCCTAACCTATGAAACTTGAGAGCCGAATAACAAAATCTTAAATATTACTAACTTCAGCTGAAAGCTCATTTACCATAGAGGCTTAACTAGGTGTCTGACCTCAGAGTTACAGGGTTTAATCAAAATCATTGATTCAGACACCCCAGAATGTTCATCATTGGTCCATACTTGGTACCCTTCATTTGTACCTTTGTTACTAATCCCCTCGTTAAGTCCCTAATAATAACAAAGTCAATATACAGGAATCAAAAACCTTAAAAACAAGATCATAGACTATTACGAAGCTGTATCTATAGGCTTGTTTTCCATAAAATAAGAGATTACATCTGTTTTGCAATGGATCTCAGCATTATGCATATAGATTATCAACTTCCCTGCTTTACGTCAATCCCATATTTATACTTTGTCTATGTTTGCAGTTCTTTTATTCAATTTTTCCATGTTTTAAACACGGTACATGTGGTAGCCAGCCCCCAAGATGGCTCCCAATGGCCACGACTGCTGGTATTCACAGCCTTCTGCAGTCTCCCACATTAACTCATGCTTGGCCTCTATGACCAGTGGAATACTGTGGAAGAGATGGTGTCTGACTTCTGAATCTAGGCTATAAATACATCCAGGTTTCCACCTTCCTCTCTCTGGGGTTGACTGCTATAGAGGAATTCAGCTGTGGTGTTGTGAGGAGCTGTCCTGAAACGAGGTCCACGAAGGAAGGAACTGTGGCCCCCCACCAGCAACCCGCACCAACTTTCCAGCCATGTGAGTGAGCCATCCTTCAGCCTCAGTCGAGCTTCCAGATGACTGCAATTCTGCCTGACATCTTGACTACAACCACACAATAGACCCTAAGGTAACACTGCCCACTAAGCCTCTCCTGGATTCCTGTCCTATAGAAACTGTAACAGATAACAAATGCTTACTGTTGTTTTAAGCCACGAAATTGTAGGGTAATTTGTTACACAGAGCTAGATAACCAATACAATACAATGATCAACCAACCACAGTCATATCTCACAATGATACATATTCCCTCTTCCTATCTGCTCCTGCTTCAAGGAGTTAATAGCTAAGATCTTGATCACTGAAGAAATGTTTAAATTAACCATGGTACAAGATAAAATATTATAAACTCTGAAAATGACTAAAAGCCCTCCATCACTTTTTAATGGAGTTCAGTTGCCCGGAATTGGATTAGTCATAAACTTTGGTTAATTTCCATTACTGGTCCCTGCGTGGCATCTTTTGATTTTATTTACATATTTAGTATTTATTCTTCTGACATAATGTCATAATGAACAAACCACCTAAACCAAGGTTGTGCATTTTGACTATTATCTACTACAGTCTCTAGGCTCCTTAACCTCAGAGGTAAAAACTATTTATTACTATTGAATAATTAAATCAGCTATTGTGAAAACAAATCAGCTATTGTGTTTCCATTCTGTAAAGTCAAATGAACATTTTATGAAGAACGGAACAGCATAGACCTAATGATTTTTTAGTGGACTGAAATCATGAGGTACTAGATTCATCGTACAACTTGGTTCCTATCACATTCTCATTATTGGCACAAGAATGACTCTAGTTTTTGTATATTGACTTATTTACTGCTTAATTTTTCATTAATGTAGTAAATACTGTTAAATCCTGCAACCAACACAAGAGTAATAAATGTAACTAGTACTGAGATCCATCTATATACTCCCTAACCACACAGTACACAGCTCATTGATCTTTTAAGGGCCATATATTTGTGCATTGCTTAGAGCGTGCCATGAAGCATTAAAGATTTACCCTAATTTATACACTTATTGACTCATTCATGTTTCTCTCATTTAATTACTCAAAAAATAATTTGATCATTTATACTTTTTTTTTTAAAGAAGAAGCGTAAAACCCATCAGTAGTCAAGAACTGAAATATTTCATATCATTGCGATATGGACTGTGTCTAAAGTCAGGTAAATCTACATTTCTTTTTCTTCAGCTAAAATGATTTAATTATCTTTGTTTCATGACACCTACTCCGCACTGACCCATGCTTACCTTCTTTTAAATAACTAACCAAAATATAAACTCATTCGTTCACTCATTCACCTTAACAATGCATTCAAAATGAATGCAAGCCAAGACACTGGACAAGAACACTGACTGACTCTAGTATCTGCACATATGCTCAGTGTCCACAGATACAAGCTGCTGGGTCCTCTTTTGTTTTTTTCAAATACTAGTGAACAACGTCGGTGTGATCATACCTAGTATAATATTTTCAATAGTAGCCCAGGCTTGGCCTTCATTCAATTGGGCACTTATTTAAACAATTATTTTTAATGTAAATGATTTGTTCCTTTTCTAAATAAAACCAACAACCAGCTACCCACCACCAATACAAAACGCCAACACGGGCTCTCATAGAATAGGATACATCTTTATGGAAAATGGTAAGAGAGACTTCATCTATTTAGGTTATGAAACTCAGTGCTTCAGGACATAATAGAATTAACAATAATCCTCATTTCACTGCAGACTCACATAATTGGTCATCATTCACTGACATACTTTTATTGATTTTTGCATGGTTTCACTTACGATACATTTCACAGACATTAAGAACTAAAGCTCAGGAACCTGACCTCGGACTACGCCTAACTTTTGCTATAAGCCCCCCTCCCTCAAAGGAAATAACTAGACTTCCTTTTTCTAATAGACCTCAAAGTTACAAAGTGTACTCAAAATCTTTGACTCACATATCTCAGGGCACTCATCACTGTTCTATACCGGACACCTTTTTATTCCTTTATGTATGTATTGTTATTCCTTTATGCATTGATTCACTAATAATAATACAATCAAATCTCATGAATCAAAAAGCCCAAAAACATCCTTGAATATCACTAATAACTGTCCAAATGCCCATTTCCCACAGTGCTAATAGATGAGGGCATTCTTCATAAAATATACCAGCGTAGCCAAAAAAAATGTATATACATGACTTGTATTCACCTTTTGTCATTGGTATATATTGAGTATTACAACTATAATCCAGTTTTCACCTTTCTTAAAGTGTGTATACATTTGTTTGGCACCCTCTGTATATGTGCTTTGTGCCTATATAAATTAATCAACATCCTTGCTTCATATTAGTTCCATTGATCCATGCTTGGCCCTTTTTCATTTAAAGATGATGCAATGACTAGCCAAGGAAGCCGTAATCTCACTCCACAACTAGAACACCTACTATTTTGTCCATCTTTCTGTGTATTCCTCCCTCAAGGAATTAGGGGAAATCTTTATCAGTGGAGAAGCACTTAAATGAATTGCAATGCAAAAATAAAATACAATGTGAAGCAGCCCTGAAAATCAATGAAACACCCTTCATATTTCTTATTGGATTTTAGAACTTCCAAATCAGCTTAATCATAAATCCCAATTCAGGCCTGTGCTGGTGTTACTTGGTTTTATTTATTAATAACCCATTTATGACATTGAAAAATTCAAGTGACACCCAGAAACCAACCTCCCAACCCCAGAACATAAACTCTTAACTGTTACTTACATCCATCTCTTCTCTCCTTACCCACAGAGTTTGTAAAAGCCAAGCTCTTTAGCATTAGAGAATGATGAAATCGTCTGCGATGTGTTCACTTGGTAAAAATGCAGACTTTCAAAAGAAAGAAAGAGCCTGTAGTTAGATATTTTTTAATGGAAGTTAGTCTTGCAGTATTAAATTAATTATAAACTTGGGTCACTTCATAATCTCATCACTGCCCAAGAATGGCATACTTTATTCATTGACTTATTTAGTTTTTATCTTTAAATAATACAATGAACACCAACATGAGAACAAGAACCATTATCTATCATAAATATCTACCCGCATACACCCGATTAATAAATTTAAGATTTCAATGATTGATTTTAGTGGACCTAACCTATACAAAATTGGATAAATGAAAATCTGTTTTATGGCATATTGTCACCAATCATGCACAAATTTTTCTGATTTAGATGTGGAGTGATTCATTGTTTATTCATGTACATAATTAGGCATGAAGCAAATTAATTATCTACCCATTTTTCTAAAGACTTTTTCCATGAAAATTTCAATGTGTACTTTAGCCAAAGCCAGAGGTGACCTAGAGTTCCTTTTCTTTACCTGGACACCCGTTAGGCTTAACAGGAGGAACCACCATCTTTGGTTCTCAACACAGGTTGCTCATTGGCTCACGCTCGGCATTCTTTGCAATAACTAATCTGTATATAAATGCACTCTTCATTCCCTTATAACAGTACATCACCATCAATGAGAAGCAAGACACTGGACAAGAGCACTGAATATCCTGTCTACAGTGTCATGGCCACGAACATAATGATTAAGTTCTCTTTTGATTTTTTTTTTTTTTGAGTAAAACTCAATGAATGGAGTTAGATTAATTATAACTCTGGTCATGTGATAAATTCTCAATATTGGTTCATGTTTGGCCCTCTCCCGATGAGACAATTATTTAAACAATTGTTTACGTATGTAAACTTTGTTGTCCTTTTCTAATTAAAACAACCCACCGACAATCAAAACAGCCTCATAGACCCTTAGTATACCTGCCATACTGTCCTTATCCAAGGGTTCAGAGCTTTGATCTGTTTATCTATGAAGCCCACTGCTTCAAATATGCACTAATAATAATCGTTGTTTTGTGACATACCCTGTTTCCCCAATAATAAAACCTAGCCGGACAATCAGCTCTAATGCGTTTTTTGGAGCAAAAATTAATATAAGACCAGGTCTTACAGTATATTACATTTTATATCATATTATATTGTATGATATTAGTTATACCTGGTCTTATATTACCCCGGTCTTATTTTACTATAAGATGCATTAGAGCTGATTGTCCAGCTAGGTCTTATTTTTGGGGAAACATGGTAATTTCATAATTCGTCCATGTGTGGCCCTCCTTATCTTTATTCATTTACACGTTTCTTTATCCATTCCTGAGTTCACTTCCCAAAGAGCTCACTTTATCTCTTTTTTTGCAACAGTCCACAGACTTCTACACAGGCATCGATCACAATTTTGGATTCCGAGCCAACCCCCACTCCAGGAGTCGCCACTGGCCCAAGCTTCGAACCCCTTCCTTCAGTCCTTGATCCCTTTGTTTATTGATTCATTCACTGATTAAATAATATAATCAATGCACATAAATCACAAACTCTCAAAAATAAGACCCCTGAATATTGCTAAGGTCTACTATCCACATGCTCATATGCTGAGATCTTTTGAAGAGAGAAATGTTAAAATCGACTGTCATATAAATATGAAAGAGAACAGCAAGCATCTCTGAAAATGTATGAAACACCTTCCACTTTTTTAAGGAGTCATCAGTTGTGCAGAATTGAACTAATCATCATTATCTGTGGTTCATAACCTAGTCCCGTCACTGTACAGCATTCTTTGATTTCATACTTTTATGTTGCTGTACTTTGAAATATTTCAGTGAACACTCATGAACAAGTTCCCCTAACCAAGTACATAAAATTTGAATGTTACTCACTTTAGTATGTATGCTTCTTAAACACAAAGGGATAAGCCAAAATCTTCATCATTACATACAACTAAATCATCTATGGTGTGTTAATTCTAAGGTAAAAAGCAGGCTTTCAAAATAATGAGAAAACATAAATTTAGGTATGTTTAAAGGACACTAACTGTAGAGCTCTTGATTAGATATAAAACTTGCTTCATTTCATTAGTTTGAGGATATAAGTACTTTTCATTTACTCAATTATTTAATTTTAAAAAATATAACGAGCACCAGTGCTACCACCTAATCCACAAGTCAGAACTATTACCTGACTATAACCTGACTGTTATAAACACGTCTAAATACTTTACACAGGTAAAGTCTAGATTGTCCTTTTTAATGGATCCTTCTTGTGCTGACTGGATAAATTTAAAGCCTGGTTTCATGGCATACTCCTAACAATGGTCCACGCCTGACTCTACTTAATGTGTTTGTTCATTCATTCACACATTTAATTATTCATGGAATAATTTCACCAGTTGTTCACTACATAAGGAAAAGGCAAAATGGTAAAATGGTTAACAACCCAGAACCAAAATACATACTATTGTGAGCGTCTATCTACATGCACATCATGAAAATGGGAAAAGCCTAGGTTTTTAAAAAATATAGACATCAGTTGTATAGAGTAGAATAAGCATTATCCTTATTTCATAATAAGGCCTACCATTCATGTGTGCTTTGCATCTTTTAAATAAGATATGAATCTATTCATTCACTTATAACAATATATAATTATGTCACCATTATAATTATAACTCACTGGACAAAAATTCTGAATGAGACTAACGTGATCACCTGCACACAGTAAACCATCTTAAATTAATCACGACTCTTGTCACAGGACAGTCTCATCATTGGTCCATGATCGTTTTTTCAATTAGATAATTATCTATTTATGCAAACATT
This sequence comes from Rhinolophus sinicus, assembly GCF_057876585.1. NCBI lineage: Eukaryota > Metazoa > Chordata > Mammalia > Chiroptera > Rhinolophidae > Rhinolophus > Rhinolophus sinicus. The sequence continues at coordinate 198,520,283 of NC_142503.1, read as the reverse complement.
TTGCCATCTTCCTAATAAAATAAGCAATCAGTCACCCACCATCTATCCTTAATGACCACATTCAATCTCAGGCAGACCTGTCTATTTGCTGCCTGCTAAAAGGAGTCACACCTTGACCTATAGCTTTTCCTAGATCTCGGTATTTCAGAAAAGTTTCCAAACAGACTCTCGTAATTGAACAATGTGTGGCTTTCCTGATCTTCATTCATTCCTTCATTTCTTTCCTTACTGATGAATTATTTCATTTATAATTTTAAAAAATCTATGCCCAAGCACAGGATCCCAAATACTCCCTCCTTGGACCGTAAGTATGGTTATCACAGAAGAAATAACTAGATCTCTCCTTGCAGTGCCCTCAGAGCGACAGAGCTTAATCAGAATTCTTAGTTCAAACATCTCAGGATCATCATCATTGATCCAGACTTGGCATTTTTTGTTTTCTTCATTCACATCTTCCTTTCTGGATCATTTTTACATGCATAAATTATCATACAATCAATATCCATGAATCACAAAAGCCAAGAACAAGATACTAAGATAAAGCTATTTGCACGTGTCTCACAACGTTGATACACTGGAAGCCTTTCTCCAACGTCCTTCTGGGTGCACATATGGATTGATCAACAGCCTATTATCAATATCAATGCCATATTGATAATAGGCTTTTGCTTGTCTCTTTAATTTGTCCATATTGCAAAGATGGTAGAAATACACAACTATGAAACAGCACCTTCCCTCACAACTAAAACAATGTAACTTTCTTCCATCTTCCTATGGTCTCCACCCTCAACAAGTAAACAACCATGATCTTTATCAAGGGAGGAATGTCTAAATATATTTTGGAGCCAAACTAAAATGGACTGTTATTTAGCCCTAAAAATGATTAATCACGAACTTGGGTTCATAACACATCCCCATTGTTGGTCAATGGTTGGTGTTTTCACAAAATTCATAAAATCATAAAACACCAAGCATTGACCAACAATGAGAATGTGTTATGAATTAAGGTTCATGATATATATATATATATATATATATATATATATATATATATATATATATATATGTATATGTATATGTATATATATATATATATATACATATATATTCAATTGTTTAAAATAATTCCTTGGAAAACAATGCAGAAACTCCCCAAAACAAGAACATGAACTTGCCAGTTATTTATATTGGTCTCTGTGCTCTTCGCCCACAGAGACAACAACTAAGGTCGTTGCCATGAGAGAATGAATGAGTTGGCTGTGCTGTGCTCATGCTCTAAAGGAAAAAGCCAATTCTAAACAGTCTGTGTTAGGGGTTTTTAAATGAACGTGACTCTTGCACTGCCAGGTTGATCATAAACCTGGATCACATCACAGTCACATTATTGGTGCACAAACTGCGCTACTTTTTATCACCTTATTTTATTTTTACTGTTAAGCAACGCAGTTAAGTAAGCGTCTTTGAATCTCACACCCTACTCAACAATAAGGCTTGCAACTATCACACATGCACATGACCATATACTCCCTACTCTTAGTTAACAGCCTACTAATCATTTTCATGAACTTGACTTGTGCAGAATTGGAAAAATTTGAAACCTAGTATCATGGTACATTCTCACCAATAATCCTAGCTTTATCTTACATTATTTTATCAATTCTTATATTTATTTTTTTTAGTTATTAATTAAATAATGTGATTACTCGTTTTTCTAAAACTATGCATTTTATAAGTATATAAAATATATAAATATAAAACGTAATATAAACTATCCAATTGCAACCAAAACTGAAGTACTGCTCTTGCATGCCCTTGTCTCTGTACTTAATCCAAGTAGGAAGAAACTAGGTCCCATTTTCTTCATATGGACATCAGCAAGCTATAACGATTAGTCCTTAACTTTATTTCACATTACGTGCTCCATAATGTCCATTGTTTGCCTTCCTTTAAGTAATCATTTGAGATATAGTCATATTAATTTAATAACTTGTAACACTATGTAATTACCCAAAAATCTACAGACTCTTTACTTGAACACCCAAAATACTAACAACTGCCCACAAGCTCATTACCCACAGAAATAACTGACTATATCCCTTTTCATTTGTTTTCTTTTTTTTTAATTAATTCAGTGAACACAATTAGATTAATTCCAACTGGTATCATATACACATCCTCAACACTGGCCCATGCTTGCTTCTCCCCAATTAGATAGTTATGTCATCACTGTTTATGTAAACATTTTTTCCTTCTTCTTAATCAAACTAACAACCAGCAACCTCCCACCAACCCAAAATGGCATGATGGACACTTCGATGCATCTATCTGTGTGTGCCTGTGTGCCTAGAGTTCCTACGTGCTCCCAAGGGAGTAACAACACCTCTTACTTATGGGTTATATTGGAACTCACTGTAAGCAAATACATTACTAATATTATTTATTTCATGACACATTCTCATAAATGATCCACATGTGACCCTCTTCATCTTCACTCACTTAACACATTTACTTATTCACACATTCATCCATTCACTTACGTCAATACAATCCATACCCAGGAACCACTACTAAGACCCAAGAGCCAGAGCCCCAACGGGCCTGAGCTTCTGCTCCGAACTCTATTCCCGCAGAGGGACTAACTAGGTCTCTTTCTAACGGACCTCAGAGTTTAGGGTTTAATCAGCATTCTTGATTCATATACCCCAGAATTACTCATCATTGATCCAAGCTCAACCCTTTTCTTCATTTATTTATTTGTACATTTATTTGTACATTGTGTATTAATCGTTTATACATTATTTATTGATTATTTCATTCATGGCTTTACTGATAAAAGTTGATTCCCATGAATCACAAAAACCCAAGAACAATATCTTTGAATATAGCAGAGAGCTGTTTACAGGTTTATTTCCCACAGAGCTATTAAGTGAGATCTCTTTTTAATTAGACCTCAGTGTTACACGTATGGATTAATCAATAACCTTGCTTCATACCCATACCATGTGTCTTACCACGCTCTGCTTGCTCATCTTTTATTTTCCTCATATTTAAGAAATAGTACAATGAACTTATCATCTTACCCCACAACTAGAACACTGACAATACCTTCTATCTTCCTAGATGCTTTCTCCCAATGATTTAGCAACCTGGCTCGTTATCAACAGAGAGGTTTTCTGAAAATGTGGTGCAAAAATAAAATGGAATATTAGGCAACTGTGAAAATGAATGCAAAGCCTTCCAACTTTGTTGTTCATGTACCTCGGCTGTACTAAAATGGATTCATCGTAATTAGTGGTTCGTTACGCACACCCAGTAGTGGTCCATGCATGGCCTTCTCTGACTTGATTTACGCTTGCATAGCTACTCACTCCTTTGAAACAATTCCACAGATGACACAAATAACCCCCTCCAGACCAAGAACATGAACTCTGTTACTTACACGAGTCCCTTTGCTCCTTATCCACAGAAGTGACAGCCAAGCTCTTCATCACCGGATGATGGACCAACCAGATGGGTATATTGAACCTGTGGAGTAAAAGGCAAATTTTAGAAAATTGCAAAACTAGTGTAGATTTGTAACAAGACCTTCCTTAGTCCTGTTGTACCTGATTTATCCTAAATCCCCCTTGTCATCACATTCCATTAGCCCAAGAACAGCCCCTTTTTATTTATTTTTTTAAATGATTACCATATATAATATGATGACAACTACCGAATCTACATCCTAGTAGAAGAATTAAGAACTGTGCCCATTCCAAATTCTGTCAGTTAAACCCTACGCACATAAGTAATAGTCTAGATTATCTTTTCCATGGGTCCTCCTAGATTAGAATTAAGTTTACATCCTTATTTATTGACATATTCTCACCAATGATCTATGCCTGACACTACTTTATAAATTCATTCCTTTATTTGTTTGGTTTATTTACCCGTAGAATAACTTACTCATATTTTCACTTTTCAAAACAAATGTAAAATGATTTAAAATACTATCATAGGTAACTGTCTGCTCTACCCTAAGTGGGCAGAGCCCCAATCCCCTTCTATGTACATGGACATCAGAAAAGGAGACTGAGATTAATAAACATTTTTTCATGACATACACATACTATCCTCACTGTTTACCCTCTGTTTAACAATCTCTTCCTTCATTCACTTGTAGTAATCTCATCAATATTCATGAACCTACATACCTCAGGCAAGAGTCCTACAGGACACTAACATCTGCCCATAAACACAATACCCACAGAAAAACAACTACATGTGTTTTTCAAAAATGACACTGATTGAGAAGAACTGATTTAATCCTAACTCCTCTCATATTATGCATTCTTAACATTGGTCTATCCTTAATCTTCTTTAATTAGGGAGTACTGTAATTGATTATTTATTTTGTTTCCCTTTTCTTAATAAAATTAACAACCATCAACCCAGAAACACTGACTCTTATATACATCTGCCCATGTTTTCAATCAATATGGTAAAAGCCCCAGGCTCTGTGAAGAGCGATTATTGGAACTTAGCTCCTCAGAAATGATTTAATAATAATTTATATCTCATTACATACTCTCATAATTATAAATATCTAGCCCTCTCTGTCTTCATTCATAGATATGTTTCTTTATTCACTCATGTACTGATTCACCAATAAACGAACCCATACCTAAGACCCACCAAAGCCAAAAGCAAGGTGCCTCTATTCCTACCTTAACCTACAAGCTCAAGCCCCATCAGACAGGAAATTAAATTTGTTTTTATAATGCACCTCAGAGTTATAGGGTTTCATCAAAATCCTGGACCCAGACACCCCTGGGTATTTGTCATTGATCTAGGCTTGGGACTTTTTTCATCATTCATTAATACATTTATTGATTCATTCACTGCTTGACTAAAAATTACTTAATCATATCCATGAATCACAACAAAGCAAGAATAAGATGTAAGAATATTACTAACTTCTGTCTTTTGCCTAATTTCTGCCAGAACTAATACATTGGATCTCCTTCTACAGTGGACCTCACTGTTATTCTTATGCGAACCCACACTCATCGTGGCCATGCTTGGCCATCTTTCTTTAGTTTTTCTCTAATTTGGTCAAGTTTCAAATATGTAACAAAGAAAATCCAGGAATGTCTCTGTTTACTTCACTAACAATTTTCCATCTTTTTTTGTGTTTTCTCTCTCAAGAGGTTAGAAACCGAAATCTTTACAACTGGTAGAATGTATAAATCAACAACGGTGAAACAGAAAATGAACTATTAAACAACTGTAAAATGAATGAAGCACTCTTTTTCATCATTTTTTTTAATGGTCCTCACTTGCTCAAAGTTGGATTAATCCAGAATTTTGTTTCATGGCACATTTCACCAGTGTTCATCCTTGACCCTCTTATGTTTTTATCTATTTGCTTATTTGTTATTTAATTTGATTAGACAGACTAATTTAATCCTAAACCTATCTTTTAGAAGAAAATTAACAAGAGCAAATCCATCAACAACCCAAACTGAAACAATATAACATGAATTTATCCATGAACCTTAAACAAATAGGTGGGAGCCTAGACTTGATATCCTGTATACAGACACCAGCAATGAAGACTGAATTTATCCTAATACTAGTTTTGTAACTTATGTTTATTACTGGTCCCACTTTCAACTAATGGATTATGGCATTAACTTATTTATTCATTCCCTTCCAATCTATAGCTTGGAATCCAAACAAACTGATCAAAAAACTCTGAATAAAACTAACATCTGTCAACCTGCTCATTACCTGCAGAGATAACCAACTAGAACTTTGTCGTTGTTCAATGAACTCAATGAACAAACTGGATTAATCATAATTCTTATCATCAGTCACAGTCTCAATACTGGCCCTCGTCACCGTTTTTTATTTAAGGAAACATCCTCCCTTTTTTAGATATTGATGTCAGTGTTTTTTTTAATGGACTTCAGTGCTTCAAAAACATATTAATAATAATTATTGCTTTATTATATGCACTCATCATTGGTCCATCCTTGGCCCTCTTTTTTCATTCATTTATACATTTAATTGATGCACTGATTCACTTACATAGTAGTAACATAATCAATACCCTGAGCCTCCAAAATCTAAGATGAAGACCCTGCAATCTGCCTAACCTCTAACTACAGCCTTATTTCCCACAGAACTGAGACGAGATCTTTTTTGCTGTGGATTTCAGTGGTGCCCATATGGATTAACCAACAACTGGGCTCACTATGCTGCTTGCACTCAGCGCTTGCCACGCTTAACTCTCTTCTATTTAATTAGTTAAGCAGCTATTTGTTCATGGAGGTCACTTTCTTTAAAAACATAAAAATAATCAAATATATGGTGATGGAAGGAGAACTGACTCTGGGTGGTGAACATACAATGGGATTTATAGATGATGTAATACGGAATTGTACACCTGAAATCTATGTAATTTCACTAACAATTGTCACCCCAATAAATTTTTTAAAAAGAGCATAAAATAAATAAAAAATAAAAAAAATAAAAAAAAATAATAATTAGGGGGTCACCAGTTAGCTCAGTTGATTAGAGCATGGTGCTAATAAAACCAAGGTTCACGGTTTGATCCCCACATGGGGCACTGTGAGCTGCGCCCTCCTTTAAAAAAATTTAAAAATTTAAAAATTAAAAAAAAAATTTAAAAATTAAAAACTTAAAGACTAGCAACACACCAACAACCCATACAACAGCATTAATTACTATACACATCTGTTCATATAAGTTCATTACCCAAAGGGATTAACCCCTTTACATTGTTTTTATGCATTTTAGAGCTTCATAAAAAAATTTTTTAAATAATCTGTTTAATATAAACTTTAATATTTACTTTGTGCTTTTTCCCATTTTTCTCATTCATTTACCCACTTTTAATTGATCCATTAATTAGATAATTATAATACAACCAATACCCATTGGTCAAAAAAAAACATAAAGAAAAAGATCCTTGAATATCCATTCATTCATATCATTGGTTTATAGAAGTGCAGGCCAACAAAACCACAATGTAAGCCACCCATATATTTTAACTTTTCTAGAATCTACATTTTTTAAAAAGTACCAGGTGAAATCAATTATAATTGTAGATTTTATTTCACCCAATATATCTAAAATACTATCATTTCAACAGGTAACCAATATAAATAAATTCTTGATGAAATAGTTTACTTTTTTTATACTGACTCTTAAATTTGGTGTGTATTTTCCACATAGATCACATCTCAGTTCAGACTAGCGACATTCCAGGTGCTTGGCAGCCACCTATGTCTAGTGGCCACGCGTCCACAGGCTAATTTCCCACAGAAACATACCACATGTCTTTCTATAATCATCAATAACATATAAATCAACATCCTTGCTACACAGCAATGCCACATTCATCACTAGCCTGTTCTTAGCTCTTTCTTTTGTCTATATTTCAAAGATGACACAATGAACTAATATGAACCCACCATCTTCTTCTGCAGTAGAACACTGACAATATCTGCCTATCTTCCTATGTGCTACCCTCTCAACCAATTAATAGTATAGATCTTTATCAATGGGGAATGCTTAAATCAACAGGGATATAAAATTAATATGCAACATTAAAATGCCAATAACCTAAATAAAATGGCCTTAGTGTATTTTTAATGGAACTAAATTGTGTTGAACTGGAGTCATCATGATTCTTGGTGCACATCATACTCTCATTGCTTCACGCATGGCCTCCTGCAATCGTATCAATGTATAACGCCATTTGTTTCTGTTACGTAATACAGTCAACATCCATGAGCAAAGCATCCAAGAACTCTGTCACTTAATCAGCCTCCATGCTCCTTACCCACAGAGGTAAGCCCTCCATCATTACAGAATGGCTAATGAGCCATTCATTCTGTAAAATAGAAATCGGGTGTGAAAAAGAGTGAATAGTATTAAGTTGTTGAATGAATGCTAGTTGTGAAATACTGAATTAACCAGAATCCTTTGTTTGTGCCACAGTTTCAGCATTGGTCCATGTTTGGCCCTACTTCTCAACATTGACCCTCAAATAATACTCCTTTTTTTATTGACTTAGCCAATTAACAATTCTGAATTATTATTTCAATGAACACAGTTGAATTGCTCACCTGAGTAAGAATAAGAATGATGACTATTACCAACATTTGTCTTTATTCTCCCTCTTACACAGGTGACAGCCTCAGGTAGGGACATGTCACGTCATTTGCCCAGCAGGGTTCTAGAGCTGCAATGGAGTGACCTGCTCTAGGCCTCCTGTTCTCTCCCTTTGCAAGTGGGAATTGTTCCAGCCCAGTATGTTTACCATGTGGGGACAGTCAACCTGTCTCTGGTTGGGAAATCTCAATAAAGACAAATCACATCCAAATTGGAAGGGAATCAGGATGCTCTGGACGTTGAACCGAAGCTCTGGTTTTATGGATTTCTGGGATGCTCTAAAGAGAAATGCTAGTATTTCACGCATGGGCATGAAGTAAATATTTCTCACCAATTGGGAGAAATGTGGCAGGTATGTCATTTTTCAGCAAATATCCCCATTGCCTTCCCTATCCTCCATGGGAAGACTAGCCTTCCCTCCACCACTGATGTTGTACTTGGCCATATGACTTGCACCGCCCAATGGAGTATGAGTGGATATGACTTAAACCATGTCCAAGCAGAGGTTTTCAATGGGCTTGGGAGGTTTTGCTAGGCCTCTGGAGCTTCAAGCCTTCACTATAAAAGGAGCATGTCCCAGACACTACAGCTCCTTTATCTATGGACCTTGAATAGGAAGGCAAGTGGGGCAGCAGGGAACCCACCCCTCGGCCTGGAGCACAACGACTGCAAGAGACACACAGACACATATGTGAGAAATACGTATTGTTGCTGTTGTTATGACTATTTATGAGCTGCTGAAGTTGTTGGTTACTTGTTATGCAGCATCATCCAAGTAATGACTCACACATTTCCTTACTTTTAGGAATTTATTCATGTATTGATTTTTTTATAATATAGTCAATGAAATCACCATGAATGTACCATCAAATCCAAGAAAAACTATAATTTATGTTCATATAAATAATATATGTACATGTTACATTTATGGATATAAGTTATGGATACATGATAGGTAGGTAGGTAGGTAGGTAGGTAGGTAGGTAGGTAGGTAGGTAGATAGGTAGATAGGTAGGTAGGTAGGTAGGTAGGTAGGTAGGTAGGTAGGTAGGTAGATAGGTAGATAGGTAGGTAGGTAGATAGATAGATAGATAGATAGATAGATAGATAGATAGATAGATAGATAGATAGATAGATAGATGGAGATAGCTAGATCTTGGATTGTTTGGACAGTTTTTTGTAATTCTTACCCATAAATGGAGAAACAAGGACTTATATAATAGGCGTCAGTTGCGCAAAAACGTATTAATATAAATAGTTGGTTCAGGATACACTTTCATCATTGGTCCATGCTTAGTCCACTTATGTATATTGACAATTAGTTTCATCTGTCTATGTTTCACCAACAAAAGTAAAAGAGACTTTTTATTTATGGACGACAGTTGTGGTGACTTGTAGTCATCACAAACTTTGGTCCATGACACATTATCATCCTTGCTCCATACATGGACTCTCTATTATTTATTATTCATTTTTTGAAGTAAATAAATAATATAATAAATATCCACAAAACCACTGTTCAACCCACCAACTACAACTTTGACAGTAAGTTTTTTATCTTTTCCCACCAAGATACATAGACCTTCATCAGAGAAATGTTCACAAAAACTATGGGGCACACATTCAGCATAATACTAAATAGTTGATAAAATAAATAAATAAGACTATGTCTATTTTTCATGAACCAAAGACCTTTTTTTGCCAGTGAATCTCAGTTGTGCAGAATTGGATTCATTATAATCTTTTTTTTTTTATGGTACACTCTCAACTCTGACCCATAACTAACCTTCTTTTATTAATTTATGTATTTCATTATTCATATTTAATATTCAAGAAACTCCCATTAACCAACCACCCAAAGCAACTGACTGATAGAGTAGCCATTAGCCACATGACTGATTAAATTTAATCAAAATTAATTAAAATTAAATATTCAGTTCCTCATGCATACTAGCCACATTTCAAGTGCTCAAGAGTCACATGTGGCTACCATATTGGACAGAATAAATTGTAGAATATGTCTATCATTGCAGAAAGTTCTACTGGACAGAGCTACAGTTCTCTTTACCACTAGATAACAGTGTAGCACTTTTTCTAATTAAGCCGAATTAGATTAATCATAATTCTTGATCATTTATCCACACTGATTCTCTTTTGGTTGATTTTCTAAAGAAGTTTTAATGAGCAACCATAAATCCAATTTCTTGCTCGATAAATAGAACTTTAACATTGTCTTTCATGTCCCTTTGAGCACCTTGCTCTAATAGCCTAGATCTTTATCCAAGGAGAAATGTCTAAATAAACTATGCACATATACACAACAACATACAAAACAGCTGGTGAAAGGAATGAAACAGGCTACATTATTTTTGGAAGTCAACGGCACAAAACTGAACTAACTCTGATCCTTGAATCCGTGGGCCATTCTTATCACCATTCTGTTTAGACCTTTCTTGTACTTTATATATTCATGGAATTATTTACTTATTGTCAGTGATAAAATCAACATCTAATACATAAATATGCAAAAACAAGAATATCCACTGTTTACTTCTTAACTGACGTAATTTTTAAACGGAACTTGGATGTACGGAACTAGAATCATCTTAATTGTGGGGTAATAAGATAATAAGATACTATCATCATTGCCCCATACTTGTTCTCTCTTGTTTTATTCGTTAATTTGTTAATTCATTCATTTACCTCGAACAATTTACCAGCCAAAGATTTAAGAAAATTGACTATTACCTACATTTTCTTTACATACCTTATCCACCCAGAAAGAATCAAACCCCTCATTAATATTGCATAATTAAATAAACTATGGTGTGGCCATTTTGTGCAAAGGAAAACAACTATTTAAAAAAATGAATATCCTGGATCATTTTTAATGGCTCTCACTTATGTAGAACTGATTTAATCGCCTTAGTTTATGAAACATTGTCCTCATTGGTCTACGCTTGGCCCTTTTTAATTTTATTTATCGCTTTAAAAAAAACCATAAGAATATCTATGGATCTTACCCAACAAACAGAAAACTATCAGTACTTTATATCTCCACGTGCATCTCTCCCACTAAGTTAACAGCCTAAACTTCATCATGAGGAAAGTGTATGAATTAACAGTATAATGCTATCAAAATAAATGAAACAGCATAAATATGTTTGTTTTCATGTCCCTCAAATTTCCAGAATTGTGTAATCATTAATCTTGGGTCATGATACATTGTCTTCAGTAGTCCATGTTTGACCCTTTGATTTATGCATGCATATATCCACTTATTTTAAATAAATCAATAAACCACTCAACCCAAGAATAAGAAAAAGTAACAATTATATTTATATAAACAGATATTTTACATATTTGTAATAACATAGTTAAACATATACACATATATACAATATAATTATACATGTATATAATTGTTTCTTTTTATTTATTCATTTCCTATACAAAGAACAGCCCAGTTATATTATTTTTTAATGGGTGACAGTTATGCCACATGAAATTCACCATCCTTGGTTCATGACACCATCTTGTCAGCATAGAGACACAAGTCTGTATGCTTGGCCATCTTTGATTTTATTTGTGCCCATTTATGTTTAACAACACATACACACCTCTCAACCAGCCACCCACCCATTAAACAACACTAGCCATCACTCACATTGGTTGGTCCACAGCTCACTTCCCACAGAGGTCACAGCCAAGATCTTCATCATTAGACCCACTCTGGGGTCTCCATTCTGTGGAACACAAGGCAGACACTTAAACAACCTGGGTATTTTTTAATGGCCGTCAGGTGAGCGGCACAGGATTAATCATAATATTTGTTTCATGACACAGTCTCACCACTGGCTCTCGCTGTGTTTATTTTTTCGTCGAATAATTTTATTACTACAATGAACATGCACAAATTCACCACCTAATCAAAGAATCACAGCAATTATAAGCCTCTGTCTCTATGCATCTTATTCACAAAGAACCAGCCCAGATATTATTCTAAATAGACTCAGACATGCAGAGTTGAAGTAATAATAATCTTTGATTCCAGATATAATCTCATTATTGTTTCTTATTTGTCTTTTTTATTGCTTTTACTTATTGTTTTAAATACAGTAAACACACAAGCTCAGCAATAACCCGGAACAAAAATATCGATTAGTACTTATATTAGTATTTATATACCAATGCTTCTTATCCACAGAGGTAAGAGGTTTGTTTTGTTTTAAATAGTGCACAATTGCACATTAAGTGGATTAATCTCAATCCATAGGTCATGAAACATCTTTGGTCCATTCTTGGCCCTCTTTCATTTTGTCATTTATTTTATTACTCAGGGAATTCATTTTTAAGTCTACGGTAAATACACCTGATGCCACCCTTCAACCCAAGTCCAAAGACTGTTCTCTATACCTGGTGATATGCTTCCTCCCCACAGTCCCGACAGCCTAGAACTTGTTGGGTTTGGAGAAGGGGGTGACCGCGATGACTCATAATCCTTGTTTAAAAACATTCTCATCTCTGGTACCTGCTTGGCCCTCGTTCACTTTATTTATGTATGCACTCATTTGTGACTATTCAGTGAACACCCATTAAAGCCCTGCTTAGACCTGTCTAGTTTCCTTCCCTGCCGCCAAGATTTTCTCTGGCGGAGAAACCCCAGTGTGCCCATTCTAAGGAATACAAAGCCCCATTAAAAGGAAGAAAATAGCCTAGACCTTTTTTGTTTGTTAATGTCAGGTCAGCAGACCTGGATTAATCAGAATCTTTTGTCCAGAACACATTCTCACAATTGCTCTATTCAAGGCCTGTATTACATTATTTATTTATTTATTTTTAATAATAAAATTAACCACCACAAACCACTCCAATCTCTTTCATTATGTCCCTCGTTTGTGGAGAATTAATCACAATCCTTGGTCCACGACCCACTCGTCATCTTTCCTGGTGTGCCTCTCTTATTTCATGACTTGCTAAAACCACGCATGACCCCTACCTCCTTTTCTCCCCCTCCCCCCTTGCTGCGCTCTACCTTAAATAATCACTCTGAAATCTCCTGTGCACCCTCTCCTTCCCTTTTTATATATAAATATATAAAAAACTTGATCACATATATATATTCTTGAAAAATATTTTCATGGGCTAGAAGCTTGCTAGACCTTTCTTCAGGGCCTCTGTCCAGGGGGAGAATTAAATCCATATGATTGAGTTAAGAGCACACCCACCATGGAGTCATAAAAGGACTCGAACCCAGACCTTGGACTCTACGTGCCATCTTTACCTGCACTCACAGGCTCACGTGAGGTGGTACTGTACAATGGTTAGGTCCCAGATGCTCACACCACACTGCCTGCCCCCAAGTCCAGCCTGCAATCCTGGCTAGCTGGGCCATATCAGGAAAGCTAACTAACCTCTCTGTGCCTGTGTCCCCATCAGTACAGCAGTCACAGAAGAACTAGCTACTATTTTAATGCCAGAGTCAGCCAGGTAAACCCCCTCCCCATTCGGTCTCTGCACCCCTCACCCAAACCTTTATTCCCTCTGCAGCAGCGCCCGAGCTGTGGTGCTAGACAGACAGACAGACCAGGTTCCACCCCAGCAGGCACTCATGAGCTGTGTAACTGCAGAGACGTGACCTGGCCTCTCTGTCTTGTGCCCCGACTTGTGCGATTTGTAGACTGAGGACGGCAACAGCCTGGTGGATCCAAGGTGAGGGTGAATTGTACTACGGACAGTTCCTCAGGCAGCTCCCACCCTGCACACGCCCTGCCCTGCCCCCGCCCACGCCACCCTCCCCACTGCTCAAACAGCCCCCAATCCAAATAGAGGGAAAATCATCTCGATGCTCAGGTCAAGCCAAGTGGTTCAGAAAGGATGGGACTCAAGGCAGGAAATTGTTAGGATCTGTCCTGTTTTAGACATGGTGTCAAAGCTTATACCTGGGTCCTAGAAAGTAGAAATCCGGAGGGATTCATTTCATAAAATGGGGCTCCCCACCAGGCGTCTATGCCATGAGATTCTTGATGTTCAAACTGTTTCCCAGAAACCAAAGAGGCCAGTACCATGTATGTGACCTTCCAGACAATACACAGCCAACTTCCTTCCCACCCTCCCAGGCTGGCCTGGGAGCTGTCCAGCACACTGGCCTCAGCGAAACTCCGAGACATGAAAAATAAAAAATAAATGAATTCTAAAATATACATCTATTATGTATGTGCATATACTGTAATATATTCACAAACACATCCACTTGGGGACTTTTATAAGGGAGTCGTGGAGAGCCCACTAGGCTGGAAATCAGGAGCAGGCCCCTGCCTCTGCTTTCATCCCACTGCGGGGGGCCCACCCCTTTCTGAGCCTCAGGTGGCCATCCTCCACAAGGCTCCCCCCCTCCCCGGTGGTATGAAGATGAAAAGCATCACGTTGAAATGCAAGTTCCCTGCAAGCAGTGAGGACCATTAATGCTGTACCTCCCGGACCGAGCGCGGAGTGTTCCCAGCATGCCTTAGCATACATTATCTTGTTGGATCCGCACAACAGCAGCCCTGCGAATTAGACATAATAATCATAATAAGCCAATATTTATTGGATGCATACCCTCCACCAGGCACCATGCTGCCTGCTTTGCAAACGTGAAAGTCCTCTGGGGTGGGTACAATTCAACAGCAGCTTTTTCTTAGCCCCCCCCCACAAAAAAAGTTTTGAGCATGCATTTTGTGCCAGGCATTGGTCTAGGTGCCAGGGATACAGCAATGAACAAAACAGACAAAATCTGACAGCTAACATCCTCGTAGGTGGATACAGAAATAGACAATATTCAAAATAAATAAGTACAATATGTGGGACATGAGATGGTGATAAGAACTATGGGTTGACTCTTGCAAAACAGGTTTTAACTGTGCGGGTCCACTAGTATGTGGATTTTCTTCAATAAATACTGTGTTTTGATTTTCTTAATAACATTCCTTTTCTCTAGTTTACTGTAAGAATACAGTACATAATGCACATAACATACAAAATAGGTGCTAATGAACTGATTATGTTATCGGTAAGGTTCTGGTCACCAGAAGGCCATTGGTATTAGGTTGGTGCAAAAGTCATTGCGGTTTTTGCAATTATTTTTAACCGTTTAAAGTGCAATTACCTTTGCACCAATCCATAGTTAAGTTTGGGGAGAGTCAACAGTTCTATGCGGATTTTCAACTAAGCAGGAGGTCGGAGCCCCTAACCCGTGTTGTCCCAGCGTCAACTCTATGGAGAAAAATTAGGCAGGAAAGGGGGCGACAGAAACAGCAGGAAAAAGAAAGCCTCACTGAAGAGTTAATATTTGAACACAGATATTATTAGCTCCATCTTACATATGAAAAAACTGAGCCTCAGAGAAGTTAAGTGACTTACAAGTGGTCACACAGCTAGGAAGACGCGGAGCTACGAGGCAACCTGGGAAGTCTGGCTCCAGACTGTCTTTTACCCGCTTAGCCCAAGCGCCTCATCTTTGCAGTTCTGGCTCTGATACCCGTCAGCCGATAATGAGAACACATGGGTGAGCAAGTCAGAGGGCTTGTCTGACCTCCCACACTGGCAGCCCAGGAGCACGGGCGTTGCCGGGACGCACCGATAATCCTGGATGAATAAATCAACTTCCTTGAAGACCATACTTTGGTGACAGTCCCCACAGGACTTGCACAGGTTTCTGGGGTCAGCTGTGCTGGGATCTCAGCAAACCACCACCACAGCCCAGCGGCAGCACCGATGCTGACCCCATCTCCTGCCGCCTGCATGTCAGGGTGTCCAAACGTGCTCACCCCACCAGAACCACTCCCGCACGCAGCCACACACCACCTCCTTGGCGCAAGCTGCAAATGTTCCGCCCAGGAACGGAGGCGGTCACCCAGTCCTCTTGCCACATGCGGTGTGAGACTCAGAATTGGTCCAACCAGCCACCCTCCAAGGGGCAAGCAAAGAAACCCTTCTAAAGTGTCTATTCCCCCATCCCCCTCCCAAAAAAATAAACATGTAGAGAAAGAAGGTTGGTGGTGGGTTGGGAAAGTTGCCCACTGATGCTAGAAGCCATAAAGTTGAACCCAGACAAATGAATTGCTCACCTTGCCCTTCACCTACTCAGCGCTTCTCAGCTCCCATCCAACCTCTCTGTACCTCTCATCACCCCCAAGGCAGTTCCTTCAGGGGAGTTCCACCTATTTCAGGGCTTAGGGATGGATCACGTCCATTTGGTGTATATACAACTCTCATTGCTGTGACTAGAATAAAACTTTCTAATCTTAAATTTGTATTTACAATTCTAGTTCACTGCCTCCCTTTCCAGAGGGAAACGTGTCACCTCTCTGAGTACCTGTTCAGCTGTCTGCAAAATGTGAATAATGGTCCTCACCAGTCAGAGACATTAAATGCCATCTCAACGAGAACAGTGGTAACAATTATCATTTTAATTATAATGAAATATTTGAGTGCTCACCACGTGGAAAACATTGCTTTAAGCACTGTGAATGTTTGACTCATTTGATCTTCCAGTACCCATTTATAAGGTACTATTGGTAGCCCCACACTCACCTGAGGAAACTGAGGCACAGAGGTTAAATACTTGGTCTGAAATTACAAATCTGGTAAGATGGCAGCGCTGAGACTGAAACCTGGCCATCTGGGACGTGGGTAACAGGGTTTAGCCCGTCAGCAGATTATTCAAATCCTATCAGCTGGATTGAAATCAGGTCTCGGGGAGGCTGATTTGCCCCCCAGGCCTCTGTCTGATTCCTTCTCCCCTTACCTTGCACCCCTTCAGACTCTAGAGTCATTTTTCCATCTGCTTTCTTTAGCGTTCAGTCATAACATGAGCCCCAGAATTTTCGTTAGAAGTGATTAACTGTGCTGCAGGATGTCCGTGATATGTTTGACCCCTGCATGTGTGATCATTACAGATAGCATGAGCGACAGAAGGTGACACTTGAGAAATAAATTTAGAGTCCAGGGCATAAGAAGGCCAGCTCTGTGATGGACCAGGAGGGTGAGTCCAACATGGGTGAACCCCAAAGAGTGCCTATTTTTTCAGGCACAATCATAAAGAAAAGGAAATGGGGAGAGGGTGTGGGTTTGGAAGAAAAGCCAATGAGAGTTCAAATCCTGGTTCTGTATTTGTTCTCTCTGATTTGGGGCAAGTCACTTACCATTTCTAAACCTCCGTTTCCTTTTATCTTAATGGATGATGATAACTGCTGGCATGGAGGGTGGCTTAGAGGAGATACAGTTATGCCGAGTGACTGGCAAAAGGCCTGTTAGGTTCAGGGCTTTCCCATCCAGCCAGGAGCGCCAGGGGAAAGGGGCTGCCTGCTGTGTCCTCATGCACTGTGAAAGCAGCTGGGACTGCGAGCTGACGCTGAGCAGCTCCCGCACCACAGCTGGGACTTGGTCCCTGTGAGCTGCCAGCCCACCTGTTGTCCCAGAGGCAGTCAGTACAGTCAGAGGCAGAACAGGAGGCAGGAGCCACAGGAGGCAGGAGCTGCAGCAGCCAGCTCCACTCAGAGAGAACCTCTGTGCACTGAACAATAAGCCTTGGAGCTTGGTAAGAAATCGACTCCTCTCTCTCATCCATCCATCCATCCATCCACCCATCTGACTTTAACTTGCTCCCCGACCTTCCCAGCATTCATCAGCCAGCCAGCCATCTCTGTGTACTGACGCACCTTGACGCAGGTGACCCTCCATTCACCAATCTTATATCCCTCCTTCCCCATCTCCATTATGTACAGAAATCCGACAAACCTGGCTTGGTATCCAGGCTGCTGCTTCCTAGCGGATCTCGGACAAGTCACTAAGTCTCAAAGTCCTCTCATCTGTAAAATTAAGGGAAGGGAGATGTGCTGGGTGAGGATTTAAATAGAGCGAGTGGACATACCAGTACCTGGCCTGAGCAAATGATCACTAGGATTTTCATGCCCTCTGCCTCTGCCACTGGGCTGGGATTTACGTGGGGCGAGAACCCCTGCATCCTGCATGACAGACAGAGAAATACTTTTCAGAAGCTCCGTGTCAGGTCGTAGAAGTGTGCACCCCTGGAGGCGCCCTGGGGCTGGGCGGTAGCCAGAGCAGTCTGAGGTACTAGCACCTCCTGGACCTATAGCAGAGGGTGCCATCTAGTAGGCTGACAACAGGTGGGGTGCCCTGTGGGTCCCGGGTCGCAGCAACTGCTGTCTGCTGTGGGACAGCTGAGTGGAGAGCCAACTGGGAGATCCCGGCCCCCAGACTGCCCTGGGTGGCATGTGGTACACTCAGGGGGCGGGGCAGGGGCCTGGACCACCTGGAGCTTGCTGCTCTCTGCACAAATGCCAGCTCCATCCTACCTGCCCTGTCCAGCTCCCCTCTGGAGGTTTCCAGGGAAAACTAATTCTAGCAACTCCTGCTTCCTGAGTGTGTTAGACCTTGGATACAGGGATGGGGGCGCCATGTACATTGCCGGTAAGCCTCTAAATGACCCTAGGAAGGCCCAGAATTGGCCCCTCATTCAGTGAGAAGACTGAGGTTCGCTGAGGTTGGGTTACTCACTTCAGGTGAAGGTAGACATTCAAAGCCCTGAGTTTGGAGCTACACTTACCTTGTCTAACGCCAGTGCCCCTGAGAATACGGGAAAGAAACTGGACACTGGTCTGGATAAGCCAACTGTAAAAGAAATGGATGAGTCAGTTCGGGATATTTGAAAGCTGAATAAATGTTGGATGACATTAAGGAAGAGCTGTTAATTTTTTAACTGTGATGATGGCTTTGTGGTTGTATTTTGAAAATAGAAAGGAGTTCTCCTTCTTTAGAGCTATATACTGAAAAACGCTCAGAGAAAACGATACGGTGTCTGGAATTTGCTGCAAAATAGTCCGGGCGGGGCGGGAGGAGCTGATAGAAGGATAAGAGGAGGTTAAGATGCGATGAGAAGGCCTGAGAGTGGGTGTGGACCACATCTGGGTGACAGCAATATGAAACTTGTGTAACTGGTGATGAAAATGTAGTATTTCTCTACTTTTGTGCTGTTTGAAATATCTCATTTTTAAAGGGGTTTTAAATCAAGTAAAAATAAAGATGAGGCAGTGGGAGAGGGGAAGCCATTTAAAAGAGCAAAGGGGCCCAGGGTCTAAGCTAAACCTTGGGCAGTACTGGGGAGCTGATTCAAAGGGAAGAAATGCTTCCAAGTGCAGAGGGGACCAGAAAGAGGCCAGGGCCTGTTGGAGCAAACAATCTAAGTTGGGTGGATTGAGGAGACAGTGAAAGGGTGTGTCAGAGCAAGGCGCCTACGAGCTGCCCCCAGGCACTCCTTCCCACCTCAGACCCTCCTGCCCCCTCCAGACCCTCCAGTCCCTTCCCTGGTCCTTCTGTCCAGCCCCCAGCCCCTCTTGTCCTCCCCCTACTCAGGCCATCTTTCTCCTTCCCAGGTCCTCCTGCCACCACCACCCCCCCAGACTCCCTCAGAACCCCCATGCTCTCCCCAGGGCTTCCAGCTGCCCCCTCCCCCAAGGCCCTCCTGCCCCTCCCTGGACCCTGCAACCTTTTCACTGGCTCTAAAAGGGTTGAGAGCACTCCCTTCTCCAAGGCAGAGCTGGCCACCTGATGAGCCTCCTTCCCTGGGACCAGCTCAGCCAGGCTGGGGAGGATTCAGCTGTGTAGCTTTCAAAAAGAATTTTTTTTTGGGGGGGGGGGTTACACAAGAGTTGGTGCTTTTGCCCTAAAATGATATACCAAGTTACACTCGTGGTCCTCAGCCCCCTATTTCTTATACGTCATATTGATGCAAACTGACTCACACTGGACCCCAGGTTCACAGCCGTCTCTACAGACCCCGAACCACCACGCCCCTCCACCTCGCTCGCTTTCTGGCCCTTCGGCAGCTGCCGAACTCTCTGCGCCCTCGGTTTCCTGGGTGCCTCGCCACCTTCCACGCCACCTAGAAATGCCCCACATCCTTCATTTCCCGCTTTGGGAACCCAGCCACCACCGGACAGCTCCCCAGACCCTCCCGGCAGCCTGCTGCATTGCAGCGCAGCCCTCTGTGAGGGAGGGGCTCCGCCTGCAGCCAGCCTGCTCCCAGCGGCCCCAGCCTGGGCAGGCTGGCCCCTCATGCAGCTGACGCAGTAAAAAGCGCCACAGCAAAAGTGAAAACGCCAGTCCCTACTGACTGTCTCTCCCTCCTCACTTTCCGGGCTCAAACTGTGGCCCAGGCAGCCCCCTTGTGGCATTTGGGGGCGCCACAGATGCTTGGCTGGCGCCTGGAGAGGTCAGACTGTCTGCTTCTACTGCACCGTGAGTTGGCACAAATCTTAAGTGGCCCAAGCCTACCCGATACAGATGCAGACCTCAGCTCAGAGCTCTCCCTCTTTCTCCCCTCCACAGCTCCCCCTCTGCTCTCCCTCCTTCCCTCCCACCCCACTGGAACTCTCCTGTTGTATATTGCTCTGACAAGCAGACAGGTGTCTGGCGACTGTAGCAGTGGTAGGGGGAGGGAGTGAGGGTTGTAGGAACAGGGGCTTTTCTTGCAATGATGTTTGGTTTCCATCTCTATCTCACAGAGAGGGAAACTGAGGTGCAGAGGCTCAGAGTCCCCTGTCCTTGTCAGAAAAGAGGGTGGGGCCCCTTCTCCCAAGGGCGGGTTCTAGTATGGGGCATTTCCCTGTGGTGAGGTGGCTGCTCTGCAAACTGTCTCCTCAGCCCTGGAGCCCTCATCCTCTCCACAGCCAGTCCTCCCCGGGAAGCAGCTCTAAGGGCCCCCCGATGTGTTCCCTCCTCTCTAACTCACTGTCCACATAAACAAGCCCCAGCCCCTCCATCTCCATTTGCAATCTGCTTGGAGGTGGGCAGGGCCCTCTCCACATCAGGTTAATAATGCCATTTTCATAAGCCTCTGCCCATAGGTGCTACCACCTAATTTTGAATCTGCCCTTCAAACGGATTGGGCCACAGAGGAGCTGGGATCTCAAGCACCGCTGGGAGGTGCTTGTAACTAATCAATCCATCCCCTGCCCACCCACGCCCCCCCAGCACTCAGCACAGCCTCGCTGAGCAGTCTTCAGAGCAGGGTGTGTTGGGGAGCCTTGGACAGCCCAGGGTTCCATCCTGGCTCGGCCTCACACCAGCTGAGAGACGGTGAGTATGGGACTTCACCTCCCTGCCTCAGTTTCTTCATCCATCAAATGGGGATTCTGAGGCTGGTGCTCAGAGTTTCTGCCAGGGTAAGTCCTAGGCAGACAGCCCAGCTCAGGGCTTGGCCCCTACATAGGACTCCATAAATCTCAACTGCCATCAGCCCCCCTTGATCACTTGATTTACAGTGACTCACTCCCTGTCTCTTTCCCCCACCAGACTGAGCTTCGAGGACAGGAAACCAACCAGCATCGCTTCGTGTCCAGCCTCCTACTTGGGTCTGGGCCCGGGAAGGTAGGTGCACTGCGGTGGCTTGGAGAGTGAATGCATGGATGGGTGACTGTAACCCAACGTCTGTGGGATGCCTGGACCCCGCTAGGCTTCCGTTCCCCAGACGCCCCCGTCTACGCTGGCCTCTCTGGGAAGCAGCAAGGAAAGATGTTTCTTGCTGCTTCTCCCTCAGGTCCCTCATGTTGCTCTATACAATGCAAATTCTTGCTTTATTAAACACAGATGTGGGCTTGCGTGTCATTTCTGCCGCGCACTGCATCTAGTGTGAGCTCACAGGCCAAGGGCTGCCTCTGGCTGCCTTGATTGGCGCGGTAGGGACGGCAGAGGGGTCTCTGCCAGGCAAGGTTCCCGTTTGTATTCGGAGCAGGGTCTCGAAAAGGCCAGACCGCTTTCTTTCTTGCGACACTTGTTACATGCGCGCCTCCCTCCCCGGGTCCCAGCGTCTACTCCACAAGCATTTATGAAGTGTCTGATGTGTGCTAGGCTACTCTTATCTCCTTTAGTCTCACTTCAAGCCGGTGAGGGAGCCCCTCTCATCTCCATTTCAGAGGAAAAACCCCGGCTCAGAAAAGTAAAGGGAATCGCTGTGGTCTCCCAGCTGGAGAGCGGGAGTCCAGCCCGTGCCTGGCTCAGGAGCCCCCCAGCCCCGCAGCGGCCACCGGCTGATGCCGCAGTTGTCACCACCGCTGCTGCAGGCTGACCAGGGCTGCCGAGGCTCCTGTGGAAAAGGCAGGGGCTTTGCATAGAGTGTGTTCTCCCTGGCAACTGGCAAAGGGGCCATAAAAAAACTGAGAGGGCTCCGAAGCCGCTTAACAGAGAGATCAGAGCAGCTGGACCAGGGAGGGGAGACCCGCGCCCTCCCCTGGGCTCTCTGCAGAACAGCAGGGCAAAGGGCTCCGTCCCAGCTCCCAACCTGCTGGGGTAGAGGCACCCAGGACAGGTGTAGACGGCCGTGATCAGGACAGGGACAGGGACCCCAGGGTTGACCCCACAGTGATGGGGGGCTCACTATTCCACAGGGGAAGGAGAGGACTGAGAGGGAGCTGAGGGCAGAGGGGGCGAGGGGCTGCGCGAGCCGCGGAGGCAGATGCAGAAAGCAGGGGAGGGCTCGGCAAAGCAGCTCGGTGTGCGAGCCCCGAGCGGGCTGCTCCGGGAGAGAGGGAGCTCCCTGTTACGGGAGGCATCCGAGCAGAGAGAGGCAGGCCGGTACTTGGCCGGGAGGCTGCACGCGGCTCTCTGCCCGGGCTGGCAGCCCGCACGTCTAGGCCTCTGAGCAGCTCCTCCGGAGCTAAGTCCCGAGCGAGCGGGGCTGGCTGTGGAGGAGGCAGGCTGGGGTCAGAGCAAGGATGCACACTCTCCCATGTACCTTGCCCTGAGCTGAATGGCAAAGGCACCGAGAAGGCTGGTGGAGCGCTTCTGTCACAATGAGGCAGTGAGGGAGAGCGGAGAATGGGGGTGAGTGCTCGGGGCCAGCAGCGGGAGGTGGGGGGCTGTCCTGCAGCCAACTCCCCATCTCAAAAGCCCGGCCACCTGGAGTGGCCAAGTGCCTGCCCCGGCTCCCAGGCCCAGAAAGGCTGGCTTGGGTCCCCTCTGGGGCAACAGGCTGGCGTAGAAGGTGGGGGGGCAGCCTTCCTGAGGGGGGGAACAAGTAGAAGGAGGGGCATCTGGTGAGTTGAGGGGCCGGCCTGGCATGGGAAAAGCAGGGCCCTTTCCTGCAGGCTGGGCCACAGCCACTGATTCTGCCGGCTACTGACCGTGACTTGGATGCTCTGGGGACTCGTGAAAGCCCCTTGCCTGGGACTGGGACGGGGCGAGGGGCCTGCATGTTGATGAATG
This sequence comes from Rhinolophus sinicus, assembly GCF_057876585.1. Lineage (NCBI taxonomy): Eukaryota > Metazoa > Chordata > Mammalia > Chiroptera > Rhinolophidae > Rhinolophus > Rhinolophus sinicus. The sequence goes on along the minus strand of NC_142503.1, from coordinate 198,496,835 downwards.
AGGCCCCGGCTGGAGTCGGGCGCTGGCTCTCCAGGCCCATTCATGGGGACTCTGTTCCCAGGAACTCCGGGTAGATGGGGCCTTTATCAGGGCACCCCGCTAGACTAGGCTCTGTTTTGCAGTTTCTGAAGGAGTTTTCTTGTCTTTGTTCCCAGTTTGGGCTGTGTGGTGTGTGTGTGGGGTGTGTGTGTGTGTGTGTGGGGGGGGGTGTGTGTGTGTGTGTATGTGTGTGTATGTGTAACAGGCTGGCTGAGGGACCAGCCCAGATTCTTTGTCTGAAATGACCAGGTTGCCCTAGGTCACCCTGAGGGGCAGAGATGCACCTCCATGGGGTAGAAAGATTCAGGGAGGGCGGAGGTACCAGGGACCCAGGGACAGAGCCCCTTGTCACCACTGCCTAATTGTCTGGCTCCTGACAGCCCAATCTGCCAGGGCGCTGTCAGCCTTGGGGTCCCGACAGCTGCTCCGACCCACCGTGGGGGGGCAGCATCGTGTCGCAGGTGGAGAGGCAGGCTGGCTCCCCGCAGACAGACAGACAGACAGACTGGCGGCTGCCCGCCTAGGTGCTAGGGCTGCTAGCGAGCCCATTTGCTTTCTCAGAGTCTGGTTTTTTTGTTGTTTTTCGTCGTTGCTGTTGTTTTAATCTATTAAAGCACTGTCAATTTGGAAATGTTTGGCAAAGTGGTATCTTATCTACATGTGTTACACCCTCTGCTGCATTACAGAGGGTGGGAGGGGGTGGTGAAAGAAGTCACGCACATAGAAATTGTACCAATAAAGGCTTCTGGTCGGGGTAGCTGATGGCACAGAAGAGGACTCAATATCTTTGGTGTGGATTTGAAAAGTGACCCATATTCCTAACCAGCCAGAGGCCACAGTGCAACAAAACCTTTAGCCCCGACGGGCAGGCTGGCTGGGGAAGGGGCTCCTGTACCCCTCCCACTAATAGCTCCTTCTGCTCCAGACACAAACAGAGCCCAGCTCCCTCGTCAGTGTGTGAGGAAGTTAGGAAGGGAGTTTCGGCATGAAGCACAGGGCTATACAGACAGCAGAGGCTCAGGCAGCCAGAGAAATAGCCCGGGTGCAAGACGTGGGTCTGACCAAGCCCATGGCCCAGAGTAAATAAACCCAAAACTTAGGAGAGAGGAGTCTTTGTGCCCAGTGGCCGAGGAAGTTCACTTTTGTGTAAAAGGCGTCGTGCAAGTCCGACTTGCGCTGGGTAAGGCTGCGCTGAGGCACAAAGGCTCCTTCAGGCTGGGCCGAGCCCAGGAGCGTTTTCTGTGAAATGGAGGAGAAGTCAGGTTCAGCCACGAGTTCTTCCAGGAATTAGGAACCTCTGGAGACTGTAACCACTGTTTCTTCCGAGCCGCCCCCGCCCAACTCGATAAAATACGAGCCTAAAAAAATCTGCCTGAAGAGCAGTCTGACCTTTTATATATATTTATAAAAAAATAAATAAACAAACTATCACCAAACTTTTCAGGAGAACTCAGTTAAAACCCACAGGGCCGCCCCTCCTGGGGCTCCCAGGTGTTGGAGAACAGGCCGTGTCTCTCTTTGGGGCCAGGGGAGCAGAGGCTTTCATTCCCTGCTCACTTTCTTTCCTAGCCTTTGTGTCTTCCTCAGTGGGGTTCTGATAAGGCGCTGCCTGTGTCTCATGTCTCCCGTGCGTCTCGGGAGGGAGGGAGGGGTCTGCGGGAGGGGGTGACGTGGAAAGGCTACTGATTATTGTGGGGGACAGCCTGCTGGCTACTGTGCTGCTGACTTATTTGTGTCATTTTCTCTGCGCCTGTGGGAGATTCTGATTCCTTTCCTTAGCATCAAGAAACTGAGGCACAGAAAATCTCAGGGGCTTTAAGTCTGGTGCGTAACTGGGTTTGTGCTCAAGTCGGTTGGCCTCTTGAGGTGCCTCCTACTCACTACCGACCCTGGGGACAGGAAATGGGCCGAAACCTTGAATACACCAGTGACTTTTGTTCTTCCCAAAGCAGGTGAATCCTGTACCCTGAGGGTGATGTGGGCTTGGCATCACAGCCCTGGACCCAAAGCCTACGTTCTTTCTAACACCTAACACTGTCCCAAAGGTACAAGCACCACTCAACCCTGTCCTCTCCCGAGAGCCGCCACCATCACCCCAGGTGGTGGCCCTGTTGTCACATGCTAGGACTTTCCTCTGTCTCATGTTCTGGGACAAGGTCCATTTCCCTCTGGGGAGGAGCAGGCCACAAAAGATGCAATCAACCATTTCCAGCCTGTAATTATGTCCCGAAAACCCATCCCTGGCACTCTCGATCCCAATATGCTGCCACCCCCAACCTATGGGCCCCAGACTCTGGGTCTGGGGCATTACACACACAGCTGCCAGCAGGCATAGGGACACCTGGCACATGCACCCAAGCGGGCAGGACAGGGCAGTGGGGGGCTGTGGGGGTGGCCAGCCTGAGCCCCCCAAGGCATGTGTTTGCAGTTTCACAGCATTCTGAGAACTCACCAGGGCCGCACAGCACAGGTCAGTCCTCTGACACTGCCCATCGTGATGCCCAGGGGAGACTACGAAGCGGTTTTCTGTTAGGGAACGTCAGATCCAGGCGAGACGGGAGCCGAGGGCACTGGAAAGGGACAGAGGAGAGGGGGTGATTAACACATGGCCAGTTTCATGAACTCTAGAAAAATGCAAAACAATGTCTGGGACTAGGACGACGTGTCAAGGAGGCATCACTATTCCAGGCACTTCTTTGCTGGACTTTTGAACGTGGTGCTGGGGATGGGGGAACCCTACAGGGAAAGAGAGGACAGAGGGCACATGAGGCTGGGGAGCTTCGAAGCTTCGAGCCAGACCCGGAAGGGTCTTACGTGCTGGGCTAAGGCTCTTGGACCATGCCCTAGAAGCTCCAGGAAGTCGCATGGAGGATTTAAAAACAGGACAGTGACAGGGTCAAAATGACATTTTAGAAAAGTCACTCAATGAAAGTAAACTTTGCAACTGTTTCACCCAACCATGCCACCTGGAAGAACTGGCGGGTACAGGAACAGGGGTTGCAGATTGAGCTGCCGCGGTGCTCACTGTGGGTCACCAGTAACAACAAAACACGGGCCAACTCAGATCTTTTTTCAGTGGGTGTCAGTTGAGCAAGGTTTCAGTGTTCATTAAAACCTTGGTTCGTGACACACCCTCCTCATTTATCTATGCCAGGACCGCTTTTATTTTATGTATTTATTCTTATTTATTTTCTCATCATATAACAAGCATCCATGAGCCTGCCACCTACCCCGACAACGGGGGCTTTGACCAAAGTGTCTACTGCATACATTCTCCTCCCCCAGCACACTCATGGCTCGGGTTTTCAACAGGAAAGGAGGGTCTGATCAACAGTGGGGTACATATACCTGGAAATATTAAACGGCTCTTAAAAAAAATTAAAGAGCCAAGACCTGCTATCTTCCAACGGACCTCAGTATTTTGCACAGAACTGGATTAGTCACGATTCTTTGTTCATAGACACTGTCTCATCACTGGTCCAGGCATATACGTCCCCGTTTTATTTTGCTAATTTCTGCAGCCGTAGATTCATCTGTAATCATATCCTGACTACTCGGAGCCCACTCCCCATCTCCAGACCTTAGCAATTACTTACTTACACCTGCCTCCACAGCCCATCCCCATGGGGTGAGAACCAAGGGCTTTCGTGACGGTGAAACAAACTCCGGTGTGGACCGATTACAGGGGCTACAGAGTTGTTACAAGGAAGGGCATTGATCTTTATCGTCTCCACGCAGATTCCTGAGTGAAGAAACACAAGCAGCACAAAAAGGAAATGCGCCATATGATGTAGCTAATGTAAAATAGGAACAAAATCATATACTTTAGAGGTCATTTCCACACATATGCAAAGACACAGAAAACATCTGCAACCACAACCCTGAAACCAATAACTGTTAATCAGTGGGGGCGGGGGAGGGATTGAAGCTGGCTCTGGCTTTTCTCCGCAGTGTTTGATCTTTAGTAATGACCATATTAATTATCAATGCATTTCTTGCATAATTCAAATAAACATTTTGTGTGTGGGGTGTTTTTTTTCCACAAATACAAAAGGAGGAACATTTTGGCTGATACACCGGGAGTGGACACATATGGCCAAAACAAGTTCTGCAGACACAAGGGATTTATTTTATCCCAAAGATAATTCCTTTTTTAATTTATATGTTCTAAAGCTGGAGCCCCAAGGCTCCGAGTGGCATGTCAGTGACATAAGGCCAGCAGGTGTGTGCCGGCCAGCTATGATTTCATTCCCTGCAGGCCCCAAATCCCCCCAGAGCCACCCGGCTGGTGTCTGCAATGCACCCATTGGGGAGTACTTTTTCCTTTTCGGTCTTTAAGAGGCCCCAAAAGCTAATGCCCTGGCCAGTGTTCTCGGGGATTATCTAACTGGAACGAGAATGTGACATGAGATAGGCCCAGGCAAAGGGGACCCACGGGCCTCTGGGGAGCAGCAGCCCGCAGCTCACATGTACCCATAGCCACGTGACTTGCTGGCCCTGCCGTGTCCGACAGCTCGATTCCCATGCAGAACCCACAGCTGCCACGTTTCCTCCCAGTTTTAACCAAGAGAGATGCGTGGCTGAAGGACACAGGTTATTTCCAACCTGTTGGCTCCATGAGGATGGGCGCAACCTTGTAGGTCTTTGCCTGCCCCCTCTTCTGCAAGCCAACTTGCCGTCACAACCCCCTTCACCCCAACTCCTGTTTCCAGGCCCCTGCGGCTGTCACAGAGTGTCAGAATCCCTGAACAAGCACAGAGCTAAGTGTGCAACAAAGACGGTCCCATTGTCACCGACAGATAAAGACATCGATCGAGGCTCAGAGACCCTGGGGACACAAAGCCAGGCCAGCTTTAAACCCCCATCAGTCTGAACGCTCGTTCATCCGCACACACCACCTAGTCGGTGCATTGGTTAGTGTCTCTCCCCCCACTAAGCCAACACAGACAGCACCTTCGAGAACTTTTCTCCCCTCTGCCGAGCAAGACCGATTTTTGACCGTGACTTTGTATGGGAGCAATGTGAGTGCAGGTTAACTAGTGCTCTGCCAGCGTGCCCAGAAACCTGTCGCCTCCCCACACGCGAGGCTCTGCTGTTAATTACACAGCATTTTTTGGGGGGCTAGGGTTAGTCCTGATGAATACTTTGAGGTGTCTGTGATAGTTTTTTAGATACAAAATATATTTGTGATAAATAAAAATAAAATGCAGTGCGCAGGTTGAAGTTACGTGCACCGCCTCTGGGCCGCACAATTCAACATGCAGACGGTCACGCCGCTCCAAGGCTACGCAACGCAGGCCACGCCAATGCAGTTATGTAGTCAGTTCAGGAGCAGGACCTCTGGACCCAGCACTGACCCCCACCCCCATCTCTGTTCCCCCTGTCTTCCCTCTGGAATCTACAAAAATGAGGAGGGTTTTTAAAGGGACAATTAGGGGACAGATCCACCTAAAATAAGAACCATTTTTACATGTGTTAAGGAACCTACTGCATGCCACGCATTTTGTATTTCATTTCATTTAAGGCATCAAGACAATGCTTGAAGACAACTGTCCCCATCCTACAGGAGACGGGGAAAGGGACTAACAGTAACTGGTCCCAGGCCACCCACATCCTTCCAGGAGATCCTGACCTCTCTGCCCCCTGAGCAGGCCCCTTGAGGCCCCATCACAGATGTCCCAGGTTCTGGCACCCCTTTGTATTATGGTGAGAGATTTTAACCCCTCCCTTGATTACATAGACACGAGTAATAGCATTATTCTGGATGTAAATTATATTACTATATTGAGGCTGTATAACACCTTCCAACTCCTCAAGACCCCTACGTCTCCCAAAAAGGCTGTCAGGGTAACAGAGCAGGGTGTATGTACCTGGCCTGCTGCGAGGTCAGCCTAGGAGGGCTCCACACCCCTCTGGGCAGGGGTACCATCTTGGGAGTCTGGGGCTGGGCTGCATCCTGGCCTCAGGAACCCACCCACTCACTGCCCATCTGGGGGGCAGTGAGCCTTGGCTGCAGAACAAAGGGCTCAAGTTAGTTCCATTCTGAAGCTCGTATATATTTACAAATTATCCAAATTTAAAAATCAGGGGGGAAAAGAGCATTTTTCAGACCTTGGATTCAATCCTGGGTCAGGCATCTGCTCCCTCCCGGGAAGATAGCGGCCGCCTCGCGTCCACCCCACCTGGGAAAGAGAAGAGACACTACTCACAGGGTTTGCGGGCCAAGGTGCAGCCCCCCACCCTAAGCCACTGCCTTGGGCCTCGCATACTGCCAACCACCCTACTGTGTGCTAGGGGATGAAGGGACAGCAAGTGTGGATTGATACCAGGGGCAGGACAAAACACTACAGGGATCCCCGTGGACGTGGACGGGGGTCCCGGGTGAGAGAGGGACCACCAGCCTGGGAAGATGCTACTTAAAACTGCTGTGCAGGCAAAGCTCAGGGAGCTGAGAACGTCACTCAGGGTCACACCAGCGGCCAGGCCTCAGGCTCACGTCAACTCTGCCGTGTATTTGCTGGAGAGCAAAATGGAGGTCCAGCAAGAACAGGGAGCTTGCCAAGAGCTGGGGAGTCACAGGGCAAAAGCTGGGCATGAGCACCAGAGCGGACCTCCTCTGAGTGGACATGTGGCCTGGTCAGTGCCAGTTAGTGAAGTGAGTGGTTTGAGGTATGACCCTGGGCCTCACTGTTCCCCTTCTGAAAAACGGAGGTAATAAAAGTAACACCTTCACGGGTTGTTGTAAGAATCAGGAGAAGTAAAACAGTGCCTAGCACATGGCAAATACTGAAGAAATGCCATGGAGGGACCGAAAAACAGCCATGTGATAAAAGGAAGGGGGAGTAATGTGGTCACATGAGAAAAGCAGCAACAAGACTGCGTGTGCACTCCAATGGCTACTGGGGAAAATGCATGCTCTTCCCAAAGCCCGGACTTTCATAACTAAAGACCTAAATTTATCCAATAACTTTTTAGAAAGAAGTGAGGTTCCAGCCAACGGGACGGAAGTAGATCCACTGAACACTCACCTCAAACAAAGGTAAGACTTGGGAGGTCCCATGCCAACCTCCCCCTGGGGGTGGGGGTGCACATGGGCTGAGGGGGAACCTGGGCAATTAACAGGGGTGAGCCGGCACTCTGGAAGAAAGATTAAAAGGTTAAAAGGTTAGTTTGTGAGGAAAACCATGACATGGGGTACTCAATACCTCTGCTCAAATGGCTGAGTGGCTATAATTAGCAGGTCCTGAGCCAGCTGTCCTGTCCGTCCAACGATAACCAAATTAGCCACAATGAGTTGGGAATGATCACATGAGCTTTTTGGGGAGACAGAGGCAGACACTGAGGCCCCCATTCCTCTGGTCTCGCTTCCCATTGGTCCACGAGGCTGACTGTGTGTTCCACGGAATGAAACAGACCTCTCTGGCCCAGAGGGTCCCTCAAGATCCCCAAATGGCCACGCCAACCCTGCCCAGGTTATCTGCTCCTGCCCTCTCCACCCACCAGTCGAGGGAGGAAAATCTGGCTTTCAAAATACCGCCCCTGCCTCTTCATTCCTGAACTGGATTTTCTAACCCACCAAATTTAATACTGTGAAACAGGGGCCACTCCCACCTCATTTAAGGAGCAGAGTCAGTATTGGCGGCTGAGTGTCGAGGGTCCTCCCTGACACTGAGCAGACACTTAGAGACACATCAGTCTTTAATAAAATCTAATGGCACCTGTGTGAACAACACGTGCCTTTTAACCTACACACCCCATCCCTCACTAGCTGCAGTCATCGGCCAGTTGTCACCAGGAGTGTTCAACGGCCCAGGCCCGAGTGCCATCACCACATCTAGTTACAGCTCCTGGGCAAAGGGCTTCACCCCTGGACTCCAGTTTACTCACTTTCCAGGCAGGGCATCGTCATCTCACGGGTTTAGTAAAATAATTAAAGTTGATACCATGTGTGAACATGCTGTCTGAATATTGACCATTGCAATTACAGCAGATACTCTAAAAGTAGTAACATGAAGAAACCTGACAATAAAACAGGCCCTTACTGTTCATAGCATTTCACAGTTTACAAAGGGCTTGACACACCTTTCTGCCCTGGGGAAAATGTGCTCCTTCCATTTGTAAGTGGGGATACTGAGGCCAGCGTCTGCCTCCCACGCGGCTGTCATCCCACCGGCACCATGTTCCTAGGCCTGCAGCTCCTGGCTCGTCCACACAGCAACAGACCACCAGGCATAGAGGGAGCTCACCAGGGACATGAACAGATTCCACTGGGACCCCTCCCAGCGTGGCTGTCAAACCTGGATAAACACTGGAAGAACCACTAGCCTGTGCTGCCAACAGTGGCTTACATGTGGGGACCTCTAATTAAATAAAATAGGAGGAGCCCCAATTTTTAGGAGCAGCTGATGAAATTGAGGCAAGGGGTGGGGCGCCTGAGCTCTACCTGCTCAGCCAACGTCCTCGCCTCATCACTGCTCCCCAGGATCCCCCCTCGAGCACTTCTCAGGACCCCAGAGTGACAGGAACAAAGTGAGAAGACCACTACCCAACCCTCCTTGCAGCTCTGGGGAAACTGAGGGCCCAGGAGGAGGAGTTCACCCTGAGAGGCAGCGTGGGTCCCCAGCTGGCAGCTGGCGTGCTCCTTCCCCTACCGGCTTCCCTTGAAAGGCAAGAGCATCTTCAGGAGAAGCTGATTGGCCTGGCCAATTTGGGCAGCTCAGAGAAGGACACGCATCTGTAACCCCTCTCCCGCCCCTCCCGCAGGCGGCACTCTCCCCCTCCCAGAGTTATTCTGGGCAGAGTGATCCAGCTGCCCCCTGGAGCTGCCAGTCAAGGGGTGGAGGGTAGGGCCTCAGCTGCAGGAATATTGCTGGGTCAGGGGCACTGCCCTTCACCTTGATGGCCTGGGAAGGTGAGGGGCTGCAGGGACCCTCTCCAAGAGGCCCCCTGCCCAGCCCGGTTTGGGGTTGGAAGAGAAGTCCTGGGGACAGCTCCAGCTGTGCCGTAACTCACTGTCTTGAGTCACGGCAACCGCTTGCAGAGACTCAATTTCCCCAATGATGTCCGAGGCCCAGGGGGGCCTGAATATCCCCAGGGGAAGAGAGGGGAGTAAGACTAGCTGCTCTGGGTCAAGGTGAGGAGGCGCTCTCAACTGTAAGGCCCAAGGGGTCTATAGCCGCAAGCCAGGAGTTTGAGTGGACAAGACAGGGACCTGGGAGAGAGGGACTGTAATTCGAGCTGCGCCTGGCCAGCAGCCCCTACAGCTCCCACAGTCCACTGCGACCCTCCTCATGGGTCCCCAGGGAGCCACTCTCAGGGTTCCCATCACTGTTCTCATCCGCTCCCAAAAATGGAGTCGAATGAGGAATAACAACACCACGGAAACCAGAAGGACCCAGCCTTAGCCTGTCAAGGGCTCATCTTGACCTTGACAGTAGTTCAACAAAACAACTGACTTAACAACCTATGGCCCTCCCAGTGTCCCTGTGTGCCCACCCCCATTGTGATGCTCGAGTCCCATCCATGCCAGCAGCAGAACGAGGGCAATGGAGGGAGCAAAAGGGGGATATTCCTTTTGAAGTCACTTAGCCCCTAAAACCTGGTGGCCGTGTCCCTCACACCCTGGTGGCTCTGAATATGTCCTAGAGGTGGACAGAGGTCTTCACCTGATGTTGGCCCTGACGCCCATCCTGGTACCCCAGAGAACCACAGGCTCCAGGTGTAACAGCTGGTGTCTGAGAGGCCAGAAAAGGGGAACACGGAACCCCCCTTCTCATTCCTTCCGCTTCCGCCCTCATGCCTGCTCTTCCCCACTGTCTCTACCTTCCTGCTCAGCAATTTGGGCCTCCCACCCGCCTCCCCTGTCCTCACCTCTCCCCTAATTCCTCCGCCCCCCGCCCCCTGCCCCTCTCCCCAGGCTCAACTCTGCTCCTAAATATCCTCTCATCTCCTCTTCCAAGCTCTATTTTTAAAATCAGATTTCCTTTACTGTACAAGTGAGCTGACAGGGAGAGGTATTTGCTGAGGGATTGGCCCCCCCGGGCCCCCCCACACACACCCAACCCTTCATAGACACACGTTGGCAGCCCTGACCCAATGGGCCACTTGCTCAGAGGCAAGCAAGGAGCTAACCTGACTGAGAAGGCTCTGGGCACAGCAGGTGGTGAGGCTGGAGAAGGCTCTGGGCACGGCAGGTGGTGAGGCTGGGGTTATCTGTCTATGGGTGTCAGGGGGAAAGGGTCTGACTCAAAGACCCCAATCGAGGTGCATTAAATCCTGATTTTGGTGGGGGCGGGGGGAGTAAGATGAGAATTTCAAAATCAGTAGACATTTCTTCCAGAAACTGTCCTGAGGCTTGAGACCTCAGCATGTATCAAGCAGCACTTGTAGGACTGACAGCCCAGAAGAGAGGCAGGGGCAGCCTGTGGGTTTGTGGAGAATGGACAGGAGTCAGAAGCAGGCACGTAGTGATTACACAAAGTGTTAAGTGGAAGGATGGAGGCACCTATGCTTTCTGAAATGATGGCCCCAATAATACTCGAAGTCATCGCAAAGGGCGGACAGCTGAGCCCAGAGAATCCTCAAAGGAGAGGCTCACTAGGGGCAGAGGGAGACCCCCTGGCCTTATCCCCCAAGACCCCGCGCTCACCTCCAGCACGGCATGTAACTGCGAGGGCGTGGTCCTCACCTCCTGGCTTGGTGATGGACGTTCTGTTGGGCGAGGCTGCCTCCATTTCTTTACCCCGGAGACCCAGCACAGTGCCTGGCCCGGAAAAAAGGATCAGGACATGCTGCTGTGTGAATTAAGGAATGATCCACAGAGGTACTTGCTTTTAAAAAATTAAAAAGACCTGGGAACAATCAAATCGAGATGTGTTTGGGGGCAGAAAGTAAAAAACCTGGTCTTTCAGGAGTGAACTATGAAGAGGAACAAGGAACTAAAGCTAGAAATTGGAGATGGTAAAAAAATGTTGGTTTCATGCAAAGGAATGTAGGCTTTTGATACTGAGGAATGAAGAGCAATGTAAAGATTTTTCAATTTAACAAATACTTGGTGCTATTTTGATTCCATGCTCGGGCCTCTGGATTTTATGTTATGGACGTGAACTGTGGAAGGTTTCAAACTGGGAATAGCAGGGGTAAATCTGGGTGCCAGACTGAGATATTTTGTCAGCAATGAAATATATGGAAAGATTTTAAGCAGGGATTTCATGAATAGACTTCGGGTTTGGGGAAGAAATCTGGCCTTTATTTTGAGGAGTGACACGATCAAAGGTTTCTATCATGCTAAGGCGTTTGGGTTCTTGCCAAAGGGTTTTAGGAAATGTGATGGTGAGATTTTTGCTTGTGGGAGATAAGTCTGCAGAAAAACATGATAAAATGTATTTTTAAGGCTAATGGCTTTGGACTTTATATTATAGGCAATGAGGAACACTGAAAATGGTAAGTAAAAATGGAACAGCCACAAATTTAAGTATCATACTAAAACATTTGGACTTTGTAGGTCAAGGGGAAGCTAAACTCTGACTCTGAGAGCACGCCAAGGAGATTTGGGCACCGAAGTTGAAAGACGTTAATCAGAACTCACATGATAAACATTGGGAATATGCAAAAATATTTGGAATTTATTTCCAGGCTCTGACATGATTAGATTTTTGCACATGCCTAGGAATTTGATTTTAGCCAATAAAAAGTTCTAAGAGAGGGACATGGTGAGAATTTTTTTTAAAACACGATAAATAGTGCGTAGTGAAATTGCAAAATAAAATTCACATTTTAAGTTAGAATTTGGACTTCTATTCCATAATTCCACAACTGAGAGACGGTGTAAGGTTTGAAGGAGGAGTTATATGATCCAATTTGATATGCTGTGTTAGGAAGTGTGAATTTTATTTTAGGGGATGACAAGATCAAACTTCTATATCATGCTAATAAGTTTGGATTTCAGCCAATGAAGGGTTTAAAAGAATGACGGGGTGAGATTTGGGGTTTTTTATAGACCAGTCTGAAGATAGATTACATGGTAAAACATTGCATTTTATGTTAAGTAGTTGGGACTTTATGTTACATGCAATGAAGGAACATTGAAAAGTTTTACATTGAGGATTTACATGATCAAACTGATACATTTGGGCAGATCTACAAAAGTGGATTTTTATGGTAAAGATAATACGATCAGATTTTTATAGCATGCTAAGGAGATAGGATTTTCTGGGAGACAGGAAAGGCACTGGAACATTTCACTTTGGGGAGGGATATGACCTCATTTCTGAACCCTCATACAGAGGCTTTGGATTTTAGCCAGTAAAGGGTTTTAAGAAGTGACTGATGAGAGTTTTGCCTCCAGGAGAATTAGTTGGTAAAACATGTTTTATGCTAAGGTGTCTGGATTGGATGAACCAGATAATGAGCGAGCGTGGACAGCATGAAGGAAGCACCCCAAATGTACTCTGTCCGTACTTTATGGTGAAGAACTGGGTCATTTATAGCAAGTAGTAGAGGGACAGAGCAGGTCTTATACAGAGGTCATGGAACTGATTTCACATAGCATGCTAAGAAGTTTGGACACTATCTGGAGGAATGACAGGGTCACATTTTTGTATGTGCTAAAGATTTTGGATTTCAGCCATTAAGAGACTTTAAGAGAGGGACATGGAGAAATTTCTGTGTTTGTAAGAGCAGTGTGCAGAGAAATTACAGAGTAAGATGTATATTGTATGCCAAGGAGTTTAGATCTTGTCTCAAAGGTGATTAAGAGATATTATAGGGTTTTAAGCAGAAATTACAGGACCAAATTCATGTATATTGCAAGGAAATGTGACCTTTTATTTTGAGGAATGACATGGTCAAATTTTTATATCATGCTTAGAGGTTTGGAATTAAGCCAGTAAAGAATTTAAGGAGTGGCCCAGTAAGATTTGGGGTTCTATAGCCATCAGTTTGCAAATAAAATACATTGGAAAAAATTTTATTTTATGTTAAGTGATTGGAATTTCCTACCGTAAGCAGTGAAAAAAACTTTCATAAGGTTTAAATAGAGAAATTATGGGATAGCTTTTATGCATCTTACTAAAAGTTTGAACTTTGACATTAAGGAGTATTAAGATCAGGTTTCTATACCTAGCCAAGGATATTAGAGTTTAGGTTGAAGATAAGAATGTTGAAGGATTAAACAGTTACATCATCAAATTTGTAAATACATTAATGAGTATAGATTTTATATTAAGAAAGAATATAGCCTTTTTTTATCTTTTTTTTCAATTTTTATTTATTTAAGTGTGTTTTTCCAGAACCCATCAGCTCCCAGTCAAGCAGTTGTTTCGATCTAGTTGTGGAGGGTGCAGCTCACAGTGGCCCATGTGGGGCTCGAACTGGCAACCTTGTTGTTAGAGCATTGCGCTCTAACCAACTGAGCTAACCAGTCGCTCTGTAGCCTATTTTTTAAATCACCTTACTAAGGAGTTTAAATTTTATCCAATAGTTTTAAGGACTTTAAGAGACATACTGATATTTTTTTTTATTTTAACCAATTAAAATTTTTAATTTTAGACAATAAAGGGTTTTAAGGGTTTTAAAAGACATACTGAGATTTTTATTTCTAATAGATAAGTCTGCAGATGAATTACTTAGTCAAATTTTGTATTTCAATTAGAACTTTATATCAGACTTGGAATTTTATAATAATACACACCTTATAGGACTTATAGGAAGAGGAAGTGAGTTAACAGATGTAATGTGCTCTGCATATGTTGCTGTGATGGAGATGCTGGTGGTGATGAGAGAGGAGAATGAGGGCTTTATGTAATGTGCTAAAAAAAAAATGTAATCTCTACCTTGAGGATTGACATGATCAGAACTTTCTATTATTCGAAGGCCTTGAAATATTAGCCAGAAAATGATTTGGGTGAGTTTATGTGTCAGGAATTTTTATGCTAAAAGATTTGGATTTGATATTGTAGACAGTAAATAAACAGCAAAAGGTTTTAATCAGAGGGCCTGTGGGATCAAATGTAACTGTCACGCCAACAAGAATGGACTTAATTTTGAGAAACAGCAGATCAGAATTTTGTACCTTATGGGAAAGTCTGGACGTTAGCCAACGAGGAATTTTACAGAAGGGCATGTTTGTTTTCTTTTTTTAATGGATTGGCCCATTAATTAAGAAGCAACAAAATGTGTTAAATGTACAGAGCAGCAACCGTACAGAGATAATCTACTGAATAACCAGAATTCAATTTGCTGTGCCCCAGCAGAGAACTATGCAAATAACGCCAACGAAAACTTCTCTAAATTCAGTCTCAGCCCACTAAAACCACCCATGACTAGACTTTGAAAATTCCCTTCCAAGACAATCAGATGTCAAAGATACCTCCTGCCCTCCCCCAACTCCTACCCCTCACTTAATATCCCAACTCAACGGGATACACCCCTGTGTTGGGGGAAAACCAACCAGCAACAGAGAATGGGTGTCGCTACTAGAGCAGAGGTCAGCCCCACCCAATACACATGGGCCAGTCAACATCTTTGCATGTGTGGAACTGAGGCTAAATGTCTGAGGTTCCTGAAACCCCACGAAGAGGGCAACCCTGGGAAAGGGGAGATTTTAGGAGGGGTGGGGAGAAGACTTGCAGGTCTCCTCAACAGCTCAGAGCTAGGGAGAACCCAGCATTGGAAGTCGATGAAAGAGAGGAAGGAAAATCAGCAAAAAATTCTGAGTCAGAATCACGTCACAGATGTGCAAGTCTCTGGGACATCACAGAAGTTTTATAAACGTTTATGGAAAAACTAAAACCAGGAATCCAGATCTATCTGCCCCCCCCCCCCAATTTCTACTTTGAATCTGGGGGAGGAACTAAGAGCTACTTGGGACTGCTAACGCAACTGACTGATGGGAAAGCGGCCAGGGGCCCGTTTTTCTCCTCTTGCCCTAACCTTCTCAAACAGTGGGCATCTCTGCTAGAGATTCCCGCCTCACACCGAGGAGGCCAATCTTGCTCCACGGCGCCTCTCCTGCCAGGGGCGGCTTTGCATGGCACTGAGAGGTGACCTCTGTGACTCTTGGGTGACCACAAAAGGGAAGGAGGATTGACCAGGCATGTGTGCCAGGGTGAAATGAAGCAGCCAGTGCATCCTGCCAGGTGCCTGCCTGCCACAGCGGCGCTCTGGGCACATCGCCCCAGAAAATTTATGAGCTGTGAATTTCTCACAGCCATGGGGAAGTAGGCAGGCCAGACAGGCAGAGTGCGCCTGCGAGAGTAGGCTAGAAGGTCAGGGGTTGGACAGCTTCTCTCCTCGGGGCACCCCCAGTGGGACACAGGAAGGCTTTCCCCGGTTTCTCTATTCTGATGAGTTGGGCATCTGCTTTGTCCTGGAGTACCTGACCCTGACCTTGAGACCCTAAACCACTGCCTTTCCTCCCCACCCTCCTTCCCCACCAGGTTCTGATCTCTGTGGGCCCAGTCACTGACTGGACGCATCGCCACCTTACCAGTCTTCAGAGAACACGCCTTTCCATCCGACGAAATGATAGAACCCTCTGAAGACTCATTTGAGACGATGATGGAGCGTAAGAATCCATCATCAAAACAAATGGAGTCCTCCGAGGGCTCACCCAACACCGCCGTGGAGACATCAGGCAGCGGAGTGCAGGAGGCGGCGGGGCCGGCCAGCGGCCCAGCCCAGGACATGGCACAGCTGCCCATTGATCTCCTCCAAGACATGGAGGAGCCATCCAGTGGCCCACATAGGGAAATAAAGGATCCACCCAATGACCTACTCCAAGACCTGGAGGAGTCACTCATTGGTTCACATCAGGAAATGGGGGATCCACTTGGTGAGGCACCTGGCAAAATGGAAGAAGCATCAGGCAACCCATGGGGAGACCAGGAAGAGGAAGAGTACAACACTGACCTGGATGAATTGGGAGAGGAGGAGCGTCCTGAAGAGCAGACCGACACCTCGACTGCGGAATTCATGGCCATGGTGAGGTCCATCATCTCTCTGTACTTCCGGATGCAAGACCTCCGAGAACAGCAAAGAGTAGCAGAAGAGATCTTGATGAAAGGGATCAGCGCGGGCCAACTGCCACTCCCAAAACAATTCTCCGGGGATCGCAGAGAATACCACGAGTTTATCGTGCTCTGCCAACTGATCTTACAAAGCTACCCTAGAATGTTCTACAATGACCGCCTGCGAGTGGGGTACATCATCTGCCACCTCTCTGGCTTGGCCTTAGAATGGGCCAAAGCGCTGGTGCAGGAAGACAGTCCCCTGATTGGCGACTTCCCAGCCTTCCTGGAGGCCATGTCAGATGTGTTTGAGTATAGGCAGGCACTGCGTGTGGCGGAAGAGGCGATGTTCAACATCAGGCAAGGGGATCGCGCCGCCATTGACTACATCAACGAGTTCCAGGGCCTGGTACCCACCTTGGGTTGGCCAGACGAAGTTCTGCAAGCCCACCTGTGCCAGGGGCTCAACGAGGAGATCAGGCATTATCTGTTCCGGGTCCCTCAGCCCGATTCGCTGGACAGTCTGATTGTGCTCGTCCTGCAAATAGAAGAGAAGCTGGCAGAGAGAAGAGCAATGCTCAGGCTGCCCCCAGAGGCCCGCCCACGGAACCTGACCTGGATCGACTCACCTGCTCCAGAGAGGTGGATGGTTAGCAGCTGGCTGCCCTGCGAAGTCCACCCCACCATTGACCGCGACCATCTCTTCCTGCTGCTCATGGTGAGAGTGAACCCTTACCACAGCGTCGCAGTTCAGGCCCTGGTGGACTCGGGAGCGGGCTCCAACTTCATGGATGAGAGGTTCGCCCAAGAGCACTACGTTGAGCTGTACGAAAAGCCCTATCCGCAGCCGATCCAAAGCATGGATGGCTCTCTAGTTGGCAACGAACCTGTCTGGCTCTACACAGAGCCCCTGGTGTGCATTCACCAGAACCACCAGGAGTCCATCGAGTTCGACATCGTCCCTTCACCCAACTTCTCTGTGATATTGGGCATCAACTGGCTCCGAGTCCACACCCCCGAAGTGGACTGGGTCAAAGGCCGCTGCACCTTCCACTCTCCCTACTGCCTGAAGAACTGCTTCCGCCCACCCCCACCATGCATCGCACTGGAGAGACATGCCATAAGCCTGCTACCCGGACTGCCGCCCCTGTATTCCGACCTGGCCGACGTGTTTAACCCGAAGGAAGCAGATGATGAGACTTCCGACCAGCCAAGCTCAGACGGATCCGATGATCTTTCTGAATCAGAGCCCTCTGAGCTTCAGCAGGCTGGAGACAGTGATCACAGTGAGACCTTCTACGAGTGTCCCTCCTCTGCGCCTTGGGAACCTGTGGGTGCTGGGATGCAAGAAAGAGCCAGGCTGCGGGATGAATACTGGGACCTGCAGGACATGCTGACCAACAGACAGGACTACATACAGATGATTCCAGAACTGTTCGATCAGTTACACGGAGCCACATGGTTCACAAAGCTGGAGCTGCGTGGCACCATTGTGGAGGAAAGCATAAATATACACCAAGCAGAAGATGTATGGAGAGCAGCGTTTGGTTTGGAGCTTCAAGAGATGGAGAGCTACAAGCCCTTCCTGGTCTCCTCAGACCCTACCATCCCTCAGAGGGTGATTCACTTTATCCTGAAGGACATGCTAGGCTACTCTGTGCTCTCCTACGGGCAGGACGTCCTCATCTATTCAATGAGCCAGGAGGAGCACCTTCAACATGTCCGCCAGGTCCTGGTCCGCTTCCGACATCACAACGTCTACTGCTCGCTGGACCGGAGCCAGTTCCACCGACACACTGCCGAATTCCTGGGATTCGTCATGACTCCCAAAGGGGTGAAACTGAACAAGAACATCGTGACCACCGTAACAGGGTACCCCATCCCTGGCTCTAAGAAGTCCCTGCGACACCTGATAGAGTTCATCTTCCCCTACCGCCACTTCGTGGAGCGCTTCACCATCATCACAGAGCCCCTGGTGCGGCAGCTCCTGACCACCGACCCGTTCTTCTGGGGAGATGAGGAGCAGGAGGCCTTCGAATGCCTGAAGCGGGCTTTCCGCAAGGCGCCCCTTCTCCACCACCCCAAGCCACAGAACCCGTTCTACTTGGAAACAGGCGTCACCAAGACGGCCCTGCACGCCTCCCTGATCCAAGTAGATGACCAGACCGGCAAGAGAGTCTCCTGCGCTTTCTACTCCCGAAACATCTCCCCTATCGAGGTCGACTACTCTCAGGTGGAAATGAAGATTCTTCCAATACGGGCTGCCTTCATGGTGTGGTGCCGCTACCTGGAGAACACCGAGGAGCCCATCATGATCCTTCTCAACACAGAGGATCTAGCCTCTCTGAATAATGACAGGCTCACCGTACTTCTCCCCGGGCATTGGGTCTTCTTCTTCTCCCACTTCCGCTTTGACGTCATGGAGCGGCCCGAGCAAGACGGCGGCCGGCCTCTGCCGCCCGTGAGAAACCCCCACCGCAGGCCTTTCCAGCCCCACACTGCCACCCAGCCCCGGATGCTCTTCGCCGCGGGGCGATCCCGCAGGGATCAGCTCCCAGAAGCCGCCGAGGAAGAGGGGAGCGAGGATGCACCCGCCCAGGACGAGCCCCGTGCGCAGACCCTCCAGCAGGAGTTCCTGGCGCGGATACCAGCTGACCAGATCCTCAGCAGCCTCCTGGCCCACCTCAGCGTGGCCCAGATCAGGGCCGTCATTCTGCACTTCTTCCGAGGCCTGCTGTTCTGGAAGAACACCCTGGCCGTGGCCGCGCTCCTGGTGCTGCTCAGAGCAGGGCGGCGCCTCCCGCCGCCGCCTGCGCCCACCCTGGAGCTGGCTCCGCGCCCCGCCAGGCGGTCCCTGCGCCTCATCCTCGACTCGTCCCTCCTCACCAGCCGCCACATCGCCACGGCCATCACCCAGCTGCTCACGCAGATGCCCCCTCTCATGGGCGCTAACACCCTCCAGGTGGAGCCGCGGGCGGAGCAGAGCGCCCTTCTGCCCCAGGGCCCCCGGGGCCTGCGCCTCACGCCCGCATTCTGGATGATGCTGTGTGAGCGCTTCCGTGTCAGAATCACCCCGGGAGAAGGAACCCGCCCTTCACTGCGTGGGAGCCGCTACCTGGAGCTGCACGTCGTCGATGGTGATGTCGTCTTGCGAGAAGCCCTGCAAGACGACCTGCAACGTTACCGTCAGTGTGGCCTGCATGACGGCCTGCAAGACACCTCGCAGGACGCGCAGGAGGACGACGCGCAGGAGGAGGATGTGCAGGAGGACGGCGCGCGGGAGGACGACGCGCAGGAAGCGCAGACCGACAGCAGCCTCGCTGTCCCGCCCCGCCAACAAGCCCCGCTGGGCTCTGGAATCCTCAGCTTCCTACACAACCACCTGCGCGGTGCCCACGGGCAGACCAGCCTGACCGACCAGGAGCCAGCGGCCAGGACCCTGACCCACTTTCTGGCCATGATCTGCACAGAGGCCTCGGGCCCCATCCCGAGA
Source organism: Rhinolophus sinicus (assembly GCF_057876585.1). NCBI lineage: Eukaryota > Metazoa > Chordata > Mammalia > Chiroptera > Rhinolophidae > Rhinolophus > Rhinolophus sinicus. Next base: position 198,477,296 of record NC_142503.1, on the reverse strand, counting down.
AGACAGCCCAGAGAAGGAGCAAGGCTGGAAGAACTCCCCGACGATGACGCAGACGCAGACCACCACTGAAAACACCTCCTGGCCAGCAACTGGGCCCTCCACTCCTCTGCCCCCAACACCCCATACTATCTCCTCCCAGTCTCCCCGTGCCTCAGCCTGCTTCGCTCCCACCCAGTGCCGTCTCCTTGCCACTCCTGACCCAAGGGGAACCCACTCGAAAAGGGCAATGATTTCTTCAACTCATCAACCAGCAACATCATCAGTGCCAATGGACTATCCGGTCATCAGAAACCCAGAGCCAGCTCAGGGCTACACATCCCGTCTTAATTCTCCAGGTCCCAGGCCCACCACTGGGAGTGAGATCAATGAGAGGAGAAAGCAGTGATGAGCAGGAAATGACCCCATGACCCCAGGCTAGGTGAGGAATCAGGCACAGCAGAGGCAGCCAAGCAAGCAGATGCCAGGGACCCACCCCCTGGTGACACATGGCCACCTTGTGCCATCCTGGGACACTAACCTTGGGTGCTCCACTGATTTCTTCTACCTCCAGCACAGGTGCTCCTGCTCCCCTTGGCCCCCAACCCCCAACCCCATGTCTGGTGGTGTGCTGTTGTGCCTCCCCCACCCCCTCCACCCCCTGCAAAGCCAGCCACCCCCACAGTCTGGTCCAGCTCCCTCCATACTGACTGCCTGACCCTGAGCTCTGCCTCTTACCTGGACAGTGTGCTCCACAGAACGTCCCAACATACCAGTACTTACCGGACCTGCATCTTTGAGAGTCACCATGACTCCACAGGACACTGGTGTCTGCTTTGCCCCACCCCACGCCACCCCCGCTCAGCACTAACAGCACAGGGGCCTGGAGGCCCATGACAAGGGGAGGGGGCTCCAAGAGACACTGGGGAAGCCCGAGACCCCCAGTGGACTACGCCAAGTAGCTGAGTGTTCCCACCAGACCACCGCTCTCTTGCCACGGGGAGGAGACCCTTCTCCCATACCTTCCCCCTCTCACTTTTTCCCACCCCACAAAATAAAGCAGAATAAAAGACTATCTGACTTCGTGGTTTGTTCTGAAAATGGAGGGTGGGGGGCAAGCAGAAAAGAAGAGGGGGGCAGTAGAGTGGGGAGCAGAAGAGAGAAGGGGAAGGCGGGGAGAGAGCTGGGCTCTTCCCTGAAAAAGGCCCCACCTGCTGCCTGACACACTCTGAAAGGAGTGTGGGGGGCACAGAAGACACCGGGAGCTACTTCTTCTTGAGCGTCCAAAAGTAGGGACCCCAGAAATCCAAGTCCTACCACTGGCCTGAGCCTTCTCGCCACAGGAGAAATGAGGGGTGTGCAGGCTGTGCTCTGCCTCCTAACTCAGGGTCTGAGAACCAATGAGCCCCAGTTCAGGTACTTCTCCCATTATCTCCCACCTAATGGAGAAGGCCAAAGACACACTGTCCTAAAAGTGGCAAAATGATTCTACTGAGGGGGAGGAGGTCCCAAGGGAGTAAGGCAGCAGGGAGGGTGGCACTCACGCACTCAGGATTCACTCATGTAACAGACCCCCTCACCCACACCTCCTTGCCTGGCCTCGGGTCCCACCTACCCAGCAGCAGCATCTGACCTCAAAGAGCACCCTTGCCCCACCCCTGCACACTGGGGCACTGGGACATTGTGGAAAGACATGGACCACTCCCAGCACGACCAGGAACCTCAGCTGGAAGAGTGAGCCTGACAATGAGGTCTGTCATGGACCCCAGGTCTGCCCTCTTAGTATGGAATCTGCCCCTGATGGGTGGCACCATGAAATCACTAAGCAGATCTCAGGTTCACAGGTCAGGGGTGCTGGGCGGCCTGACTTCCCATCCCCCTCACAGGCCGGCCCCTCCCTACCCATCCTAAGGAAAGCTACATCCCACTAACATATCTCATTTTCACTGGCTCCAGAGTTCTGTGCCTTCCCTGGTCCTACTCCATTCTCATTCCCTGTGCCCTCACT